>NW_021703782.1:70815588-70993513 GCF_005190385.1 Monodon monoceros
TGTGTGTGTGTGTGTGTGTGTGTGTGTGTGTGTGTGTGTGTGTGTGTGTGTATACACACCCCACATCTTCTTGATCCATTCATCTGTTGATGGCCTCTAAGGTTACTTCCATATCTTGGCAATTGTAAATAATGCTGCTTTGAACATTGAGGTCCATGTATCTTTTTGAATTTGGGTTTTTGGGTTTTTTGGCTATTACCCAGGAGTGGAATTGCTAGGTCATATGGTAGTTCTGTTTTCAGTTTTTTAAGAAACTTCAATACTGTCTTCCATAGTGGTTGCACTAATTTACATTCCCACCAACAGTGTATAAGGGTTCCCTTTTCTCCACATGCTCGCCAACATTTGTATTTTGTGTTCTTTTTGATGATAGCCATTCTGACAGGTGTGAGGTAATGCCTCACTGTGGTTTTGATTTGCATTTCTCTGATGATTAGCTATGTTGAGCAATTTTTCGTGTGCCTGTTGGCCATCTGCATGTCCTCTTTGGAAAAATGTCTCTTCAGTTCTTCTGCCCATTTTTTAATCTGATTGTTTGGTTTTTTGATGTTGAGTTGTATGAGCTGTTTCTGTATTTTGGATATTAACCCTTTATTGGTCATATCACTTGCAAATATTTTCTCCCATTTGGTAGGTTTTCTTTTCATTTTGTCAATGGTTTCCTTTGCTATGCAAAAGCTTTTAAGTTTAATTAGGTCCCATTTGTTTATTTTTGCTTTTATTTCCTTTGCTTCATGAGAGGGATCCTAAAAAATATTGTTGCAGTTTATGCCAAAGGTCTCTGCCTGTGTTTTCTTCTAGGAGTTTTATAGTATCATCTTAACATTTAGGTCTTTAGTCCATTTTGAGTTTATTTTTGTATATGGTGTTAGAGAATGTTCCAATTTCATTCTTTTATATCACGCAGACTTTTTTTTTAACATGACTTTTCAACTTGTAGGTGGATTATTGCTTGGTCACAAGTTTCTTCCTTCACAGATGGAAATAGAAGTCTAAAAAAGGAGATCCTTAGCTGAACAACCATATAAGGGAAACATCTATGATTATTGGGAATTTTGAGAAAGATATTTATGGCCAGCTAGCTGTTTTAGCCACATACATTTTGATAAGTTGCAATTAGTTGAACTTTAATTGATATCATAGTCATTTATATTAGAAAATAGTTTCTTTTTTTTTTGAATTTTACTTTTTTTCTATACAGCAGGTTCTTATTAGTTATCTATTTTATACATATTAGTGTATACATGTCAATCCCAATCTCCCAATTTATCACACCACCACCACCACCCCCCACCGCTTCCCCACCTTGGTGTCCATACGTTTGTTCTCTACATCTGTGTCTCTATTTCTGCCCTGCAAACCGGTTCATCTGTACCATTTTTCTAGGTTCCACATATGTGCATTAATATACGATATTTGTTTTTCTCTTTCTGACTTACTTCACTCTGTATGACAGTCTCTTGGTCCATCCACGTCTCTACAAATGACCCAATTTCATTCCTTTTTATGGCTGAGTGAAATTCCATTGTATGTGTGTACCATATCTTCTTTATCCGTTCGTCTTTCGATGGGCATTTAGGTTGCTTCCATGACCTGGCTATCGTAAATAGTGCTGCGGTGAACCTTGGGGTGCATGCACATGAAAAGATGCTCAGTATCACTAATTATTCGAGAAATGCAAATCAAAACTACAGTAAGGCACCACCGCACACTGGTTAGAATGGACATCATCAAAAAGTCTACAAACAAATGCTGGAGAGGGTGTGGAGAAAAGGGAACCCTCTTGCACTGTTGGTGGGAATGCAAATTGATACAGCCACTATGGAGAACAGTATGGAGGTTCCTTAAAAAACTAAAAACAGAATTACCATATGACCCAGCAATCCCACTACTGGGCATATACCCAGAGAAAACCATATTTCAAAAAGACACATGCACATGTTTATTAAAGATTCACGAACTTTTTTTTTTTTTTTTTCGATACGCGGGCCTCTCACTGTTGTGGCCTCTCCCGTTGCGGAGCACAGCCTCCGGACGCGCAGGCTTAGCGGCCATAGCTCACGGGCCCAGCCGCTCCACAGCATGTGGGATCCTCCCGGACCGGGGCACGAACCCACATCCCCTGCATTGGCAGGCGGACCCTCAACCACTGTGCCACCAAGGAAGCCCTGTGCAACCTTTTATAAAAAAAAAAAAAAAAAAAGGAAGGATGACTCAGGGTGGAGTTGAGAGCCACAGAGAATTGTTCCTAGACTTTGAAATCTAATCAAGAAACTTATTTATCTGGCTGGATTTCAGAGCTTCTTTGGACTAGTGGCTTCCTTCTGCCTTGTATTTGTTTTTGTTTTGTTTTTTTGCATCTTTATTGGAGTATAATTGCTTTACAATGGTGTGTTAGTTTCTGCTTTATAACAAAGTGAATCAGTTATACATGTATATGTTCCCATATCTCTTCCCTCTTGCGTCTCCCTCCCTCCCACCCTCCCTATCCCACCCTCTAGGTGGTCACAAAGCGCTGAGCTGATCTCCCTGTGCTATGCGGCTGCTTCCCACTAGCTATCTACCTTATGTTTGGTAGTGTGTATATGTCCATGCCTCTCTCTCGCTTTGTCACAGCTTACCCTTCCCCCTCGCCGTGTCCTCAAGCCCATTCTCTAGTAGGTCTGTGTCTTTATTCCTGTCTTACCCCAAGGTTCTTCATGACATTTTTTTTTTTCTTAAATTCCATATATATGTGTTAGCATACAGTATTTGTCTTTCTCTTTCTGACTTACTTCACTCTGTATGACAGACTCTAGGTCTATCCACCTCATTACAAATAGCTCAATTTCGTTTCTTTTTATGGCTGAGTAATATTCCATTGTATATATGTGCCACACCTTCATTACCCATTCATCCGATGATGGACACTTAGGTTGCTTCCATCTCCTGGCTGTTGTAAATAGAGCTGCAATGAACATTTTGGTACATGAGTCTTTTTGAATTATGGTTTTCTCAGGGTATATGCCCAGTAGTGGGATTGCTGGGTCATATGGTAGTTCTATTTGTAGTTTTTTAAGGAACATCCTCTGCCTTGTATTTGAATTGGAATATCTGTAGTTCTTATCCTATATCTGTCCCACCATTCTATGTTGAGAGTGGTGGGAGCAAGCAACTCATCTTAGTTTCAGTTTTAAGAGAAATTGTGCCCCAGCAGTTGTACTTAATAGATTACACCCAGGAACTTCATCAACATCTGGACTTGATTTAGATTTTAGACTTTGAGCTGATGAGAGAGATGAGATTTTAGAATTTTTATTTAATGAGAGATGTAGATGAACTGATTATGTGGTGAGATACAGATTTAGATGATGAGATTTTGGACTTTGGGCTGTGATGGGAGGCGACTATTAGGAACCTTAGGAGGGGGACTTCCCTGGTGGTCCAGTGGTTAAGGCTCCACACTCCCAATGCAGGGGGCCCGGATTGGATCCCTGGTCAGGGGACTAGATCCCGCATGCCGCAACAAAAGATCCCGCATGCCACAACTAAAAAAAAAGATCCTGCATGCCACAGCGAAGATCCCATGTGCCGCAACTAAGATCCAGCACAGCCAAATAAGTAAATAAATAAATAAATATTAAATAAGGGAACCTTAGGAGGTGGTGAATATATTTTGCATTTGGGAGGAACGTGAGTCACTAGGGGCTACAGGACAGATTTATGCTTACCATAGTTAGGGAAAACTCAGTTAATTTATAATTATATTAAGAATTATTTAGTAAGTCTAATGTATTTATAATTTTTTCTTCTCATTTTTTGTAGCTTGTCCTATATAGATTAATTCATTTTACTTCATTTTATAATGGAAAAGAATGCCATGATAAAATTTTATTTTAGTAATTTAATCCACAGTTGAATCCACAAATACAGAACCTGTGGATACAGAGGGCTGACTGTACTATGCCTTTTTTTTCTTGAGATAATGTTGGCTTATAACATTATATAAGTTTCATGTATGCAATATTATTTTTCTACTTCTGCATACACAGCAGTATGCTCACCACCAAATATTTAGTTTTCATCGGTCACCATACAGTTGACCTCTACCCGTTTTGTCCCCCACCCCTTCCCCTCTGTTCTCTGTATCTACATGTTTCTTTTGTTTGGTTTGTTCATTTATATTGTTTGTTTTTTATTTTTTATATTACACATGTAAGTGAAATCATATAGTATTTGTCTTTGAACACTATGCCATTTTATATATAGGACTTGAACATCCTTGGATTTTAGTATCTGCCGTGGGTGAGGGGTAGGGGGCAGGGGACAGGTGTGTATGTTCTGGAACCAATTCCCCAGGGATTCCAAGGGACTTCTGTAAAATAAAATACAGAATACAAGTTTTGAGAATTTTCATGTATTTAAGCATATTTAAGAAATTCTTTTACTTATTGTATCAATAGTGTTGCTACTGTTAGTACTTTCTATTTTTTATAAATAATGAATAAGAGGATAATTAAGAAATGTTTTATTGATTCACTTGTTTTTAAATAGTTATTTTTACTAACTTGTTTATTTAACATACTTATCTATTACTGGGCAAGTCTTTAAATAAAAATATTTTAAGAACATGTTAATTTAATAGTATTGGTTTTTCTCTCACAGGTTTTGCAGCCTTGTGACTTGTTCTATCAAGCTACTCAGATACGTACAGATCCACAAGTGATTGAATTATCAGTAAAATCCCTGACACTGAAGGTAAGTTACAATGTAGTCGGTGCCCTTTTGAAAAAATTAATAAAACTTAGAAATAAGCAATTATTATAGCAACTCTTTTGTTAAATAAGCAAAAAAAAGCTATTTTTGAAAATCTTTTATGACACGTAATTTTAAAATGATATTTAATACATATTTTATAATGAGTGTTTTCATATATTTTGTTATTGGCAGTTGACTGCTTCTGTAGTTAACATCCTTATAGTATGTATAGTTGATCCATTTAATATCGACATATAAATATTTTAACTATTGAAATTAGTTATGATAATCAAAAAACTTTTTTGTGGGCAGCAAATTGTATCTACTATTTCTTGGTAGTAAGGTTAGTTCAATATTAATTCCTCTTGATCCTTTACAAATATATTTAATGTTTTTTTGAAGTGTGTATTTTTTGAAAGTGGTTTATGTAGATTTTTTAATTAAATTTTTCCCCTTAGGTTTCACCAGTTATCATAAACACTGTGATTACCATAACTTCAGCACTTTATACAGCTAAGGAAACCATCCCACAAGAAACTGCTTCTTCTACAGCACATTTATGGGAAAAGAAGGATACAAAGAATTTAAAAATGTGGTTTCTTGAAGAACCAAATGAAGTTGAAAAAATAGCTTCCCCAACTGAATTGGTACCCAAAGGAGAGATAATAAGAATGAACATTGATTCTATTTTTCTAGTTTTTGGGGCTGGAATTGGTCATCGAACAGTACCTATGCTTTTGGCAAAGTCACGTTTCTCAGGGGAAGGCAAAAACTGGAGTTCCCTAATAAATCTCCACTGTCAGCTTGAGCTAGAAGTAAGCATATGTAGTATTTTTCCAGATTTTATAACAAATAATGCTATACATGGACTATTTGGGGACTCTTACTTAAACATTTAAATTAAATTTATCCTAAGTATGATGTTGGTTCACAAAACTTTTGGAAGAAAGCGTACAAATTTATGCCCTTGATATAGTTGTTTTTATGTGTATGTTACTTTTAGAGTACATGTCCATATTAAGTTTATATTTCAACTGGTTTCATTCATCTTAAAGTTGATGATATTAATAGACAGTTTTGAGTAGATGAAAAATTCTTAATTTTAAGAATTAAATTGAGTATCCTTTTTCCTTTAAAATGATAATAGACTATTTCTTAATCTCTTCTAAAATAGTAATATAAAGAATGAGAAAAATATGCCTTATACTTTTATATAATGCAGAATCTTTATAATGTAGTGAGACTCCACCAAGGTCTTTCAGATTTTTGTGAGAGTCCTTTAGTCATATGGAAGATATTTGCTTTGAACCAACATATATTTTGCTTCAGAATTTATCTACATAGAATCATCCCAGAGATATTTTGCTTTAAATTATTAATTGAGTTGATGTCAAGTAGAAACTAATCTGATACTCTACCTAAGTCAGTAAATATGAAAATTTATAAGCTCCTATAACATTTGTGTTGATACAGAGTTATATGCTAATAGAGGTGGAACTGACAGACTAGATTTCAACTTTCCAGATTTTAGCTAGAATTATCTGTATTTTGCAGAGGATTTGATCTAGGATGTCCAAGAAGTTCAGAGAATTCAAATAAGTGCATACTCATTGAATCATATGTTACTTGCCTCAAGGGCTTTCGAAAAGTCAGTGGAGGTAGACAGATATGTTTAAAAAATGTCAGTAGTGTTTGATAGATGAACACAGCTTTCGAGGTTAAGCCCAGACTGAAAGTCAAGGAAAGATACCTAAAAGAGATTTTTTTTCTGGATTAAATTGTGAAGACTAGACCACGAAGTTAGCCAAGTGAGGAAAGCATGAGGAAACTAATGAATGGCATGTAGACGGTTTTCACATGGAAGAAATAGCACAGCCAAAAGGAATGCTGGTGGGAAACAGCATGGAAGATCATTTTAGAAAATATCAGAGTGCCTTATTTAAAAAATTAAAAATTCTCTCTCTAGGTACATTATTACAATGAAATGTTTGGTGTGTGGGAACCTTTGCTTGAACCCTTAGAAATTGATCAGACTGAGGATTTTAGACCATGGAATCTTGGAATCAAGGTATTTTTGAAGTCTGAAAATTTTTTTCAAATATTGAGGATGTCCACATTACACATACTTTAATCGCAACAGAGTTCAGGTATCTCATTATGAGCCTTTCCACGTGCTTCCTTGATTGACCCCTGAATGTAATTTTCAAACCCAAGGCCATTGCGTCATGGGCTTCTAATACAAATAATTATGTAACATTTATTATGCACTAGACATTGTTCTAAATAATCTACTTTTGCTTTAACCGTTACAACAAACCTCTGAAGAATATACAGTTTTAAACTTCATTTTAACATGTGATGGGACTGAAACTGTGGAAGTTAAAGGACTTCCATAAAGCAATAATACCTTTAAATTGGAAGAGGTGGAATTAAATACTGCCTTCAGAGTCCCCACACATAACCGTCGTTAAAATATCGCCAGCATTTTCTTGAAGGTTGTTGTCTATCCCGAGTTTTCTTTGATCTCTGAAGGGTGTATATATAGAAGAAAATATAATATTATTTGTTTGAAATATAGTGTGAATTTATGTAATCATACGAATCAGGACCTTTAGATGGATGAAATTGTGCTTCTGAAGCAAGAGACTGCAGCATTCCTAGCATATCTCCTCCCTAATAATGATTCAGTCAACCTGCAGGCAAATGTTTAGTGGTTTAAAGCCAGTTAAAGGAACAGTAAAGGTGACTAGCTTGGCATATCCAGCTTTTTGTATTAAACCAGGACATTTGATTTTCCACGTATTTCAGATAAAAGATTTGGATAAAGGAACTTATTTGGCGGTTGTTAGGTCAGGATACACATAGGCAGTAGACCTGTGAGTTCTAAAAAGAGGTAGGTGGTATTGATTCACATGAGCCCTAGGACCTAGTGGCACTGTTCTGCAACTATTGTTGGACTTTTTAAGTCCCTAGGTTTCTGTTCTTTATTTATAGCATTTATAGCACCAGTAGATTAAATGACTTTTCTTGCCCTGAATTTCCACATGCTATGATGTATGGGCTTCTAATTTTCATTCAGATGCTCCATGCATTTAGTAATTTTAGGGGTTATTTTCCCTTCTAAATTGTGCCTGCCATTTTAGTATAACTGAGGAGGAGGAGAATTTTTCTTCCAATACTGCTTCTATCCAATGCGACCTTAGTTGGCTGATGTCCAAGTAATTCCAAGTAAGGCAGTGGAACTGATAAAATGTATTGCTCTCTCTAATGCTGTCATTGGAATTTGTCTAATGTTTGCTTTTCCTTTGCAAAGTGAGTTATGTTGTGCTCCTAGGAACAAATTTTTCTCATATTTCTACAATTTATATTTTATTTTAGATGAAAAAGAAAGCCAAAAAGGCCATTGTTGAGTCAAGTACAGAAGAAGAAAATTACAAGGTACCAGAATATAAAACTGTCATCACTTTCCATTCAAAAGACCAACTAAACATTACATTATCCAAATGTGGCCTTGTAATGTTAAATAATTTAGTCAAGGTAAGAAAAGTAACTTGAAACTTTAAACGTTGGTGTACTAGTCTGAGTTAACCCTTTTCTTTTATTGAACAAGAAGTTTTTTGTTAACTTAGTTATTTGTCATATGTCCATTAGTGTTCTGCTTGTCGTTTAGTTTTCTACATTTTCTTTTATTTATGATAACCCTTTCTTATTAGGTATTTACAGAAGCTGCCACTGGATCTTCAGCTGCCTTCATAAGGGATCTAGCACCATTTATGATTTTAAATTCTCTTGGACTTAGTATCTCTGTTTCACCAAGTGACTCTTTTAGTGTGCTCAGCGTACCTATGGCAAAATCATATGTATTGAAAAATGAGGAGAGTTTAAGTATGGATTATATCCGAACTAAAGACAATGATCATTTCAGTGCAATGACCAGCCTAAGCAGCAAATTCTTCTTCATTCTTCTTAGTAAGTGATAAATTACCTTCCTGGGGCTTTAATTTCTTTTAAGTTACATTTTATATCCCATTTTACTCATTTGTGGTATCTCACAGGTTTTTTATCTCCTTTCTAATATTTTGCAAATTTCATTATTTCCTTTGCAGGGCTTTGCTTGCTGTTGTCACTTTATCTTTGTATTTCAAATTCTGACTTTCTTTGGCCACTGCTTTATTTAGAGTATGGTAATTTACTACTTTATGTTTTGGAGAGGAAAATTATTAAATCTCATCCTCAGTCAGCATTTACAGACTTAGCTATAGATGGTTGTTTTAATCACTTTTAGTATAACTCAGTAGAATTGCACCAGTTTTGCAACTGAACGAATTCAGAATAAGGTTTGAATTCATGAAATGGCACAGGGTAATGGTTTTGGGGTTTGTAAATGGTTTTTGTGTTCTGCCTATTGAGGTAGAGGTTTTTTTCCTTTGTCCTTTATGTTTCCCAGAAGTTTTTCATTTTCATGAGAGGTGAAAGTAAATACATTTTTAAATTATCATAGTATATAGTCATTGTGAAGTTAAATATTAAATAGTCCCAAAGCCTCACTGACACCACTTTCTGACAGTCTGACATTTAAGTAGTTATGGAAGGGAGGATATTAGAAAGGTTATTTAGACATGGAGGAGGGGTACTAAAACTGATAGCTAATACTTTTTCCTAGTCAGGAAGTGATTCATAACAGTGGCTAGGTTTCAGGAGTTGTCCCAGCATTGTCCATGAATTATTCTCATCAATTTTACCTCTGTTTGTTTTTAAACTGACATTTTTATGGGATAGTAGGGAAGAAGGTTATATAAATAGATAATTCACCCCAATACAATATATGTATATATATATATTAGATAAAACTGTAAATTTTTAATCAAACCTTAGATATCACAAAGTGTCACAGGTTGGTGGAAAAACTTAAAAACTGAAAAATTGCAGCTTCTTGGTAGTTGCCAATGACTGCCTGAATGTATTAGGCTCTGGTTATTATGACAGCAAACCAGAGAACAGTGTTCTTGTATTTTCTAGTAATTTCTCTCATCAGTCAGTTATTTTTAAAAGGTTATGTTGTTGTCTTAAGTTAAACTACTGAATGAGATTTCTTTTTTAATTAAAAACTTTTTTTGGTAAAATGCTTTGAAGGTTCTAAATGAATGATGTAGGTATGTATTGTGGATTCTTAAAATATCCCTTTGTGTAGCTTTCAGTGATAATTATTCATACGTTTAAGAAATCATCTGATGTTTCTGGTTTAAAATGTCTACTTAAAATTAATATATGATGAATTATAATAAAAACTTTCAAACATGTATATTTAATTTAGCGCCTGCTAACCACTCTACTGCTGATAAAATCCCTTTAACAAAAGTGGGACAACGACTGTACACTGTAAGACACAGAGAGTCTGGAGTTGAAAGATCTATTGTTTGTCAAATTGATGCAGTGGAAGGAAGTAAGAAGGTAACAATTCGCTCCCCAGTGCAGGTACGGAATGATTCATTTTTTTGTAAGGTCATATTGTGTATATTTGTATGCTAATTAAAAAAAAAAAAAAACTAAAGCAAATTACTACCAAAAGAATACAAACTGTAATAGAAATATAGCTAATAGCAAAAAGAATAATCATTATCAGTAATTATACTACTGTAATACGAGCAGTTGTAGGAATATTTTGTAAATGTTTTTGGAATATTATTTTGTAAAAAAACAAAAACAAAAAAAATTCAATATTTTGTTTTAGTTCTCTGTAGTATGTATTTATTATTTCGTTTCAATTAGAGAGAGAATACAGTGAGAGAAATTTGTACACCTTTATTGAGGTAAAATTGATGTACAATAAACTGCATATATTTAAAGTTGATGAATTTTGACAAAAAATACACATATGAACCTTCATCACAATCAAAGTAATAAACATACTTATCACCCCAAAAAGTTTCCTCATCCCCTGTCTCCCCATTCCCATGCATCTACTTATATGTTCTTGTGGTGCATTAGTTACACAATATAGAATTTTATGTAAATGAATGAAGTACAGAATGGAGTCTGGCTTCTTTCACTCAGGATAATTTTGTATGTGCCAACTTTTGTGTAGTAATGTTGTTGCATGCAGTTACATGTTGTTGAGTAGTAATCTGTTCTATGTATATACCACATACCATTTTTAATGAATTTTTGTATATGATATAAAGTGAGGGTTGAGGTTCATTTTTTTCCGCTTGTCTATTCATTTGTTCTGACCAGGATTATCCTTTTTCCATTAAATTGCCTTGACACTTTTGTCAAAAATAAATTGACCATATCTCCATATCTGTGTGTGTTTATGTCTGAGGTCTCTAATCTGTTTCATTGATCTATTTATGTCAGTACCACACTGTCTTGATTACTACTTAATCTTCAGTCTTGAAATCAGGTAGTACAAGTTGTACCACTTTGTTCTTTTTTAAAGTTGTTTTGGCTAGCCTAAGTCCTTTCCATTTCCATTTAAATTTTAGACTTCAAGTTTTCAATTTTTATTTAGAAATTTTGATTAAATTGGCATTTTTAATATTAATTTTTGATTTTTTCTTGCTAGTAGAAATACATTTGGTTTTTGTATTAACTTGTATTATACAACCTTACTAGATACATTTATTCTAGTAGCTTTTTTATAGATATAGTTATGATGTCTGCAGATAAAAATATTTTTACTTCTTCCTTTCCAATCTGATGTTTATTGTCTTTTTTTTTTTTTGTGGTACGCGGGCCTCTCACTGCTGTGGCCTCTCCCGTCGCGGAGCACAGGCTCCAGACGCGCAGGCTCAGCAGCCATGGCTCACAGGCCCAGCTGCTCCGCGGCATGTGGGATCTTCCCAGACCGGGGCACGAACCCATGTCCCCTGCATCGGCAGGTGGACTCTCAACCACTGCGCCACCAGGGAAGCCCTATTTTCTTTTCTCTTGTTTATTGCACTGGGTAGAATCTCCAGTACAATTTGAATAGAAATTATGAAAGTGGATGTTTTTATCTTGTTCTCAATCTTAGGGGAAAAGTATTCAATCTTTGACCATTGAGTATATTTTGAGTTGTTTTTTTTGTTATTGTTGTTCATGATCCCTCTGTTTGTAGTTTACTGAGAGTTTTTAAATCAGAAATGAATGTTGCATTTTGTCAAATGGTTTTCTCTGTTTATCGAGAGGATCTTTTAAAAAAATTGTTAATATGATGAATTACATTGGTTTTTAATTATTATATTAAATAATGATTGACTTTTAAATGTTAAATGAACCTTGCATTCCCAGGATAAACCTCATTTGGTTTTGAAGTATTAACCTTTTAATATATTGTTGGATTGATTTGCTAAAATCACGTTTATAATTTTTGCATTTATGTTCATGAGGGGTGTTGGTATAGAGTTTTCTTGTAATGTTTTTCTTAAGTTTTTAAACCACAGTTTCACTTTAAGGGCTGTTCATATTATCTGTCACTTCTTGAGTGAGCTCTTCTAGTAATTTTGTGTCTTTAATGAAATTTGTCAGTGAACTATTTTTGCTTTTACTTCACTTTTATTTTCACAGGGTGTAGAAATTTAGATTGAGTTATTTTTTCCATACTTTTAGGATGTCATTTCACTATCGACTCTATTACATTGTTTCTGACCAGAGTCTGCTGTTATTCTTAACCTTTGTTCTACGAAATGTGTGATATATTTTTATATACTTTTAAGTTTCTTCCCTTTATTACTGGTTTTAAGAAATTTGGTTGAGATGAATCCTACATGTTTCTTATACTTGAGTCTTTTAAGCTTCTTGAATCTGTGGATTTATAGTTTTCATCAACTTTAGAAAACAATGTTGCCATTGTTTCTTCAAATATTTTTTTCTGTCTTCCCCCTCTCTTCTTTTCTTCAAGTAGGTATATATTAGAGTGTTTAAACTTATGCTGTCTAATGCTCTGTTCACTTTTTCTTTCAGCTTCCCCCGACCCCCATGTTTCTGTTTCGATAGTTTCTATTATTATGTCTTTAAGTTCACTTTTCAATGTCTAATCTGTTCTTAATCTCATCCAATGTATTTTTATGTCTAGAAGTTCAACTTGCATTTTTATTTACATTTTCCATGTCTTTTTATATATCCTCAGCTTTCCTCTAACTTTTGAACATATCAAGTATAGTTATATAAATGTTTTAATATCCTTGTCTACTAATTCTGTCATGTGTTTCATTTCTGATTTGTTTCATTTTATTCATTTTTTTAACGGGTCATTTTAAAATTCTTTTTGTGTGTCCAGTAATTTTTTTACCAGTTGCTTAAAATTGTGAATTTTACCTCGTCAGGTGCTTTAGATGTATTTGTACCCCTTTATGTATTCTTGAACTTAATTCTCCAACACAGTTATGTTAGTTGGAAAGTGATCCTTTCATTGCTTGTTTTAAAACTTCTTAGGTGAGACTCAAGCAGCCCGTAGCCTAGGGTTAATTTTGCCCCACTAGTAAAGCACTGTAACCAATACCCTTTGTACTAAACAAGATTTTGCCACTTCGGTTGGTTAGAAAAGGAACTGTGTGTCAGCACCAGAGATTGTTCTGCCTGCGGCTTTCAGATGGATCTTTACTGAGCCTTAGACAGTGTACTGATGTGCATGTGCCAGACAGTACTGTACTGAAGTCTTTGGAACAGGGGGCACTCTTAAAGTCTCAGGAGTTACCTCTCTGTAACTCTCACCTCGCCATGCAGCTATCTTCTCTCTCATGTAATGTGCTGTTAGAGTAAGCCTCATTGGCTTTCCCACATTCTTATATCTATCTCTTCAACTCAGACTGGGCTCTGTTTGACTTCTCCTTCTCCACACAGTAATCCAGAAACTCTCCAGGTAGTAAGATGAGGTGACAATCTTAGGGCTTATCTTGGTGGAGTTTTCTTTCTTCCTTCCTCCCTCCCTCTCTCCCTCCCTTCCTTCCTTCCTCTCTCTCTCTCTCTCTCTCTCTCCCCTCCCCTTCTCTCTCCCCCTCCCTCTCTCCCCCCCTTTCTTTCTTTCTCTCCCTCTTTCTCTCTCTCTAGCCCTCCCTCCCTTCCCTTCTCTTCCCTTCCCCTCCCCCTTTCTTTCCTTCTTTCTTTCCCTCCCTCCCTCCCTCCCTCCCTCCTTTCCTTTCCTTCCTTTCCTTCCTTCCTGTGCCACCTTTTTGTCCATTACTTCATGTGTATTTTTTTTCCCTGGTGTTTTGGTTGTTTATATTGGGAAGTTATATCTGGTCTATATTTTTCCATCAGGGCTGAAAACAGAGGTTCCTTCTCTTTCATTTTTGATTTACGATGAACTGTATTAAAAGATGACAGGGCTTCCCTGGTGGCACAGTGGTTGAGAGTCCGCCTACCGATGCAGGGGACACGGGTTCGTGCCCTGGTCTGGGAAGATCCCACATGCCGCGGAGCGGCTGCCCATGAGCCATGGCCGCTGAGCCTGCGCGTCCGGAGCCTTTTGGCTCCGCAACGGGAGAGGCCACAATAGTGAGAGGCCTACGTACCGCTAAAAATAAAGTAAAATAAAAGATGACAATTGGGCTGCGTCATTATCGTAGATTACTTTTGAATTTTATTAAATAGTAAAACATTAATGTTAAATTTCTTATAGGTACTTTCATAGAAATGAAAATATATCTCTTCTTTTAAATCGGTAGAGCAAACAGTTTATCTAGAAATAAAATATAGTGTAGTTAAGTTTATATATTTATCAGTTCTTAGTTTGCACTCAGTATGTTTTATATTTTGGTATGATTTTTAAAATATAAAGATTTTAGTAAGATATAGAAATAATACAAGAAAATGGTGTTACTAACCAGTTTGGTTTTGTCTATCCCAAAGATAAATATAAACGGAGGTTTATCTGATAATGTGTGTTAATCAAAATAATGTTAATCTTTTACAGCACTGCTGTGTGCTACTCACTGGGTGAGCTGTTCCCTACACACTCTTTGATTCAATGAGTAGCATACAACAGTGCTGTAAAAAGGTAGACATTTGCCAGCCAGTGGCCTGTTTTTCACTTTTATCATATAGACATCTAAAACTTGGATATAATATGTTTCCTATTAATTTTTTCTACTATTTTTGTCTAAATGAAAAGTTATTCCTTATATCAAGTTCAAGAAGATGTTATTTTCTTCTAAGATTTTTAAAGTTTTGTTTTTGAGATTCCTTTTCTCTAAAACTGGAAACTTTCCTTGTAATTTTTAGCAAAGATAATTGCATGTTGGGATTTTTTTTTCTAATTTATATGAGCAAGATAAATATTGCCTGATAATTCCTTTGCTGGGATATTTAGATGGAATATTTTTTAAATGTCTTTAGATTCTTAGATTAATGATACTAAATGTTACTTTTCTTTCCCAGATTAGAAATCATTTTTCAATACCACTTTATGTTTATGGAGGGGACACCTTATTGGGAACGGCTTCACCTGGAAGTGAATTTAACATACCATTAGCATCTTACCGGTGATTATTTCTTTATCCTTTTGTTTGCCCTAAGGTCTCTTATATACTTTTTAGTTTCTGATTTAGTAGTGATATCTATCTTTAAGTTATCAAACCATGATCAAATTTATCTTGTTAATATCTCATCTAACTTATTTAAGTTTCGGCACTCTTAGAAGATTTTTTTAAAGAAATATTATTTAACTTAATGTGTATAATGTATATCCTATAAATTATCTATGCTTTCACTAGTAAATATAAATTACATGCTTGCAATATAACTATCATGGCCATAGTCATATATATTTATGATTTTTAAAAAATTTCTTACTGAGCATGATTGGTGGCTTCTAGATTTATTTACACTATTATGAAGTGATTTTTACTTTTTTAGGGTTTTATGATAGAATTTTTAAGAAATTTCTTTAGAAAATGTAAAATATTTTATCTTTTAATCTACATATTTATCTATTAATTGTTCATTGATAGAATTGTAATGTAAATAGAGATAGACAGTTGATCCTTCAACAACATGTGGGTTAGAGGTGCTGACGCCCATGTAGTCAAAAATACACATTCAGTTGTCCCTCAGTATCCATAGAGGATTGTTTCCAGGACCCACTGCAGATACCAGAATCCTTGGGTGCTCAAGTCCCACAGTCAGTCCTCCACACCTCTATTTCCACATCCATGGATTCAACCAACTGCTAGTCATCAAGTACTTTATTTGCTGAAAAATGTCTGCTTATGAATGGACCCGTGTAGTTCAAACCCATGTTGTTCAAGGGTCAGCTGTATAGTACATATAAAATCTTTTATGTATTAAGAAAGGACTATTAAAATTGTAACAGTACTAATGATGGGCTAGTCTCTTAATCATAGGCTTAATATTACAAACAAGTATTGTTATTATTTAGGATATTTAATCTGGAATTGAAGATAATCTCTTTTAGGGAGATTAAACTCTCTTGGAGAATAAAAACTTCCTCAGAATAAGCATCATAGTTTGTTAAGTACCATTTCAAAACACACTCTAGACATGGACCTTTAGACCTATGCTACAAAAGGATGGAGGCAAAATTACAAGCAGTGCTAAAATATTCCTTACCTCTATTTATTCTGCCCCATACGTAGGAGTTCAAGATTGGGTCCCTAATGCTTAGAATACAGCCTAGCAGTTTTAGGCACATATTTTCAGAGAGTAGACCTGCTCACCTTAGTGAGTGTTTTATTGCCTAGACCTTCTAACCCTAATGAGTTTTATTGCTTAGTTCAGACTTGCTGAGGGAAAGAGTTATATTGTCTAGAGAACAACCACAAAATAGTTGTTTATGGTATCTGACCTTGTTCTAGAGAGGATTTGGGGTGGGTTATAAGACTAGATTAAAAAGTAGCATGTAAGATATGTTCAAAAGTTTCTGTGAGGAAATCCATTTTGTCCTTGGATAATAAAAGTTAATGGCATTCTGCTTTATTTTTAGTAAATATTACTATATATTTTGTGTTTCTGTCCATAGAAGAGAAAAGTTAGGCCATTAGAGTATCTTTACACTTTTTTGTTCAAGGCTAAATATTTGTTACATGGAAGTTAATCTATCTTAATTAGAATTATTAATGACTGACTAGCTTGGACTTCACATTAGATATTCTTCTAATCTAATGCTTAGATATAGATACTCATATTTAAGATGTGAGGTCTTAAATTGACAAATGGGTATCATTCTGTAGAATTTAGGTATACTTATTCTTAAATTTAATTCATTTAACAAGTATTTACCAAGTGTTTTGTTGTGTGGAAGGCACTACTGTAAGATACCAAGAGGAATTGGCATGGCTATTCCCCTTGAGAGATTGATATATTATATAGGTACAGAAAGTAGAAAACAATGGGTTGTTGAGAATCATAGAAAAAGTTTTAGTTGCAGAAAACTATGAAAAGGAAAGAAGGGATTAATGATTAACTCCTGAGAGACGTACATGAATTGTAGTTAAAATATAATAATGTGGAGATTAGTGGGGAAGGGCAATCTTAAATGGAAGGAATTGCATAACAAAGATAAGGAGGCGTGAATGCACAGGATTTGTACAGGTCTATAAAAGACTAGGGGTTTGACTGGAATGTAGTGTGCATGTTGGAATATGAAATTTGAAAGGTTAAGTCCACGTTGGGATAGTTGCTTGCTCATTGTCTTGCCCCCATTTATATAAATTTTATCTTCATCTTTAATATCTATTTCTTTCTTCCTCTCTCAGAACATTTGGTGTTCTTCTGTTTTAAGACCATTTAATGCATCAGCTCTTCTCACTCAAAACCTCTTGCCATTGATCATCTGTCTCTCATGTTTTCTCTTCATTCATTTCTTAAACTTTCCTTTAACCTTGCATATGTCTCTAGTTCAGCTCTACCCTTCAGAAACAAAGCTTTTGGGGGAAATTGTGACCTCTGGAAAACACTCTGCAGCCAGTCTAGAAAGAGTTAACCACACTCTTCATGCCCTTAGTCTTCAGTGTACATCTGGGTTTTTTTTGAGGGGGGGTACCTATCACAGTGCAGTAGTTATCTTTTAACATTACATTTCCCATGTGATTGGTATCTCCTTAAGAGTAAAGAATGACTTACCATTTGTTCATTTTCAGTTTTACCTTCTCATTGGTAAATAATAGTCCAATAAATGTCTTGATGGAAAAAAAATGAAATTTCAGAGAGAATGTAGAAGTAAAATAGGCTAAATCTGATAAATGATTTGACAGGTAACTATATCTATGTATGTAAGGGGGGAATAAGGAAGAGTTAATATTATTTTATAGTCCAGAGTGCCAAGAGCTGGAAGTTCCTGAAAAAAGGACACACAGAGAAGTGGGTGTGGAGGGTTCAGAGTTCAATTTAGCAATTTAAAGCACCGTCCGACATCATTACAGAAATATGTAGTAGATATTTAAAACTCGGGGGACTAGAGCTTAAGAAAACAATCACAGCTAGAGATAGTATTGACACTTGTCACACAGTAAGGGATAGTGTCACAATCATAGGTAATTAGTTTTACAAGTATAAAAATACTTAAGTGTTTATACGTGGACACACCTTAGGTTTAAAAAAATTATTAAACCCAAAGTACATTTGCAATGTAAACAAAGAATGTGATTTTTAAATATAAGGATTAATCATATGTGACACCTAATAATTTTATTGCTGTCTTCTTACAACCACTTCTGCAACTATGCTCAACATTTCTGTAAAGCTAAGTATCTATTGAAAGCTTTCATTTGATTAACCTTGAGAAGCCAGTGATTAATTTTTCAGTGGAAATATATTTTTGCTTCACAAACTCAATCATGGTATGTACTTGGGACCACATATCCAGGAAAGCCAACTTCTTTAAGTTCAGTGTTTAAGTCACAGCTGTATGTGTGTGTTTTGCATATATGACCTGTATGATTACGTATTTTCTGCGAGAAACCAATTATCTTGTAAACATACTTTTAAGACAGCAAGTTTGTAAGAAAAATATTCTTCTCTTGGAAGCCAAATAACTTGATTGGTTTCCAGAAAGTTAAGATGTATGTTGGTATCTATATGTCTATCTTACCTATCTCTAAGAAGAATGTGAAAATATAAAAATTTACTACAATAGTATGGAGGGAGATAATTTCATTGTTCTGAAGCTGTAATCAAACAATTAAACATGTATTTTCTTTTAAAGCATTTTAAAATGTATTTTTTAATCTTTTATGTAGATCACTCCTTTCCCTGAAGCCAGAAGATGAGGACTATCAAATGTGTGAAGGAATTGATTTTGAAGAAATTATAAAAAATGATGGCACTTTTCTCAAGAAGAAATGTAGATCTATAAACCCTTCCAAGAAGCCATTTATCATTAATATTGTCCCAGAAAAAGATAATTTGACATCTGTGTCAGTGTATTCAGAAGATGGTTGGGACTTACCATATATAATGCATTTGTGGCCACCTATTCTACTCCGAAATCTTCTTCCTTACAAAATTGCTTATTATATAGAGGTATTCTGGAATTTTTTAATGCCCTCCTGTCTTTGATTTTGTAGCTTTAGTTATTTAAAGTTATGAACAATAAAACAATGTTTTAAAATTCTAATAAAAATTATAGTACTGGTGAATAGACAGTACAGATATTCTTCAAATGGAAAAGAAATGTTTCAATCATGGTATATGAAAGAAGATTAAAAAAATTTTTTTTCCACTGATTTACCTTAGAAATCTGGTTACTAAGTTGAATATAATTCATACACACAAATATGATATGCCATTTTAAAAATCATTTATGAAAGTAATAGATATTCCTGTAGAAAATTTTAGAAAATAGAGATTATTAAGATTGTCTGTAATCACATTATCTGAAGGTAGCACTTCTGATGAAGTTATCATTTCAGTTCTAAAATATATATTTTTCAGTCTTTTCCATGCATGTATATTTCATGTATATTTAAAAGATGGATACTAACTTTTCAAACATGTATGAGAATTAGTATTAAAATGATAGTACTAGACTTAAAACTTGCTACATTGTATTATTCTTGTGCTAGTTTTCTAAAAGGATTTTATGCCCTATAAAGATGCTTTTTCTTTTAAATACTCTTTGTTTTAAGATATTGCATCTGATTCCTTCCTGTTGCTGTAACAGGAATCTCTCCATCTTAGGATTTTAAGTAAATATTCCATTTGCCATTGCTTGTCAAATATAAGAAAGTAGTTCTTCATTGTAGTATATTATTTGTTTTATTGCAGTCTTTTAATAATTATTGGGATTTACTCTGTTTACACTTTTCTGTTAAATTTTTTTTCGGAGTGGGGGAGTGAACACATCTGTGGTTTAAGAATATCTGTTTTCCATATGGTTGACAGATAACATAGTGGTTAAGAATTTACACTTTGCTGTCAGATAGATTTGAGACTGAATCCTACCTCTATCGCTTACTAGTGCTATGTCTTTAGGTAAGCTACATTATCTTTCTAAATCATTTGTCCAAGCCTATAAAAGGGGGATAGTAATAAAACTTTCATGATTGGGATATGGTGAAATCAAATTAAATAATGTTTGTAAAGGACTTAGCACAGTGCCTGACAGGCATATGGTTCCCATTTATTTACCTCTCTAGCACCACCAGCACTACTCTTCTATTTTGTGGAACATGTCAAGTATTGACACCTTACCTTGTTTTTGCTTTAAGTAATTTAAAATCTTAAGGTGAAGAGATTCCCATGTTATAACAGGAGGGAACCAGATTAGAGTTGCTGGAAAAACAGGTGAAATACCCAGATGGAATGTCTATCTATGTTGCATTTTAATAGAACTTTTAACTTGATGCTTTTAGGGATCACATTCTGTTTGCTAGTTTCCAAAGGATATGGTCACTTTTTAGAAAGACAGTTTAGCTGCGGTGTGGAAAAGGGCTTAGAGGAGATAAGAGCAGTTAGGAGACTCTTAAAGGGAGAGGTTACAGTGACATGAACTAAGGTAATGCAAGTGTGAGTGGAGAGAAATGAACAGTTTTGAAAGCTACGTAAGATTCAGTATAAACAGTGATTGGAAATGGGTTATGAGAGTTTGTTAAAAATCAAAAATGAGAGTTAGTAGGGATTGCTTATTTTGGATTACATACATTTTTCATTATTTTGTAGTTTTCACAACTAAAATCACTAGTGGATAAGATTTTTGTTTTACTAATTATAGTGTTTTATAATCTTCATTAGTGCCAGCAGAATTTCACACTATATTATTTTATTTTATTTTCACAATAGTCCTTTGAAGTAGATCATTTAGACCATTTTACAAATACAGTAACTCAAATCTCAATTTATAGAAATTTATACAGTTGACAAAGTTAGAACGTGAACATAAGTCTTCTTTTTCTGACAGAGGTATTTCAGAATCATTTGTATAGCATTTGGAATCATTAAATAGAATATTTTGGTGTATTATTCTGAAACATTAAAAATTTACTGTATTTTTTTTTATTATAGGGCACTGAACATAGAGTTTTTACTCTACATGAAGGCCATTCAGCCCAGATTTGTACTGTACAGTTGGATAAAGCCAGGCTGCATTTAAAATTACTTGACTATCTTAATCATGATTGGAAAAGTGAATATCATATGAAACCTAATCAACAAGATATTAGTTTCATCAGTTTTACTTGTGTTACAGAAATAGAAAAGACTGATTTAGATATTGCTATCCATGTGACTTATAATACTGGCCAGACGGTTATGGCATTTCACAGTCCTTACTGGATGGTCAATAAAACTGGTCGAATGTTACAGTATAAAGCAGATGGAATTCATCGAAAGCATCCACCTAATTATAAAAAGCCAGTTCTCTTTTCTTTTCAGCCAAAGCACTTTTTTAATAACAATAAGGTATGTGAAGTTTTTTTGACTTTCATTCTTTATCTACTTATCAGTCCTTTTTGTTTGTTTAGAAGAATAAAATATTATGAAATAGAAATAACATTTGTGAAATATTTGAGGTTAAAAAGATTAAAATTTAGTCTTGGGAAGGGTTTAGTGCATTAACAGTATAATATTAGTTTAAGCTAAAAAGCAAAAAATATATCAACTTAGGTAGGAATTTTTAAAGGTACCGAAATACTAATATATTTGAAATATTTTTTTCTAGGTTCAGCTTATGGTAACTGATAGTGAATTGTCAGATCAGTTTTCAATTGATACTGTTGGTAGTCACGGAGCTGTTAAATGTAAGGGCCTGAAAATGGAATATCAAGTGAGTTCATTTTATGCTCATCAGGAAATTTTTTTTAAGCTCTACTGAGTACTTAATAATTTTTATCAGGATGTTATGATAATGGAATAGTTTTTGAAATGTTGCTATTTTTTTTTCCTGTAGGTTGGTGTCACTATAGATCTTAGCAGTTTTAACATTACCAGAATTGTCACCTTTACACCCTTTTTTTTGCTTAAAAACAAAAGTAAATATCGTATATCAGTGGCTGAAGAGGGAAGTGATAAATGGCTCTCTCTTGATTTGGAGCAGGTGGGTAGATGAATTTCAAAAAGGTACCTCTTTAGATTTTCATTTTCCCTTGAAGTTTGATACATGAAATCACTATGTAATGTTCTAACTCTCCACCCCCACCTCCCAATTTTGTTTCAGTTCCATGAACATTTGAGTATTTATTTGTACCAGAATAAACCAAGTAAATAATTAATTATTAAAATCCGAACATTGTCATCTAGGAATGTGTTGCTTGATAATAGAGGTAGACATTTAATAATTACTAACCAAATGTCGTTAAATATGGCAGTAGAAGACTGGGTAAAGTATAAATGCAGCAAAGAGAAGGAAATTATTTATTCTCTTTAGGAAGCTGTTAGAGATGCCTTTATAGGGTAGGTTAAGCTAGTTATTTTAGGAAGACAGTAGTGTCTTAGGAATGAAATTTTGATTCTACTCTATCTGTAGCTATTAGGTCTCTGGGTAAGAGCTTTCTGAAAGACTGCCTGAGGTTAATAGAATACTTCTGAAGAAATTTTATTTTGAGTATGTTAGGATTATTAGAGAAGTGTTTGCTATTTTTATTCATTATGCCTTTTTGCTTTGACACCATCTTTCTGGAATCATTCTTCTTGATGTACCATGCTTTGGCATTTCCTTTAGAGCTGATTTGGAGGTAAATACCATCAGTTTGTGTTTATCCATAAAAGTTTTAATCATCACCTTTCTTTTATGATACTTTTTCTTGATAATCAGTTCTATTTTTTTCTACATGTTGTAGCATTTATTATATTCTGGCTTCCATTTTTGTTGAAAATTCTGCTGTGATTCTGTCATTTCTCTGGAGGTTATCTTTCCTTTTTCTCTAGCTGCCTTCACAGTTTTCTCTCTGTCTTTGATGTTCTGCAGTCATACTACTGTTTGTCTGCATGTGGGTTCCTTTGATATATCCTGCTTGAGATACTTTATTCCTAGACCTGTAGATTAATATATTTCATACCTTCTGTAAAATTTGCAGCTATTGTCTCTTTAAATACTACCTCTCCTCTTCGTCCATTTCCTCTTTCTGGGTCTTTAATCAGATTTGTTCTAGAACTTCATATTCTTTCTTCCATATATCCTATTATCTTTTTTATATTTTCTATCTGTATAACTCTTTGCTTCATTCTGGATAAATTCTACATATATATTTTCATAGATTTTCACTTTTACTATATATATTATACAGTGTGTGTATATATATATATGCTATTTGAGCCTTCAGCTGAGTTTTTTTTTTTTGCGGTATGCGGGCCTCTCACTGTTGTGGCCTCTCCCGTCGCAGAGCACAGGCTACGGACGCACAGGCGCAGTGGCCATGGCTCACGGGCGCAGCCGCTCCGCGGCATGTGGGATCTTCCCGGACCGGGGCACGAACCCGTGTCCCCTGCATCGGCAGGTGGACTCCCGACCACTGCGCCACCAGGGAAGCCCCAACTGAGTTTTTTATTTGAATAATTACATTTCTCATTTCTAGAAGGTGTACCGTTTTTCATGTTTGCCTGTTTGTTCATTCTTTCAACAATATTTATTGTGTGTACTCCTTATGTGCCTTGTGATACGTCTTTTAACAAAACCACAAGTACCTGTCCTTGTGTAGTTTACATTTCAGTGGGAGTGTAGGGAAATCATTAAATGGATAATACTATAGTCAACTAGTAAAATACATAGTATGTTTAAAGGTGACAGGTCTAATAGGGAAAAAGGAAATAAGACAGGCTAAGAGGTGTTAAGAGTTCCAATGAGCAAGAAGTGGGCTATAATTTTACATAAGGTGGTCAAGGATAGGACTTACTAAGGTCACATTTGAACAAACTTGGAGAAAATGTGAGAGGTACACTTGTCAAGAGTTCAGCTGAGTTGGAGCTGAGATGCCAGGTACAGGAATAGCTGATAAAGACAACAAGCTAAAATGAAAGTAACACTCAGGACTTTAATTACTTACTGCAATAGTATAAGTAAGAGGCTAAACTGAAGAAAGCACCACCTCCCCTTGTACCATTTTTCCTATGGAACAACGTTAGTTAGGGGTGAGGTGGATCAGTGAGGGTAGTGTCATTGTCAGGGGAGCCCTGAACAAATAGCTCTTACTGTTTTATGGATCTGGGGGTGGCAGAAAACAAAGGAGAAGGGCTAGGAATGGAAAAGTACTGAGCACCAAGTCAGAGTAGAGAAAAAGCATCTTGAAGTTCCGCCTCTCTCCTTGATAAAGAGGTGTTGCAGAGATTCTTGAGGAAGGCCTCTGCCAAAGGCCCTGGTAAAGAGGCCTCTGGACAAAGATGCCTGTAGTAGGAATGCAGATATTTGTAAGGGCATGGCTAGAAGTGGGGGCTGAGTTCTTGAGAATGCAGTGAACTGGCTGTGCACCTAGTCTGGTATGGGGAGGGCAGCTTTGCCCTGTGAGACCTGCCAGATAAAGGTAAAGCCTTTGTAATTACCAGTGGTCTGACCTGAAAAATTGCACATAGGTTTTTAGCCAGGAGTTGGACCCCTCAGCAGTGTGGATATATGGGGAAAGAGCATTAAAGACAAAGGATCAGCCAGGGTAGGTGCCCTAAAATGGGAGAATATTTGGCATGGTTGAGGGATAGCAAAAGGGGCCGATATTATTGGAGAGGGAAAAGTATTTAGAAGAGAACAAGACATAACAGTGATAAAGAGTAATCACGCAGAACTTTGTGACACAAAAGTTTGTGAATTACAAGGATTTTAACTTTTGCTCTGAGTGAAATGGAGAGAGCTATTGGAGGGCTCTGAACAGTGATTAAACACAGTATACTCTCAAATATTTGTTGAATGGATATAGATTTTCTTTGGCAGATGTTTCATATATGCTCATTAAGTCTGTGGATTCTTGGTTTGTTGGATGTAGAGCTCTCTATATATCTAGATGCCAAATTATAACTGCAGCTTTGTTTCACTCTATATATTTTCTAGGTATATGTTTTTCCATACTTTTATTTACAGTAGTTCTATGTCTTGCCTTATACGTCAATTGCAGATAAGATTATTGGGTCTTCTCTTTTTAAAAACCTAATCTGTAGCTTCTGTCTTCCAACAGTTAGTTTATATTTACAGTAATTGCAATTACAAATGCATTAGGACTTATTTTTTATTTTACTTTTTGTTATCAATTTCAGCTTTTCGCTTTTTTTAACATTTATTTAAGCTTCTGTCTTCCAACAGTTAGTTTATATTTACAGTAATTACAATTACAAATGCACAACAACTTATTTTTTATTTTACTTTTTGTTGTCAACTTCAGCTTTTCTCTTTTTTTTTGTTTGTTTTGTTTTTTAACATGTATTTATTTATTTTGGCTGCGCCGGGTCTTAGTTGCGGCATGTGGGATCTTTGTTGCAGCATGTGGGATCTTTGTTGCAGCATGTGGTCTTATAGTTGTGGCATGCAGACTTCTTAGTTGAGGCATGCATGTGGGGTCTAGTTCCCCAACTAGGGATCAAACTCAGGCCCCCTGCATTGGGAGCCCAGAGTCTTACCCACTGGACTGAGGGAAGTCCCTCAGCTTTTCTTAAGATAAATTTCTTTTGCTAATTTAAAATCTTCACATTTTAATTTTGGCTTACAGTAGTCAACCTTAACTTAAAATGCATATTTATGATTATTAGCTGTGTTGATTTGTAAGGAAGGCTTACAAATAAGCAAGGCTTGGGGGTTTTCAGAGAGCACATCGTTTTTAGTCTTCTCAGTTCCTCTTGGGAAATATGCTTGGATTAGTATTGCTACTGTTTTGACTCCCAGATAAGTTTCCACTGGGTTGCAAGAAGCCTCAAGTGGGAATTTTCTCAGCCTGTTATAGCCTTAACCATGTCTAGTTCCATTAATTACTTTTTATGGTTGAATAAAACTGACTTTATCAAGCTAAGGCACTTGACTCTAACATCTAGCTTCTTCTACATTGCCCTCAGGTCATATGGTGATGATGAGCACATGAGCAGTCTCATTGAATTATGTGAAGTTACCAGCCTGGTCAGAGTCGGATCACACTAAGACCTGATTTACATAATAGTTTACAGACAAGGCTGGCTCTCCATTCCTGTCCTTTTAGCTCTTTTCTTTGTTTCCAGCTCCTGTTGTCTCGTCTTCTTTCTGGGTGCATTGACTGTCTCCTATTCCGTTAGTCTGGTTTCCAGATCACTGATGTCCAGGTGGTTTCTTAAGATTTTGAGCCTGTTTTCTACTCTGAACTTTAGACTTTAGATACTTCTCTTGGTTTTTGCTTTTGTTTTTGCTTTTTTAATCCTTATTTGACTTCCAGGACTCTGGATTTAATATATGTCCTGACTTGACATTTGTGTGTACTTTGACTACTGCTTAATTACTAAGTGATGCCCACAACCCAAATATAACTTTTAGTAACTGAACATTCCCCTGTTTTAAACTGATCACTTGGCTCAGTTTACTTACTTTTTTTCAATCCATCTCTAGATCTGGACCACACTAACGCCTCTTCACAGCGCTCTATTAGTAACTCTTCAACTTACTACCCATTACTGCTTGTGTTCAAAGTGCCCCCAAGTGGCACCCCATCTTGAAGTCAGCAGTTTATAGCTAAGCAGTCCAGTAACCAGAGCAGTGTTGAAAGAGGTTTAAGACTATTTTAAGTCTACTCTGATGGGTTTATTAAAATGATAAAGGTCTTTATGGTGAAATCAGTTTTACTTAAATAAATATATGTAATATATGTTTTAGTGTATCCCCTTTTGGCCTGAGGATGCTTCTAATAAACTTCTCATTCAAGTTGAAAGAAGTGAAGGCTCTCCCAAAAAGATACATTTTAACAAGCAAGAAAGTTGTATTTTATTGCATCTGGATAATGAGGTAAGTGATTCTTTTGTGTGTGTAGTTAGAGAAGCTAATATATACTTACTAATTTTTTTTTATTAAATGATTTTTTTTTGTTTGTTTCACCAAAAATGAACAAACATTTCTCTTTGCAAAGGGAAAAAGTTCTAAAAGGAAGCAAGAGACATAAAACAATTTAACTGTTATATGGAAAGTTAGAGCAGGGGTCCCCAACCCAGGGGCCATGGACTGGTACTGGTCCTTGGTCTGTTAGGAACCGGGCCGCACAGCAGGAGGTGAGTGGCAGGCGAGCGAGCAAAGCTTCATGTGCCGCTCCCCATGGCTCACATTAGTGACCGAACCATCGCTCACATTACTGTCTGAACATTCCCCCCTCCCCTCCGCCGTTGGGGACTGCTGAGTTAAAGTGCCTAGAATACTACAATATACCACATCTTGAATTTGACCCATCTGTATATGATAATTGAGAGTCATGGTTTTCCAGAAATGCGGTATAAAATCCTGAATTACTTTCCAAATCATCAAAAAATATATTAAGTTATGAATAGCTTTTATTATTAAATGTTATTGGTTAATATTCTTTGGAAAATGATCACATTAGAGAATATTTTCTTTTCCTTTTTTTCTAGCTTGGAGGTATTATAGCAGAAGTTAATTTGGCTGAGCATTCTACAGTTATTACATTTTCAGATTATCGTGATGGAGCAGCTCCATTCCTGTTAATAAATCACACCAAGAATGACATTGTTCAATATAAGCAAAGGTAAGAAGATTATTACAAATACAGTATCCCCTGATTTTAGCAGAGTCTAGCTGATGAGACATTGACTTTATGATAATTTCCTAAGAGTATAAACACCGTTAATGGCATTATGGCCATGTAAAACAATGTCCTCATTAAAAAAAAAGTATACTGAAGTAGGGTTAAAACTGACTTGAGATCTATAATTTACTTTTTTAAAAATTCCAACATAATTGACATATAACATATGAGTTTCAGGTGTCCAACATAATGATTCAATATTTGTATATATTGTAAAATCATCACCACTGTAAGTCTAGTTAATATCCATCACCAAACACAGTTAAGATTTTTTTTCTTGTGATGAGAACTTTTAAGACTTACTCTCTTAGCAACGTTCACACATACAATAGAGTATTATTAACTATAGTCACCATGCTGTACCTCGCATCCCCATGATTTATACATTTTATAACTGGAAGTTTGTGCCTTTTGACCACCTTCACTCATTTCATCCACCCCAACCCTGCCTCTAGCAACTGCCAATCTGTCCTCTGTATCTGTGTGTTTGGTTTTTTTGGTTGTTCTCTTTTTTCTTTTTTTGTTTTTTTTTTAGATTCCACATATAAGTGAGATGATACAGTATCTGTCTTTCTCTGACTTGTTTCACTTAGCATAATGCCATTAAGGTCCATCCATGTTGTCTCAAATGGCAAGATTTCTTTATGGCTGAATAATATTTCATTTTATATATACCACATTTTCTATATTCATTCATTCATCAGTGGACAGTTAGGTTGTTTCCATGTCTTGGTGATTATAAATAATGCTGCAGTGAACATGCATATAATTTTTGAATTAGTGTTTTCATTTCCTTTGAATAGATAATCCAGCTGCTGGATCACATGTTCTGTTTTTAGTTTTTTGAGAAACCTCCATACTATTTTCCATAGTGGCTGCACCAATTTACATTCCCACCAACAATACACAAGGGTTCCCTTTTTCTCAGCATCCTTGCCAACACTTATTTCTTTTCTTGTCTTTTTGATAATAAGCATTCTAACAGGTGTGAGGTGATGTCTTATTGTGGTTTTGATTTCCCTGATGATTAGTGATATAATTTACTTTTAAATGCTTCAAAAACAAAAACCAAAAGAACTGAAGCAAGTATGACAAAATCTTGGTCATTGTGGAATCTGGTGAGGAAATTGTCAGGGTTTATCATAAGAATTTTGTCTATTTTTGAAATTTGTTTTTAATGAACATAATGTAAATATTGATTCTTTAGATTTTTTTCAAACAGTAGATACCTTTTTCTTGCTGAGGCATGTAGGAAAGGAGCGCTACATTTTTAAGCTTTTCTAAAGACTATATTTATGTCTTGACATTTCAAGACTACTCATTGTATCATTTGTTTCAATATACTGTGATACCTTATCCTCTTAGTACCACTACAATTTATGTAACCTTCTGTTCCTCTACTTATGTGTCCCAGGTTGTCTTGAATTTACTTTGTCTACTTTTCTTAGTTTGTTTTCATGTCACTTATCAGTGGGCTCATATTTATCAGTGCATTTATGCTTTTTTTCCACTGCTAACTGTACACTTCGAATCATTGACTAAAATAGGCATTGATTGAGTGAGAACCTGAAGCTTGAGCTAGCACATATCTAGAACTCCTCCTTGCCTATCAGTTCTCTCATTTGAGGAAGATGTTGAGAGAGAGTAGAGCCTGTTTTCTATGATTATCCATATTATAAAAATAATAAGTTGGTTGATTAACACTGACAAAGGCAAACAAATGGGTTTTTTCTTATTTGTCCTTCAATTCACGTACCTCAACTAGCCTTTCCCAAAGAAACTGTCACAGAATTAAGACCTCCAAAAAATGATTTGGGTGACTATTTTCTCGATTCTGTCAAGGATAGTACATAACTGGTAACATTCTAAGATACACAGGAGCTAAGTTAATTCTTTACATACTGTGGATGATGTAGGGCATTGTAGCTTAAATCT
This sequence comes from Monodon monoceros, assembly GCF_005190385.1. NCBI lineage: Eukaryota > Metazoa > Chordata > Mammalia > Artiodactyla > Monodontidae > Monodon > Monodon monoceros. The sequence goes on from NW_021703782.1 coordinate 70,845,381, forward strand.
CTGACATCTGGTTGAGCCTGGCTGAGGCTGAACTAGAGACTTCTCAGTCTTTTCTTTGGCCTTGACTTTGCACTGTTCTTTATAGTACATTTCAGATATAAAGTGTCTAGAAATTTTATCTACTGCATTGTTACAGTTGTAAAAGTAAGGGATAAGGGAGAAACTAGAATGTGATCCTGTGTAGAAATTCTGAAACTTAAAAATTACAGTTTTAATGGAAATTTATAAAATTAATATATAGATTAAAGTATTTGTCACATTGTGTTGTTATTTTCTTGTGAGGTTAAGACTTGTACACATATATAGTTAACATTCTGAGGACTCTGGTTACTTTTTATTTTCTTTGAATTTCCTGAGATAAATTTTTTTTTTTTTTTTTGTGGTACGCGGGCCTCTCACTGCTGTGGCCTCTCCCATTGCGGAGCACAGGCTCCGGACGCACAGGCTCAGCGGCCATGGCTCATGGGCCCAGCCGCTCCGCGGCATGTGGGATCTTCCCGGACCGGGGCACGAACCCGTGTCCCCCGTGTCGGCAGGCGGACTCTCAACCACTGCGCCACCAGGGAAGCCCTCCTGAGATAAATTTGAGATGAATTTTTTCATGAGGAATATTCTGCAGTGAATTAAATAGATTAAAATTTATATGAATTAAAGCATTTCTAAATATTTTTAAACCAAATTTATCTGATCAACATGGTTACATTTGATATTTTTTCATAGAAAAATAAGGAATATAGGGCTTTTGTTTCCTCTGCCTTCCCTACCCTTGGCTTTTTTGTTGTTGTTAATATGGTTTTTAATTGTTTCCTACATATAAAAATAACAACTGTCCATTATTTTTTAAAATTCTGTAGGAAAACTGTGAAAAGAAAAACATAATCCCTGAAATCCCAACACTGTCAGCATTTTGATTCAGTTATTTTTTTTACTATTGCTCTCTATCTGTTTATATTTCTGAATCTCTTGTTTTTAACAGCTATTGTGAGCATGTAAATTTGCTTCAAAAACACAATTTTCAATGAATGCATGATATTCCATCATTTAGATGCACTATAATCAAATGTTCTTCTGTTGTTGAGAATTTATTTCCAGTTTTATAATGTTAGAACCTGTTTGTCTTCTAATAAAAATGTTGAACCCCCCAAAAAAAATGTTGAACCCATTTGTAATTCTTATAACAACTAATTTATAATTCCTTGCCATACTTTTTGGTAATATGGATTATTTTCTTCTAAGGATGATTTGGAAAATATACATTTTGTTTCTCTTGTAGATAATTATTTTGTGTTCTTGGAGATTTTGATGCATATTTTACTTTATTTTATTTTATTTTATTTTATTTTATTTTACTGCATCAGGTCTTAGTTGCAGTGTGCAGGCTCTTTGTTGCGGCGCGTGGGCTTTTCTCTAGTAGTGTCACACCGGCTCCAGAGTACGCAGGCTCAATAGTTGCGGCACACAGGCTCTCTAGTTGTGATGCACAGGCTCTAGAGTGCGTGGGCTCAGTAGTTGCGGCGTGTGGGCTTAGATGCCCCGCAGCATGTGGGATCCTAGTTGCCCGACCAGGGATCAAACCCATGTTCCCTGCAGTGGAAGGCAGATTCTTAACCACTGGACCACCAGGGAAGTCCCGATTTTGATGCATTTTAAATTTTGAGGGTGAAACAGTTATCTGCTAATTCATCCATGAAAAATTTGGAGTAGTTTACATTTTCTTTAATTTCTCTTTCCAAATTCTCAGTTTCTTATCAATATAATTTGGGATTTTTGACCCAGATGAATATAAAATGGTTAGTTTTTCAAAAATATGTTCTTGAAGGTATTTGCATTGATTCATAGCATATTAACAACAAGTTAATTTATTTGACTGGTTTACTTGTTTAATATTTCTACATCCTAGTTCTTAAAATTTTATTTTTAGTCATCTCTGGCTTGGTTGGAAAAAGTAAGGGTTTGTGGATAATAGGTTATGCTATTGCTTATTTGAAAATGTCTTTCTCTTGCAAATTAACAATTTGACAGAAAATTTTAAGTCATAACTTCTTGCCTCAAAATTGTGTAGCCATTGCTCCATTGTTTTCTGGCATTCAGTATTACAGAAAAGTGTAAGAACAGTCTTACTTTTATTTCTTCATGGGTAACTGTGATTGTCCTAGATGTTTATAGGCAGGTTTTCCTCTATTTTCTTAAAATTTGAATTTTACAAATTTTACAAAGCTCTATCTAGGATGATATTCTGTTTCCATTAATTTAGTCTGATACCCAATGAAGTCTAATCTGCAGAGTCAGCTTCTTCAGCTCAGAAAAGTTATATTTTATTATTTCTTTGGTTTGTAGCTTCTCCATTTTCTTTTGGGGAATCGTTTTATGAGTTGACTGAGTTTCTTAGAGTTGTATCCCATGTCTTATGGTTTTTAGAAATAATTGAGCTGTATTGTCTTTGCCACAGTAAAAACAGTACTTTTTGGAAAGGGTTACCAATTAAATTCTCTTAGATTTGGTATAGATAAGATAAAGTAAGTGGAATAATTTTCTTTTATAATTAATTTGTATTAAAACAAAAGTTCACAAAGTAGTTTCAGCAACCTGGAGATATTTATTTCCTAAATAGGACAAATATTTCCCTTGAAATATTCTCATTATTTTCTCAGAAAACCACTTTTTTATTGTATAAGGAAAATTTTCAGTCTACTCTTTTTTTTTTTTTTGCGGTATGCGGGCCTCTCACTGTTGTGGCCTCTCCCGCCACGGAGCACAGGCTCCAGATGCGCAGGCCCAGCGGCCATGGCTCACAGGCCCAGCCGCTCCGCGGCATGTGGGATACTCCCGGACCGGGGCACAAACCCATGTCCCCTGCATTGGCAGGCGGACTCTCAACCACTGCGCCACCAGGGAAGCCTGAGGAGAATTTTCAGGCTACTCTTAATCAGAACTATCACAAATCTCAATTAACGGACTCAGAATTAATGAAGTATTATTTTGGATTCTTTAAATAATCGTATACTTGCACTTACTTTAATGCATATTTTTTACTATTTATGTCAGTTCCCTCTGTGAAATAGAAGATTCCCTCCCTCCTGGAAAAGCAATTCTTTACACGTGGGCTGATCCAGTGGGCTCTAGAAAGCTGAAGTGGAGATGTGGAGAAAGCCACGGTGAAGTAACACAAAAGGATGTATGTACTGGATTGATTATTATGGTGTTCTCAGAAGTCTTTTATTTATTTATTTTTTAAGTTACTCTCTTTCAGCCTTACTAGTTTTGAGGCCTCTTTTGTGTTTCCACTTCTTAAAAACTGCGAAAGATTTTTAAAACAGTATTCAAACCTTAACTTAACCAGAAATGTTTAAAACTGGAAACAGTCTTATTTTGTCTGCCTTTTTATTTGCTTCTATTATGTTATAAAGGGTAAACTTAGGTATTTTCAGCATTCAATTTATATACAATATAAATACATTCTTTGCATTGAAAGTCATCCCAAGTCAATTTAACTTCTGTGAAGGATTATTTAGGGATCTATTAATGAAAGAATTTATCTCTGGATGGCAAACTGTTGTTTTTTATAATAATAAAGTTAGGTATAAACATTCTGCAGTAACATATTAAATGACTTTCAGAAATTGTTTTATTAAAGTTTTATTGGTCTTTCAAAATTTATCTTAATTTGTTCCCTATTCCAGTGTCTTTTTTCTTGCCACTAGTTATTATTTCTCTTATCAAATGAGTATTGAACTTTTATTAATTTTTATGACTTTTTGTAATCTTTTGAGATGATTATATGTTATCTGGGCTTTGTTTTATTTGGTTGGTTTTTTTAATATTAGACCAACCTTGTATTTTTGGAATTGACTTGCTAATGCTTTGTTTAAGACTTTTGCTTGTATTCATGAGAGAAGTTGGCCTGTAACTTTCCTGCCTTGTAATGTCCTAACCAGATTTTGATGTTAAGGTCATTCTAATACATGCTGGGAAATATCTATGATTTTCCTGTTTTCTGGAAGAGCTTATGTAAGATTGGTATGATTTCTAGAATGTTTGGAATACTTGCTAGAGTTCACCAGTGAAGCCAAGCCATCTTAACCTGCAGTAGTCTTTGTAGGAAGGTTTTAAATTATGAATGCTATTTTATTATTAAATATAGGGCAGTTCAGCTTTCTATTTCTACTTGTGTCATTTTGGTAAGAGGTTTTCTAAGAATGCTTTTATTTCATCTCTGTTTTCTAATATATTGATATAAATGTTTTCATAATATTCACCTTTTTATCTTTTAATATTTATGGGGATGATTCTCCTTTTCATTCCTAGCATAGACTATTTGTCCCTTCATTCCTTTTTTCCTGATAAGTTTTGCTGAGATTTTATTTAATTAGTTTCAGTTTAGTTTTGTCTGTCAGAAAACCATCAATTTGCTCTTTTGATGATCTCTTTTATACATTTGTTATCATTTTCACCTGTTTCTGCTCTAATCTATATTCTTTCACCTTTCTTCTGTTTTAATTTGATAAGTTTCTTCTAAACTCTTGAAATAGATATTGTATTAGTCTGCTCAGGGTGCCATAACAAAATAACCTTAGACTGGATGGCTTAAACAATGGAAATTTATTTCTAATGGTTCTGGAGGCTAGAAGCTTGAGATCAGAGTGCCAGCATGGTCAGGTTCTGGTGAATCTGGTGAGGCCTCTTCGTGGCTTGCAGATGACTGCCTTCTTGCTGTGTCCTCACATGGCAAAGAGAGAGTGAGCGAGCCCTCTGGTATCTCTTATAAGGAAACTAATACTGTTGGATCAGAACCCTATTTACACCTTCCCCCTCCCCCAGGATGTCATTTAACCTTAATAACCTCCATAAAGGCCCTATGTCCTAACACAGTCACATTGGAAGTTGAGACGTTAGCATGTGAATTGGGGGAGGGGGCAAATGAGTTCATAGCAGATACCTAGATCATTGCTTTTTAGACTTTCTTCACTTCTTATTTCAAGTCACTTAAAGTCACGAACTTCCTACCAAAAACAGTATTAATTTTATCTCACAAATTTTCCTGTGTTTTATGTTACTTATTTTTTAGTTAAAAATATTTTCTAAATTTCATTGTGACTTATTTTTATATTTTGGCTTCATGGTTACTTAGGTTATCACTTTTCAGAAGTATTTTCTAGTTTTGTTTGTTTATTTCTAACTTAATCCCACTGTGACTAGAGAACATACTCTGATTCAATTTTTTGGAATTTATTGAAATTGACTTTGTAGGCCAGCATGTGGTCAATTTTTGTAAATATTTTATGTGTATTTGAAAAAAATATGTATTCTGTAGTTGTTGGTTACAGTATTCTATGTGTTACCAGGTCCAAGCTCGCTCTGCTCGCCACACGACAGGCCAGTAAATTGGGAGGTGTTTATAAATTTATTTATTTATTTATTTATTTATTTATGGCTGTGTTGGCTCTTCGTTTCTGTGCAGGGGCTTTCTCTAGTTGCGGTGAGCAGGGGCCACTCTTCATTGCGGTGCGCGGGCCTCTCACTGTCGCGGCCTCTCTTGTTGCGGAGCACAGGCTCCAGACGCTCAGGCTCAGTAGCTGTGGCGCACGGGCTTAGTTGCTCCGCGGCATGTGGGATCTTCCCAGACCAGGGCTCGAACCCGTGTCCCCTGCATTGGCAGGCAGATTCTCAACCACTGCACCACCAGGGAAGCCCTGGGAGGTGTTTAGGCAAGGAATAACGACTTTATTCAGAAAGTCAGCAGACTGAGAAGATGGCGGACTAGTGGCCCAAAAAACCATCTTGTTGGGATCTGGATGCCAGTTTCTTTTATAGAACAGAGAGGGGGAGGAGGTTAGGAGCTAAAGTAAAAAGCCCATTTATCTTGCAAAACATCTCCTCACAGTGGCCTTCATTGGGGAGGGAATGTGTTAGTTTCTTCTTTTCTGCAGCCATTCACAGGTGGGCAGGGTCAGATTGTCTCTCTGTGAGCTGAACAGAGGTACTTTAGTTTAAGGTTCAGGCAGAGAGGCAGGGTTCCCTGAGGCAGGCCATTATGTATGATTATAATAACAAAAGCAACAAAAAGCAAAGGTTAAAGTCAAAGAAAGAGATCCAGCAAGGAGTCAAAATCGGCTGTTCCCTGTTACATATATATGTTGATTTATTCAAGTTTTGTTGAATTGTTTAAATCTATCTCATTAAATTTTTTGTTTGCTTGTTCTGTTACTTGGAGAGTGGTGGTTAAAATCATGGATTTACACATTCCTTTTTTGGTTTTGTTAATTTGGGCTCTTATATTTTGAAACTATGTGATTAGGTAGATACAAATTAAGAATTGTTATGTCTTTTTGTTAAATTGATTCTTTTATCAGTATGTAATATTACAGCGCCCACCACAGTATCTTTTTAGGCTTAAACATTCAGACTTACAAAACTATCATAGGCCACAGTTTACAGCTGCCTGCTTGGGTGGATACAGGCCAGGAAACACAGCATACCAGCAGGGAGCATCAAACAAGTTTAGGAGGTATTCTCTTTGGTCACTTCAAACAACAGCTTTGATGTGAGGGAAAACAAAGCTCACTGGGTGTGTTATGAGCCCCCTTGACCTAGAAGCCCTGCCCCACAGTAGCAGATATCTCTTATAACAACCCATGAGCATAGCTTGTAGGTTTTCTGCAAGGGACACAAAAAGATCATCACATTAACAGAAGCCTAAAGCTTTAGCTTCCTACTATATTACAGCATTCATTCTTGACTTATTAAAACCTGCTGTAAATTAGTACTTGTACCACTTTCCCAGTAATGTGAGGACTTTAGAACTCTTTAACTCCATTTACTCCTTCTGTCTTATGTAATATTGTTGTGTGATTTATTTCTAAGTAGGTTAACTCCCATAAGAAGTATTATTACTGCTTTCTACAATTAGTATTCCATTTAAATTAACCCACATATTTCTCCTTTTGCCACTTCTCATTTCTGCCTGCATCTCCATACTTCTGTTTGGGTTCATTTTTCTTCTCTTTACTATTTTTTTAGTGTGAGTTGTTGACTAAAAAATTATTCACAACCTAAAAGTTGAGAGTTATGTTTTATTGGGCGGGAGCTTTTAGGACTTCAAGCCCGGGAGGCAGCATCTCGAGTAACCCTGAGAGAACAGCTCCGAGGAGGCAATAGGGGAAGCCAGGTTATATAGAAGCTTTACAACAAAGGGCAGGTAGTCAGGAACATCAAAAGATTATTGTTAATTAAAGAAAACCAGATATCCCAGGTTAAGGAATTTAGCACTTTTCTGTGTATAGGAAGACGCAAGAGTCTGGGCTCACTGAAATCATTCCTTTAATATGCACCTCAGCTATCTCGGGCCAGTATCCCGTGTTTTCACATCCTGAGTTTCCTCAGGGCTCACCGGGGGGAGTGGCTGCAGTCCGATGGCTGCTAGATGGCAGGTATTCTTCGTGAGTGTCCGCAGGGCTCGCCAGCTCACCGTGGGGAGTGGCTGCAATGGCTGATGCCTGTGACATCCTTGCTTACTGATGCGGCAGAGCCAGCACTGCATCTGTCAGAGTCTGCAGCTGATGACTGTTCTATCAGTTTCATTCTGGACATGTCTTTATTTTGCCCTGTTTTTAGTGGAGTATTTCTGCTGGATATCAAATTTCAGGGTTGGCACCTCTTTTTTTCTCTTTATCTTTGGAATTCACTATTACATAAATGTTAGACTTTTCATCATGTCTCATGACTTTTATGTGTTGTTCTGTATTGTTTCATCTTTTTCTCTGCTTCAGTATGGATATTTTCTTCTGACCTATTTTTCACTATACTTCTCTCGCTGTATCTAATCTGCTCTTAAAATCATCCATGGAGTTCTTAATTGTAGTTATTGAAATGATGAGTTCTAAGACTTTTATTGTAGAAGTTTTTGTTCCAACATTCTGTCTTGTTACATAATTTCTTGAATGTTTTGATCATAACTACTTTGAAGCCTAATCTGACAATTTCAATATCTAGATTTCATATGGATATTTTTATATTTTCTTTTTTTTCTTGTTTTTCACTCAAATCCATACTTTATGCATGTTTATTTTTGCCTGTGTGCTGGACATAGTATATGAAAAATTTTAAAGGTAATTCGAGGCTCCATATGATGTTCCCTTTCTCTTAAGAACATGTGATTTTACCTTTGTAAGGTAGCTAGTCTAGGGGGAGAGTACCTTAATGGGGACTGAAATTATTTGAACCTGGTCTTCAGTCCTTGTGAGGACTTGTGTATTTCCAGTTTACCCTGGCACCTAAAGTATCGCCCTTTGGGGACTCAGCTAAAAGCCTAAGCTGTTGACCATTCTTTTTGGTATGCCCTGCACTCCAGTTTTGGTCCTTCCAAACATGAGACTCCCAATTTTAATGTTTTTCTTAAGCTCTCAGTGTTTGCTTCTACTTTTAGAACTGGCACTTGTGAACTCTGAATACAAAGTTCACTTTTATTGGCTTTCTTTCTCTCTCAGATCTTGGCCCCATTCTCACTACCTTGGTAACTTTTCTGTCTTTTCAAACACATATTTTTCCTTTTTAGATTTTGTCCAGCTTTTGCTGTTAGGAAGAGTGTTGGTCCAGGACCACCTAGTCATCAGTTGCCAGAGCAGAAACCCCTGGTATCTTTTTAAAATTAAGCTTGTTAGCATAGGGGAGTGTAATGGCATTTTGTGTGTTGATTTTTTTATCCAGAAAATTCACTGAATTCTCTTATTAATATTGATTATTTGTTTTTTATTTTTCCGTATGGACAATCATGACACTTAGAAATAATGAGAGTTTTGTTTTCTCCTTTTCAATCCTTTCATCTTTAATTTCTTTTTGCCTTACTGGACTGGCTAGCATCTCTATATACTGTTCAATAAAACTGATATTAACACATGTCTTTGCCTTATTTCTGGTCTCAAGTTATATAACTTCAATATTTACCTTTAAGTGGGATCTTTGCCAAAGTATGGTGTGTGTGTTTGTTTGGGGGGTTTGATAAGAGGTTAAACAACTTCTCATCTAGTCTTTGTTTGCCAAAAATTTTTATTATGCCTGGATATTGAATTTTGTAAAATGTTTTCTCCCATATAAGTGCTATTTTATTTACATAACATTCCTTTCTTGCTTCAGACACTCACCTTGGATCACTTTCCTTTGCCAGTGTTTAATTCCTCCTATAGAATTTCCTTGAGTGAGTCTCTGTTGATGATGATATTTAGTAGTTTTCATTTGTCTTTAGGCATCTTTGTTTCCTATACTTTTCTTCACTGAAGGATATTTTTGCTGAGTAAGGAATTCTGGGTTCTGAATTGTTTTCTCTTAGCATATTGATGGTATTTTTTCATTGTCTTTTCAGTGTTGCTCTTGCGGAATCCAGTGTTCTTTGAATGTATTTGAGAGGGCTGCCCATAATTGGCCTAACTTTATTTTTTAAATTCATGATTATTAGGTTTATTCAGGAAAAAAGACTTCATTTTAATATAAAAAATAATCAAATATTTGACCTGTTGATTAGTACTTTTGCGTATTTATAGCATAATATTTATATCAAAATGATAGATCAAGTTTATAAAGGTAAATCTGTAATCCAGTGTAAATATTAGAAAAACTTCAGAATTATTTGGAAATTAGTTTATTTATATCTTAATGTAGTTTTAGTACTATGTATTTTATTTTAGAAAGTGTTATAAGTAACATGACTGTGGTAACAACTCATTTTTAATTTTAGTGGATTATAACATGAATGTGTACTATATATTATAATTTCCTGTTAATCAGAGTGTTCACTTAACTAGAAATTCATTGCTGACAGTTAATTATTAGAAGTTAATTATTGAAACTGAAGACCCTGATATCAGCACAATACTTATATATAAGGCTTCCTGCAGAATTAACCCTGTAGTAAGTATTTGTGCTTTGTAGAGCATGCAACTGAGGTGTCAGATATTCTTTATCTTATTTAGTTCAGCTCTACAAGGAAATATGAATTTCTGACTGAACAACTTTTAATGCATAACACACTGATTAGTCTTATAATAAATCAGAGAAAATAAAATTTTGTGTTATTGATTAGCCTAGAAAGGGAGACTATTTAATTAGATTTTACTGTGGTATTAAAAGAACAGTTGACCTGTCTTCCTGACTTCATAATGATGATGGCAGAAGCTGTCATCAACTGATTTTAATTATGTAAATTTCCAAATGTTATACAATTACTAATTTATTTTGTTCAACCCTGGGAACGAAGTGCCATTACTATTCTCACTTTTCAAATGTGGAATCTAGATTTCATGTTGGATGTGACCAAACTCTAATTTTTTATTTTTTTGATGATTTTGTTTCAGGATATGATGACACCTATAAATCTGGAGGAAAAGACCATTTATTTAGTTTCATTCTTTGAAGGCTTACAACGCATTATTTTATTCACTGAAGATCCAAGGGTATTTAAAGCGACATATGAAAGTGAGAAAGCAGAGTTAGCAGAGCAAGAAATTGTGTTGGCATTACAAGATGTTGGAATTTCTCTTGTCAACAATTATACAAAGCAAGAAGTAGCCTATATTGGCATTACAAGGTTAGATGTGTTAAAATTTGGATACATTTAAGTGATCAGTTCTTAATCATTAAGAGTGGTGATTGTAAAATCTAAAATGAGTTAGTTTAAATTTTCTGTTTTGACTATTCATTGATACTAATCTGAGGTAATGCTAATTTAAAAGTGCTTTGATGCTTTTTTTTTGCCTTTTGAGATAAAGACATACCAAAAATCAAATTTATCTCATCATGTTGTTGATTTTCCCAGCGCTCTAAAAATTAGATTTATTCAACTTATCAAAGGTATATTTTCTTTCTTTAATATGTCATAAGGAAATGTTTAACTGTTCATTACCGCCTACCACAGTGCAGGGTACACCACAAATCTAATCTTTTTCTATGAGTTGGTTTGTTTGTTTTTGAAGTACATTTGATCTGCAACACTATGTTAGTTCCTGGTACATAACATAGTGATTCAGTATTTCTGTTCATTACAGTGATCACAATAAGTCTAGTTACCATGTGTCGCCATACGAAGATATTATATTATTATTAACTATATTCCCCACACTGTACATTTCACTTTCTAATCACTTTCTACTTTGACCTTGGCACTTTAAGATCTAATAAGATAATACTGTATTTACCATTTCCCACATAAGTCATCACCAGTAAAACTCTTTCTTTCCCTTTTGCACTTAATATTCCTGTTTATAAACACTTAAAATTAATTTATGTATATTACTGCCAAATTTGAGAGCGTTTCTATATTGCAGTCTGTATAACAAGGATAATGTAGTTTTAATCCTTTACTTGAGTTAAACTCTCAAATAAATATATAAATTAAAGGTATATGATACAGATTTGACTTTGTTTTTCTATGTAAATTCATCTAGAAATGCCCCTGACTTCTCCTTGAATGCTATCCATGCCATTTAAAAAGTCATATTAAAGGGAATTCCCTGGCAGTCCAGTGGTTAGGACTCTGTACTTCCTCTGCAGGGGGCACGGGTTCAATCCCTGGTCAGGGAACTAAGATCCTGCATGCCACTCGGCGTGGCCAAATGAATAAATAAGTAAAAAGGCATGTTAAAACTATTTTCTTAGAAATTTTTTTTGTTCTCAAAAAAGTATGTTTATTACTTAAATTAAAATGTCAAATAGATAACAGATTTTAAGCCTGTGAAACCTGATATGTGCTATCTCCTATGCTAAATGATGTGAATGCAAAGGGGATTAATACATGGTTTCTACCTTTCTGTTTATTAAGTGAACATAAATTTTAGAAGGAATAAACAAATAGAATAAATAAAATTAAATAACTTACATACTTCAGTAAGTAAAACAAGTGAAATAATTTTAGAATGTGGAAAGATTTTTAAATTCTTCATTTAAGTCTTATAGCAATTTTTTAGTAAGTTAGGTTTGTTCCATTCACTGTCTCTCCTAGATTACTGTTTCACACTTTATCTCTTTTTAAACCTCCATTCTCTCTCAGCTCACTGCCTTGCATCTTACTTCACCAAGTAAACTGACACAATCAAAAGGGAACGTCCAAAGACCCACTCCCAATATCTCAGCTTCCTATGCACCAATGTTTTTTACCTACATATTGCAGTGACACATTTCCTAGTTATCATAGGTACATTGTATGTGCTCCTATTTAAACATACGTTTCTACTTTTGCACTATATTTCATTCACTCTTGCCTCTTGAGACATTGATCCAGCAATTCTCTTCTTTTTTTCTCCTACCTCAATAATTTTTGGCTCTCTATTGAATTGTTCCAACCAGTGTAATTTCTTTCAACTAAAAAAAAATTCTCTTGGACCCACTTTTCCTGCTACTTACTGCACATTTCTTTGCTTTACTTTATAGCCAAACCCCTTAGAAGTGTTAATCTATTACAGAAGATATATTCACTATCTCCAATTCTTTTTTTACCCATTTTTCTTTTAACTATTCCAAACAGGTTTTTGCTTTCAGTATACCATGAAACTGGTCTTGGTAAGATCACCAGAGACCTAAGTATTGCCAGGTCCAGTGTACAATTACCAGTCTTTGTATTGATTATGTTTATAACATTTAACACAGATCCCTTCTTGATTCAGTGTCCTTGATGTTACATCCAGGATATCTCACCACCTTGGTTTTTCTTTCTGTTCCAACATTTCTTATTCTTACTTGTTGCTTGCTTGTCTTTTTCTCAACTGCTTAATATTGGGTACCTTGAGGCTCTCAGACCTTAGTCCTCTTCTCTGTTTCAGTTTTGATTTCAAATACCATATATATGCCAAAAACTTCTAAAAATATATCTTCAGCCAGACTTTTGTCCTGAACTCCAGACTTATCTATCCAACGACTTACATAAAATCTTTACTCAGGTATCTAAGAGACTTCTTAAGCTTTGTAGTATGTAAAACCAAACTCCTGATCTCCTTCTACCAAAACCTGCTTTCCCACTGGAGTTAATGACAACTACATTCTTCCAGCTGCTCAGGCCAAAAACTTTGGAATCATCTTTGATTCCTCTCTTTATCTTACACCCCACGTCTAATCCATCTAAAAGTAGTGTTTTGGATCTAGCTTCAAAACACACGTAGAATCTGACCACTTTGTACTGCCTCACTCTTAGACCACCGCAGGAAGAGCCATCACCGTTTTTCTCCTGGCTTACTACATTACATTCCTAACAAGTTTTCCTGTTCTAGTCTTCATCCCTTTTTTTTCTTTCTTCCCACTCCAGCACATAGTACATTCTTAAACCTTAAGTCAGACTATGTGGCTGATTATCTTCTCATAATCTTTCAGTGGGTCCTCACCTCAGAATAAAACTCGGAGTCTTTACAGTATCCTCAAGGCTTTACGTTATTTTGCCTCTCATTATCTGTCTTACTTCATCTTCTACTCTTAATGTGTTCCAGGCATGCCGGCCTCCTTGCTCTTCTACCTGGATGACTACAGGCATGCTCTGCTTGGAGTCTTTGCTCTAGCTTGTCTCTCTACCTGAAATGTTGTTCTTCTCTTCTGTGCTGGATAACTCCCTCATCTTCTTTAAGACTGTTGAAATCTCGCCTTCTTAATGACACCTCTGGTGGCCACCCTTTTCTGATGCTGCAACCCCTGCCACTTTGCATATCCCCGTACTCCACATCAAATTTACCCCGTCTACTTTTTCTTCTTTCAAAAGCATTTTCAGCTCCTAATAAAAGATGCTAATTTACTATTTATTGTCTATCACTCCTCAGGTAAAAGAAAGCTCCAAAATGGCAGAAATGTTCACTGATAATCTCCCTGCCACCTAGAATAGTGCCTAAATAGGAGTTTAATAAGTACTGGTTGAATGAATTCATGTTTTTAAACTTGTAATGTGCTTGCTTACAACTAGGGATATTGCAAAAATTTACTGAAGGTTTTTCAGTAATGGTAATTCATGTAATAAACCAGATAAAATGAAAATGTTTATAAATTAGTACCATGATTTTTGCTTTCATATATAAGTTCTGATGTGGTTTGGGAGACAAAACCCAAGAAGAAGGCAAGATGGAAGCCAATGAGTGTAAAGCACACTGAGAAGTTAGAGAAAGAATTTAAGGAATATACTGAATCTTCACCATCAGAAGATAAGGTTATTGAGTTGGACACTAACATTCCGGTAATATTTTTAAGTACTGATATTAATTTTTATCTGTTGTAATTAGATGAATCACAAGTTAGTTTTTAAGGAGAGACTAGTTTGCTTACAAAACAATGAATCCTATTATACATACTTTATATAGAATATTTTAAAGGGATAGTTCTCTGTATCAAGATTCAGACTTTCTTAAGCCGCTAATGATCTACTCCTTGGTTAACAAGAAGGCAATAAGTTGCTTTATTTTATTTTTAAAACTTTTTTCTTTTATCGCTTTACTTTTTTGATAAATTTTAGTAAAGTTATATAAAAAGTGATAAAACCAAGTTATAAGGATTATGTGAATATTTCTGTGAATTGTATGGATATGGAGTATAAAGATCTCAGTCAAAATCTCATCAAATATTTAGCCTACTATTTAATATTATCTTTAAAGTTTTTTGATACAGATTTCTAATTTTAATCAATTAATAAATAAAGAGAAATTCCATGTGTTTGTGTGTGTGTATGGGCATATTTTTCAGGTTCGCTTCACACCTAGTGGTACTAACATGAAAATTCTGCAGCCACATGTAATAGCTATAAGAAGAAATTACCTTCCAGCATTAAAAGTAGAATATAGCACATCTGCACATCAATCATCATTTAGAATTCAAATTTACAGAATACAGGTGAGTTTGAAAAGATAGTCAAATTATATTCTAAAGGAATATGGCAATAAATGTATTCGCATAGTCTGTTTTCTCTAGTACTTAAGTTTCATTGTTGGACTAGAGTTTTTGATTCCTTGTACTTCTTAAATTTTGTTATTCCAGTCAGGTTCTATAATTAACATATTAATATACTGACCTGTTGTTTGTTTTCTTAGATCCAAAACCAGATACATGGTGCTATATTTCCATTTGTGTTTTACCCCATTAAACCTCCTAAGTCGGTCACCATGGATTCAGGTTTGTTTGTATTTTTACATTGCCATAAAAATGGTTGTATTAGCTATTTGGTTTCTTTTACTTTAAAAATATGAAGTGAAACCATTCTCAAGTTTAGTGTCTATAGGATCACTGGAAAATTAAACAGCTTGAAAAAAAACCAGGAAGTACTCAACTAACTTCAATAAAACTGAGTGAATACTGAAGAAAAGATTATTTAGAAATATATATATAATGTTTAGAGATATTAATTTTTAAAAAAGATTACTAATTTGTAAACCCCTAATTTAGAAGCCACTAGAACCTTTGAATAAAAAGATAAGACCCTGAATCTGTTTTCACAAAGACTTCCTGATGATTCTAATGCATACTTCTGGTTTAAAATCCCTAATTTAAAGGATCAGTTAACCTTAGAGTGAATACAGATAATTAAAAAAACAATCCTGGAGTCTGAAATTAAGGTTGTGATAGATCTTACAGATATCACTAATTTTAATTGATACTCATGATTTAGTAAATAATTTAGTTGTCCACTGTGATGTGTATTAAATTGCAAGAAAATGCTTATCTTTTGTTTAAAGCATCATTAATCATATTTATTAATCTTTACAGCACCAAAGCCCTTTACAGATGTCAGTATTGTCATGAGATCTGCAGGACATTCGCAGATATCACGTATTAAGTAAGCGTCTTAGTACATTTATTGTGTGTGCATTTAATGTTTTAATTTAAATATGAGTTAATTGTACTCTTAAATAAATAAATTTCAGATGAGTCAAAGATTTAAGTGTAAAATATTAAATTATAAAGGTCATAGGAAAAATCAATTATTTCATAATCTTGGAGAGTCAGAAAGCTCCAAATGAATTATACCTAGGTATTAACAATAGTCATTTCTGAATTGTGTGTATTTTGTTATTTTCTTTTTTATTTGTTTTCTCTATTAAGTTGTCTATAATTACTGCATACTGTTTTAGAAACAAGAAAATAATATTTTCAATTCAGTCACCACCCAGTTCAAAAAATAGAACACTGACAGAAACATCCATGTATCACTACCATATTTCTTGTTTCCTCCACCCTATCACCAAGATAAATACTATTTTTATTCCCTTTTTAAAATACTGTTTTATTGTTTATGTGTACCTAAACATTATGCTTCTTACTTTGCCAAAATTTTTCCTAATTAAAGAAAAATTTTTTAACTAAATATATTCCTGGGACTTGCTTTTTTCATTCAGATTTTTACTACAATTTATTTTGTTGTATGTAGCTAGAGTTTATTTATTATCACTAGCATGTAGTATTCTCTTGTGTGACTATATACCACAGTTTACTTACCGATTTCCTCTTTGTAGGCATTTTCATATTATGAGTTTGTTGCCATTATGAACAGTGTTGCTGTGACATTTTTTAATTCATTCACCTAAAAAGTCCTAAGGTTCAATGTTTTAATATTTATCTAATATTTTTTCCTATATAATTTTGTTAATGCAGTTAATCAATGATTTTTAAATGTTTTTCACCTTGTATTATAGGTATTTCAAAGTGTTGATCCAAGAAATGGATCTCAGGTTAGATCTTGGGTTTGTCTATGCTATATCAGAACTTATGACAGCAGCTGAAGTAACTGAAAAAACGGAGGTAAGACTTATTAATAATATGATGGGAAGAATTAGGGAAAGAGGAGGACTTAAAAAAATTATAACATTATACATTCTTAAATGTATTAAAATGGTTTTAAAAATTAAAATTTTTTTATTATGCTGCCGGCGTTCTACATTGGCAGATATCACATTTTCAGATTATAGAAGTTGGAAGCAAGACAAATAACCTTTTTATGATGACTTAGCAAATAGGAGGAAAGGTTTTAGGCCAGTAGTAAGGGGCAAAGGATAATCAGTCATGTTTACATCACTTTTTTCCTATTTTATTTTTCTGGGTTACTTTTGTATTGATTAATAATTTAGAAATTTGGATATGCCAGGATATTTGATGAGAAAAGGGATAAGGCAAATAAAAGGTAAGATGTCCTTGCATATACCTACACACATCTTCCATGTACTTTAAAGCATCTTTAGATTACTTATAATACCTAGTACAATGTAAATGCTATGTCAGTAGTTGCCAGGGTGTGGCAAATGGAAGTTTTGGTTTTTGGAACTTTCTGGATTTTTTTTTTTCTTTTATATTTTCATTCTACAGTTGGTTGAATCCACGGATGTGGAACCTTGTGGATACAGAGGGTCAACTGTATACTGAAACAGTGCTGGGTACTTGTCCCCCTTTCTCCAAGGCTTATTATTGTTACTGGTTTATTTATTAGTTCAGTGACTAGCTGGATTATTTTATTGAAGTCTACCCCACCCCCACCCTTACCTTTCCCTGCATTGTTAAGCCTTTGATGTTGCTCCTCAGGGAGGTGAAGATTTGGGACACCCACAGTTACCCTGGAATAAAAGTGGTTTTTACAGGGCTCTTTGCATTTCTTTCCATGATCGCAACTGCTAATTGCTGGATGATTGCTCTGGGTTTTTTCAGTAATGCCTTAGGGCGTAAATTGCTCTACAGACTAATCCAGTCAAATTTGGCCTCCTTTGAAGGAAGTGATCTGAAGATAAGTGTTTGCTATTTGTTCCAACCCCCTGTCTCTTTCCCCAGTTCTTTCTTTCACAAAAACTTAACAGGCCTACAGTTTAACCTGTATCTTCACTGAATCAAGGATTTTCCTCCCAGTTGCCTTTCACCACAACATTCACTGTTTCCTAGAGCACTCTTAGGCCTGAACTTTACATTTTGTTGTAAATGAAGTCAGTTTCTTTGGGAAGAGATGAGGAGCTGTCTGTTTTAAAGTCTACTCCCACATACACATACACCCCCACCCCCAGGCAATATCTCTGGACCAGAGCTTTGGAGCTCTAGAGGTGGGCCAAGGGTGATCAGACCTCAGTATTCTCAGTGGTGTCACACCCAAGTAGAGCCTTTGTTCTCTGAGTGGAGGCTGGGCAGAAGAGGGAAGCTCCTTCTTCCCCTGTAGTTTAGGCTCAGCAGCTAGTAGCTGTGGGCAGGATGAGAAGTGCTGACCTCTGTTCCTCCCAAGATGAAAGTCTTCCAGTTGGAGGTGGGGCAGAGAGGGAACTCTGAGTTCTTGGGTGCACCAGTCTAGATTGGAGTTCTGGCTTAACTGAGTTGGGAGGGGGAACTGAGAGAATGGTCCTTTTTCAAATACCACAGAGTCACTTTTCCTACCAAATTTTTATAGATTTTCTTGAAGTTTTATTTGGTTATACCCTTAGGTATAGAGGCCTTAAAAGTTTGTCTTTTTAAATAAATTTTACCAGTTTCGCTGGAGAGCTAAAGATCTCCTTACACCATTATCCCAGAAGTGAATTTCTAAATATACTTTTAATAAGGTTATCATTTTGAAGTTTTTGTTAATCAGTTAAAATGTGAATGTTGGGCCGTTTCTTAACACACAGAAGTACTAGATTTGTGAGCATTTGCAAAAGAAATAGTGTTGATTATCAAGAATGAAAGCACTAATCACTTCATGAAAAATTACGTTCAGTGCCTTCCCTTTTTTGATTTATATTAGTGACCTCTGTAGATGTCAGTAATGCATTTATCAAAAAGCTGCAAGTACATTATGATTGTATTATTCCTAAGAAAGTGTTGATGGATTGGATTAGTGGCCTTTTGGAATAAAATCTATGGTCACGTGAAGAAAACCTTAGTGTCTTTTAACGTATTGGATGGAAACATAGAAGATGTGCTTATCAGTTTGTGAGTGACTGAACTTTCCTAACAGTAGAGATGTTAGTTTCCCTTCTAAGGCAGTAGGTTCCCAATCATGAGCAATGTTGAATCTGGATATTATGGGGAAGTATTCTGCAGCGTGTGAGCTATTAGCTTAATACTTGTACAGAAATATCCCTTATGTTTTTAATATTTTATGTTCCTTTATAGGTTGAGCTTTTTCATAAAGATACAGAAGCTTTCCAAGAAGAATATAAAATAGTTTCATTAGGAGATTCATCACAAGTCAGTCTCTATGAATACTTTCATATATCTCCTATCAAGGTAGGGGAAAAATAAGTCATTTTTATTGTCCTTGATAATCTTGGTAATAGCAGATTGATTTGATCTGTTTGGGGGAATACAACATTTAAATTATATTCTTAATAGTATATAAGTTCTATAACTTCACAATTACAAATATAAGTAAGTAACAAAGGAATGATACTTTTAAATTTTTATTATTTATTCTTATAATAATTTTTTATCATGTGGAAATTATAGTGGAGCCACCTACAGTATGTTTATATGTTTACATCTTGACCTAACATTATGTTAACTTGCTATCTATTAAGGTGTTGAGTGACAATTTTCAAACTTTTGTGTATGATATTAGTATAAGTTTGAAATTAATTTATAAAGTAACCTTGATTTTAAAATTGAAGATTGAATGGAACTAAAAGTAAGTTCTTAACATAAAATTTCTATGAGTTAACTTACATAATACTTGAAGAAAATTACGTATAACTACTTATACTATATATAATACATATAATACAAAAGTGCTTTTTAACTAGCTTTACCACGCTAACTTAATTCTAATAGTTGAAACGTTCACTTTTGGAGATATTTGAGTTAATTTTCAACAATTTCAACTTCTAGATTGTTAATGTTATTAAAAAATATATGAAGATTAATATTTTCCTAGGTTTACCAAAAGAATTGGATTGAACTAAATATCATACATTACATGGTTGAATTTAAATTTTTTAAAGGGCTGTTTACATTTTAAATTCTTTCAACATTCCAGTTATTAATTTTGATATAATCTAGGTAACTTTGAAATCTTATTTATGGTATAGTGAATTTAAGATGATATTGAATTTTAAGAGTTAAAACTGTCATTATGAAGAAAGTGCTTTAAATATTTCTTTCTTTATCTCTTTAGTTGCATTTAAGTGTTTCACTGAGTTCAGGTGGTGAAGAAGCTAAAGATTCAGAACAACCTGAAGGACTGGTAGCAGTTCATTCTTTAAATCTTTTGCTGAAGAGTATTGGTGCCACTCTTACAGATGTACAAGATGTAGTTTTTAAGTATGTTTAATATTCAAATGTATAAATTGATGAAAAGTCCATTTTATATTTACCTTAAAATTTTATAAGTGAAAAAGTATGTAAAGTACATTGCAGATCATAGGTTGAATATGGTTTTTTGCTAAATGTTAAATGGAATATAATTTAAGAAACATATTGCCTGGTAACCCTTAACTATTAAGTAACAGAATAATTATTAAATAATTTCCTTAAGAAAGAGGGACAGAGGTCATGCAAGTTTGTGTGTTATATAAGGCCTTTTTGGCCTAGGGAAGGATTCCTAAGAAGCTGTGTATACCCAAAGATGTGATGTGTGGTGCTTAAAAGATGTTGCTTTAAGGCCTGTGGGATCAAGACTCTTCAAAGCATATGTGACTAGAAGAAAATGAATGCCATGATAGCAGAAGTGAAGGGATCAGTTTAAATGTTACAGTCAAGAATTTAATGTGAGTCATAATGTAAGCTATTAGAGTATCTGACCAAAGAGACAGAGAATCTGAGTGGAGACTTTAGATGAGCGTGACCTTTGCAGATAGCACCTAGAGCTATTATTAAGAACAGTAGTAAGAATCAGTGAGTCTAATAAGACATAACTGTAAATCTAGATAAAAGTTAGGAAACAGTCAAATTTAAAAACACAAGTTTGAAGACATCAGAAGTAGAATGAGATTTCTAATCTTGCTGCTGTCCTATCCTTAGCATAGAACTTCCCAATTAGTGGTTCCAGGTATATGCTGTGAATAGGTTATAAATAAACTGATGGTGATTCTTCAGCTGTCAGCTGATCAGGCAGGACCTGCAGCAGCTGAACCCTGGCCATTCTTGAGCAGCCTCTTCCATTTATCTCAGTGCGTCAGGCATTTTCTGTGTGGGCCATGATAGGACAGAATTGAGAAATATAGTTCATGTCCAGGAGTGGGACCCAAGGGTCTCTAAAATGCCTGAATTCTGTGAAAATATGTGTATATTGATGGCTTTTCTGAAGATAAGATCCATAGCTTTTATCAGATTGTTAAGAGGGTTCTTTGACCAGAATATGCAGAGATGTATATAGGAGTGGATTTTCTGACTGGTATGGGAAAATGTACTAAAAGGAATTTTTTTGGAGAAAAATTCTAAAGAAAATAAAACCATTCATTAATATTAAAAACAATCTCCTTTTCTCTATATATTTATACATTTTTGTGTGGTTTTTTTTTTCAGGCTTGCATTTTTTGAACTCAACTATCAGTTCCATACAACATCTGAACTACAGTCTGAAGTAATAAGACACTATTCAAAACAGGTTTGTCTGAGATTATTTTACAGAGGGACAAAGTGATAAAATGGTGAAGCCATATGTGTCTATAGAGGTATAATGATTTGGCCAGGAAGGGAATAGCCGTTTCAAAATTTTAAAACATGGTTTTTTCCCTCAGGATTGTAGAAAGCAGTTGAGCCCAACCACCATTTCAGTTTTTTGCCTTTCTACTTTTAGCCTTTGACAGAAATCTTTCCTGGATCAGTGTGGACTAGATGTAAATCTTTAAATAATAATTAGCTAAGTAATTCAGCTCACTTACTTAAAAAAATAGGTCAAGGGAAACTATTTATCAGTAAGTAACTGATGAACACAGGGCATTTTTAGTGTAATTAAGTTGTTTAGTCAGACAGATATATTATTTTAGTGGATTTTTGTCCACCTCTGAAGACTCCTGTATTTTGTGGTATAATTTATAGAGCATTGAGATAGCTGTTGTATGGTGGACAGATCACTGAGCATGACTTAAGAGGTCTGGGTTTGGATCCCAGTTTTGCTGTTTACCCACCGTGGCTCCGGGCATCATTTGACCTGTATGTTTCTCTAGTCTATAAAATGGTGGCAGTAATAATAACTGTCACACATAGTTGTAAAAGTATTTTGAATATTCTAAAACTTTATGTAAATAGGTCATATTATTTCTCGTACTCTAACACCAAATTGCTTTTTGAAACTAAGACTACTGATGAATAAGGTGATATGGTTTAGGCTGAAATTGGTGGTGAGGGTGTTAGCCTGAAAAAAAACTGGATGTGTGTACTGAATGTAAGGGGAAAAAATATTAAGTCTGATAATCTGATTTGACTAATGTTTCTATTTCATTTTTAGGCCATTAAGCAGATGTATGTACTCATTCTTGGACTTGATGTTTTGGGAAATCCCTTTGGCTTGATTAGAGAATTTTCTGAAGGTGTAGAAGCATTTTTTTATGAGCCTTACCAGGTAAAATAGTTAATCTTGTGTTGTGCAATATATCACACTAATACTTTTGAATAAATAGTGCATCCCATTAGCAGACACAAATTACCATATGTAAAATAGATAAACAACAAGGTCCCTACTGTATAGCACAGGGAACTGTATTCAATACCCTGTAATAAACCATAATGGAAAAGAATATGAAAAGTATATACATACGTACATATACACACACTTGTGTATATATATGTATAACTGAATCACTTTACTATACACCAGTAACTAAAACAACATTGTAAATCAACTGTACTTCAATTAAAAATGATAATAATAATCACCCCAGTTGTTAACTTGAGTTGTAGTTGTGAATGGGTTTTTGGAAACACAACAAAAGGACATTATTTTGAAGCAAACAATGGTAAGAGGTTTTTGAGAAGTCTTGGGAGAAATATTTACCTTTTTCTTCAGCATTTAAACTTAAGACTTTACTAAGAAATACCAAATTTTAAGTGTTCTGTTGGAATATTAAAGGTGGATAAAATTTGTACTATAGTAGAAGGAAGATTCCCATGGACACACAGTCTTGCTTTGCACAGTGGTGTGGGACAGTAAAAATAACCATGCAAGCTGACACTGTGTGAAACAATCTTAATAATCAATGGCAAAAATTATGATTGTTCTCTGTCCCTTAAAAATTTCTGTCAAAACATTCAAAACTCTCCTACTTTCACTTTTAAACATAGAAGATAATGAAAAATAAAGTAAAACTAGTATTTATTTTGTACACTATAATCTAAAATGTTAGAAATATTAAGAATTAAAGTGTTTTTATTTATTTTTTAAAATATTATATAGAGTAGTTTGTGGTTACCTTCTCATAATATAACATATACTCCAAGTAAGCATCTTTTGTACACTTTGGTGAATAGTCATATTCCTTTCTAAGTTTGGATCAACTTCTAACATTTTATCTTTTGTACTTTGAATGTCATGAAATATCTGAGAATTATGTTAATGTGAAGTTTTCTTCTGATATCACTTTCTCTGGGACATCTTTATTCTTTTTGTCACTACTACTTTCCTTGTTTATACCAAAAAAAAATTTACCTTTAAACGTAAGCGTAACTTTATTTATTGTTATTCTTTTTTGACCCTTTAGGGAGCCATCCAGGGTCCTGAAGAGTTTGTGGAAGGAATGGCACTGGGACTGAAAGCACTAGTTGGTGGAGCTGTTGGTAAGAAACAGAATGCCTACCAAGAATGATTATGCTAGAAAGTAATGATATGTTTTGTTTTACTAAAGGTATTACAATTTTGCTAGGTGGATTAGCTGGTGCTGCCTCCAAAATCACCAGTGCTATGGCTAAAGGGGTAGCAGCTATGACTATGGATGAAGACTACCAACAGAAGAGAAGAGAAGCCATGAACAAGCAACCAGCTGGTCTTAGAGAAGGCATCACTCGTGGAGGAAAAGGATTAGTTTCTGTAAGAAATTTCCCATGGTTGTGAACATTTTAGGAATATCTTTTAAAGCCACGATCTGTGAGTAAGGAAATAGACATAAAACTTTCATTCACTCAAATATTATTTGGATGTTGGTGGAGCAATGGGTTGTGACATAATAAAAAACATGTCAGTAGCCTCCAGAAATATTCTGTTTAAATAAAATACTTAGGAAATATGTTAATTCTTATGGTATCTAGAAAGCAGATCTTTGCATTTCTTTTGTTAGCCAGACTTGGTTCTTCAAGGTATCATGTCAAAGTATTGTAAATTTTCAATTGTGCTTTTCCTCTAGGGTTTTGTAAGTGGCATAACAGGAATTGTTACAAAACCGATCAAAGGCAAGTATAGTGATTCCTTTGGGTGATATATATTACCAAGGCTTTCATAAACTGATTCCATTTTCGTTCCTAATCCAATTGTCTAAAACTCTGTCTTTTTTCTATCCAGGAGCTCAAAAAGAAGGAGCGGCTGGTTTCTTTAAAGGTTTTGGGAAAGGTTTAGTTGGAGCAGTGACAAGGCCAACTGGAGGCATCATAGACATGGCTAGCAGTACATTTCAGGGAATAAAAAGGTAAATTCTCTTTGATGTAAAATATGAGTAAAATGCTTAAACCAAGAGAAATGAGATAAATCTCTTTGGCTTGAGGCACTTAATTATGAACCTGCAATAATGGCAAGTTGCATATGATCTTCCTAATTGCTTTTGATACTTCTTAAATTGTTGGTATTGCATCATTTCAGCTTCATAGAGTTCTACTTCATTTGTCATTCATTCCCAGCAGCCTTGGCAGGGAAGGTTTGGCAAGTTAAGTTTTTCACTTTCCTTGATTGCAATACATTACAATAATGTAATGCTATACATCAGTTACAAAATTAGCAAATATAATATTCTGCCTCCTTTTTTGAGAAATAAAGAATGGCATTTTACATTCCAGGTTCAAACTCAGCTTGTGTTCACCCCTTCCTTTATGGTCTTATTTTGTTATGAAACTATTATATCCTTTCCCTCTATTTCTCTTCACTTGTGCAAATAATTTTAAACATGTTCTCTTTTCCTCCAAATTAAATTTAGCATAAGACTAAAATTTAGTAGTTGTGTTATTGTTACCTCTATTCTAGAAGTTTGTAACACATAAAACAATTGATTAAATTCATACTAATGAATTTAACTTAGAAACCTAACTTAGAAAATTGGTGGGTGGATATCTCCCTGACCTTTTTTCCTTTGTACTTTCTCTGGCTTTCTGCTCTATTGCAATAAGTATTGTCATTAAATTAGTTGCTCCTTTTAAGTCAGTATTTCATACTATGCCCATAATGGGGTGTTTCCAGTTTTAGTTTAGAGTTAAGGTTGGAAAAAAGGGTACAGTTTTTTTCAACCTGTAACTTTAGTTTCACAAATATAATTATTGAGTCATAATCATCAGAGAAGCTCAAAAGTCAATAACTCATAGGGAATTCACCATGACAATCAGACAAGAAAAGGAAATAAAAAATCAAACTGGAAAAGAAAAAGTAAAACAGTCACTGTTTGCAGATGACATGATACTATACATAGAAAATCCGAAAGCTGCTATCAGAAAACTACTAGAGCTCATCAGTGAATTGGTTAAAGTTGCAGGATACAAAGTTAATACACAGAAATCTCTTGCATTCCTATACACTAACAATGAAAGATCAGAAAGAGAAATCAAGGAAACTGTCCCATTTGCCAACACATCAAAAAGAATAAAATACCTAGGAATAAACCTACCTAAGGAGGCAAATGACCTGTACTCTGAAAGCTACATGACACCGATGAAAGAAATCAAAGATGACACAGATGGAAAGATATACCATGTTCTTGGACTGGAAGAATCAATATTGTCAAAATGACTGTACTACCCAAGGCAATCTACAGATTCAGTGCGATCCCTATCAAATTACTAATGGCATTTTCCCCAGAATTAGAACAAAATATTTTACAATTTGTATGGGAACACAAAAGATCACAAGTAGCCAAAGCAATCCTGAGCAAGAAAAAAGGAGCTGGAGCAATCCGGCTCCCTGAGTTCAGTCTATACTACAAAGCTACGGTAATCAAAACAGTATGGTACTGGCTCAAAAACAGAAATATAGATCGATGGAACAGTATAGAAAGTCCAGAGAGAAACCCATGCACCTATGGTCACCCAAAGGAGGCAAGAATATACAATGGAGAAAAGACAGTCTCTTCAATCAGTGGTGCTGGGAAAACTGGACAGCTACAGGTAAACGAATGAAATTAGAACACTCCCTAACACCATACACAAAAGTAAACTCAAAATGGATTAAAGACCTAAATGTAAGGCCAGATACTATAAAACTCTTAGAGGAAAACGTAGGCAGAACACTCTTTGACATAAATCTCAGCAAGATCTTTTTCGATCCACCTCCTAGAGTAATGAAAATTAAAATAAAAACAAAAATAATTAAGCTTAAAAGCTTTTGCACAGCAAAAGAAACGATAAACAAAAAGACAACCCTCAGAATGGGAGAAAATATTTGCAAATGAACCAACCGACAAGGGATTAACTTCCAAAATATACAAACAGGTCATGCAGCTCAGTATCAAAAAAACAAAAAACACAATCAAAAAATGGGCAGAAGACCTAAATAGACATTTCTCCAATGAAGACATACAGATGGCTAAAAAACACATGAAAAGATTCTCAGCATCACTAATTATTAGAGCAATGCAAATCGAAACTACAATGAGGTATCACCTCACACCAGTCAGAATGACCATCATCAAAAAGTCTACAAACAGGGCTTCCCTGGTGGCTCATTGGTTGAGAGTCCGCTTGCCGAGGCAGGGGACACGGGTTCGTGCCCCAGTCCGGGAAGATCCCACATGCCACGGAGCAGCTGGGCCCGTGAGCCATGGCTGCTGAGCCTGCGCGTCCGGAGCCTGTGCTCCGCAACAGGAGAGGCCACAACAGTGAGAGGCCCACATACCACAAAAAAAAAAAAGTCTACAAACAGTAAATGCCAGAGAGGGTGTGAAGAAAAGGGAACCCTCTAACACTGTTGGTGGGAATGTAAATTAGTATAACCACTATGGAGAACAGTATGGAGGTTCCTTAAAAAAACTAAGAATAGAGCTGCCATATGATCCAGCGATCCCACTCCTGGGCATTTATCTGTAGAAAACCATAATTTGAAAAGATATATGCACCCCAGTGTTCATTGCATCACTATTTACAATAGCCAGGACACGGAAGCAATCTAAATGTCCATCGACAGATGAATGCATAAAGAAGATGTGGTACATATATACAAAGGAATATCACTTAGCCATAGAAGAAATAATGCCGTTTGCAGCAACATGGATGGACCTAGAGACTGTCATACTGAGTGAAGTAAGTCAGACAGAGAAAGACAAATATGATAGTGCTTATATATGGAATCTAAAAAAGTGGTACAAATGAACTTAGCTACAAAACAGAAATAGAGTTATACATGTAGAAATCAAACTTAGAGTTGCCAAGGGGCAAGGTGGGGGAGGGATAAATTGGGAGATTTGGATTAATGTATATACACTATTATATATAAAATAGATAATAATAAGGACCTAATGTATAGCACAGGGAACTCTACTCAGTACTCTCTAATGGCCTGTATGGGAAAGGAATCTAAAAAAGAATGGATATCTGTATATGTAAAGCTGATTGACTTTGCTGTACACCTGAAACTAAAACAACATTGTAAATCAACTATACTCCAATAAAAATTCATTAAAAAAATTAAATGTCCTTCTTTGTGTCTAATAGGAATTTTTTTTTTAAGTCTAATTTTTTTCTGATTTTAGTATAGCCATTCCAGCTCTCTTTTGGTTATTATTTACATGGTATATCTTTTTCCATCCTTTTACTTTCACTTTATCTGTGTCTTTGACTCTAAAATGAGCCTATTTTGGACAGCATATAGTTGGATCACATTTTTTTATACATTCTGCCAGTTTCTGCTTTTAATTGGAGATTGATCCATATGTATGTGTCTATACATATGGATACATTACATGGTAAGCTCTTAATATTTGTTGAATATGTGAATGTTTGTTGAATGAATGAATGAACAATAAATGAGTCTTTCTCATGTAGGTCCATACAGTCAAAAAATGTTAAATAAAATATTAACCAAATTCAGCAGTGTGTATATGTGTTTCAAACAGTACATATCAAGCCTTAGAAGGAATGTGAGGGTATGTGAACATTAGAAAACCATGTAATGTGACTTAAAGCATTAACAGTTTGAAGGAGATAAACCACAGGATCACAGCAATGACCAGGGGAAAATTCCGTATTTAAAATTCATTGTTCATTCAAGATTTTCAATAACAATGACCAAAAAAAAGTTAGCAAACTAAGAGTAGAAATGAATTTCCTTGACTTAACAAGCAGTGCCTTCAAAAAAAAAAAAAAGCTGATATCTATACTTCATGAAGAACTCTTAGAAGCTTTACCTTTAAAGTTGAGAATGAGAGAAGGATGCTTGCAATCCCCTCATGTATTTCGCATTGTGCTGGAGGAGCTAATAATGCAATATAATAGGAAATAGGAAAAGCAAAAGAAATTAAAAGTCTTAAACCAGAAAAGAAAAAGCAGTACTCATATGCTGATTCTCTGATTATTGTCTACAAAGAAAATCCAAGAGAATCTATAATCACACTTCTTTACAGTTCTACATTTGTCTAGAGAACTTATTATTTGTGTCAAAAGACAAAATTTAAAAAAGAGAAGTGATGTAATAGTCTCATTTTATCCAATAGAAGATCGTTTTTTTAGTAGTTTCATTTTAAAGTATACTTAGGAGTTTTTGAGTAATTTTTAAAATCAAGTTATATGTTTTCCCTCTAGAGCTACAGAGACTTCTAATGAAGTGGAGAGTCTGCGACCCCCTAGGTTCTTTAATGAAGATGGAGTTATCAGACCTTACAGGTTGAGGGATGGTACTGGAAATCAAATGTTACAGGTGGGTGAAGAAATATCTTATGAATTAAGATTAATATAGTCAAGTCAGCTTTTTATTTAAAGTAGCTATATAATGCTTTAAATATGTATTAGATTATTTGGGCTTTTATGTTTTGCTTAATTCCATTTAAAGTTTCTTACATTTACTTAGGTTTTAAATGTACATTTATTTACTGTAAGAATTTTTTTTTTCTTTTTTACAGGCATCAAAAAGTTTGATATGAAAACAGTTAATGCATGACTTTGCAAGTGAAAGCCAACAGTAAATTTTAGTCTTAAAATTTACAAACTACGTACAGCTGTTTCAGTATTTTGAATGCAAAGAAAAGCTTTTATATTGGTAACTTTTTGTATAGGATTTTTAGCAAATCTGACCTTTTTATAGGATACCTTAGTTCTGTACTGGATTTACTAGATTAGTCGAAAGCCATTGTGCCTTATGTGCCCTCACAGTTGATGGTACTTATTTACCCGGTTAGACCATTTCTATTTAGGGTGCTTCCTTCAAACCACTAACAACTTTTATTCCAGATATAATCCTCATGTCCAGTTAGGCATGCATAAGGAAAAAAAAAATCATGACCACTGCTATTGTGAATTCTTGGGTTCTCCTGCTTTTCTTTTGAAGATGCTCAAATGGCCATGACCCGCTTCCCGCTTTATGCTTGTGTGGTCTATTTAAAACCCTGTGGAATTGATAAGCAATTTACATGAAAACCAACATCTTTTAGTAAGGAAAATTAGCTTTTAGAACAATAGTCAGTTTGAAGATAGAATATTTTATCTGTTTATATAACTTCTACTTTGAAAGTTAGACTTTTTAAAATCTGGATTATGCTGCAGATAACATACACAATAGGATATACCAATTTAAAGTCGTTTCTGTTGTTTAGTTGTGAAATACTAAATTAAATCATTTAATTGAAAACAAGGAGGCTTGAAAATACTCATAGTAATAATAAATTGTACATATTTGAAAATACTCATAGTACAGACTTGAAAGTATTGCTAGTACTTGATATCTTTACGTTCACAGTGTATAATTTTGCATTAAATGTACTTCCATAAACTTACAAGTATTGTGTTAATGTGTGATATTTAGTTAAGTGGTTTTACATTGTGTTTAAAATGTTTTTAAAGCATCAGAATAATTGCATATTGGGATAGAACTGGCAATCTACTGAGAGATGTGTTCTAAATGGCAGGTTGACAAACTCTACAATGACAGTATATCACTCTTTGAAAATATTGCAGAAGTCACCTGTAGTTATACAATTGAAACATACATATCTACTCAGCACGTGCCTTCCCCTATTAGAACACAGTTAACATATTACTAATTCATTTTACTAAACTGAATAGTTATCAAATCACCTTTCACAAAACTATTTCTTGAGAAACTATTTTATAAACTTAGTAGGAAGTAAGGATGAGTAGTGAGGAGAGTTTAGACATACATCCTCATTATTAGAGAACAGATGATAAGAAAGCCATGACATACCAAGTTTTTCACAGCTGATAACTTGATTTCAGTAACAAGTAAATTTGTTCTACACTTTTTTCCATTGATTGTTTTCTAAAGCTCTGAAGTTTGGGATTTAAGATCATGACTATTGACTGTATTTTTAAACATGCCTGTTATTTTCATTAGGCCAGTTGTAGAATTAATTGCTAAAAGAGCTGTTTAAATGACTAAAATCTCACAATCCTTGTCAGCCATTACTTATTTTTCAGCAAGAGTATTAAACACAGTATTAGTCAGAATACCTATAGGAATTCACCAGATGCCTTAGGATGTTTGTGTTTGGCATTACTCTCTTACAGGTGTAAGAATTGGGTTGTTGCTTTAGTGGTAATGGTGCTTTTTTTGAATCAAAACTTTACTATTAGCAAACACTTTGAAATATACAAATACCAGTGCTGTGGCAAAGAAGTAGATGACATATAAACAGTATTTCAAATCTCATCTGCCTAGATTTAATCTGATTTAATAATAATGCCCTTAGAAAATATTTAATACTTTCAAATGTTCATCCTTTTGTTTTCTAATTTTCTAAAAAGGGTGCTCTGTGTTCACTAAATTATATATGCCTATATATGATAATTAAATATGAGATACACTCTCTTATTGTGTACCTTTCTATCTAGAAAGTGGCACATAATTATAGTGCTTCCTAATAGTCCATTAAAGCTACCTACTAGAGAAATAGAATAATTCTAACATAGTCACAAAATAATTTACTGGTATCATCAAGCTATTCTATACATTAAGTGTACCAACCAGTGGAGTTTAGTTAAGTCTTATTAGGTTAAGAAATTATATCCATAATTACTGCCACACTTAGAGCTGAAGTCTTCTTCAAAATTATTGACTTCTTGAACATTTCATAATTTTACATGTTTTCCAAGCAATTTGCCATACTTAACTAACATTTGTGCTTCTTTTTTTCTTTACCATGCTTACAGAAAATTCAGGTCTACAGGGAGTGGATTATGACTCACAGTAGAAGTAGTGATGATGATAATGATGATGACGATGATTAGTCAGATCTGAAATGTTCAAATTCATGTGTTCTTTGTCATTTTATTTGGAATGTTACATTAACATGTTTTGTATGACTACTACCATAATGCCCATATGGAGTCAAAAGTACGTTTTCCTTTTAAAATGTTTTTCTATGTATTTTCAAAAACAAAAATTTATGCATTATTTAAGCACGGAAAAATGTATTTTATAGCCAAAGTAGGGCATACCATATATTATAGCATTTGCTTTATGTGTTTTATAGCTTTGTAATAACAGTTTGTCTTTAAGATTTAAAGTTAGACAATTTTTTTTTTAATGTTCACTAGTTTCATTTTAAATTATCTGTTTATTTGTTAGCAAAATGCTGTTTTTAATGTTCTCTGTAAATTTTCTGGGCTGTAATATAATGTAATTGAGTTAAAAAAAAGAAAGAAAAAGAATAGTA
The DNA here is from genome assembly GCF_005190385.1 of Monodon monoceros. Classification (NCBI taxonomy): domain Eukaryota; kingdom Metazoa; phylum Chordata; class Mammalia; order Artiodactyla; family Monodontidae; genus Monodon; species Monodon monoceros. Next base: position 70,877,276 of record NW_021703782.1, read on the forward strand.
ATAGCCAGTCAATATTTTATATTTATTTAGTATTTTAAAAGCATCTTTGTCAAATTTCTTTTAATAATAACAAACTTATATAACTTGAAGCAATACGAATTTGTTGTTCTATTCCAAAATCATATAGGTTGAACTACTATTATAAGAAACATTCATGATTTGTCATAAAGCTTAGATAGTGAAATAATTTATAGTCTGAGAATGAAGAAAAATGTTCTTTGGTTCTTTTATTTCATTTTATTATGTATACATTTTCTGAAACAGTGAACAAAGTTGGTTTTACAATCATTATATTTACTTATTAGCGTACATATCCATGTGCTATATCCTTATTATAAAATGTTATGAATTCAGGACAGAAGAATTGTTATAGTAAGCATAATTATATGTATTTCTTCTAGATAATATTGGGAAAATGTTATCTATGTTTCTGAAAGATGTATAAGCAAATCTGTTTTATGTTTTGCATACTGAAGGCTTTTTTTTTAATTTCAAACTTAGATGAAACTTTTTGTTCTATTTTTCTAGTATATCAGATGTACTTAAAAAAAAAAAAAAACTCGAAAAAGTTAATGACTGTTAATAGTATGATGTTTAAACCCTTATGACTGCTCTGCATTTGGATCAACAAAGGAACATTTACCTTAATTTATGTTAAGCATTTTGCTTATAATGAGCTTATATTAGACTGTAGTAGATCATTGCCTTAATTGTTTAGCTTTTGGTTTAATTTATTCAGCCAATGACTTGAGTCTCTTCTAATTCTTAGGTTTATCAAGATTTTATCTCTATAAATCATTATTTCTTAGAAAATGACTATTTCAGATTTTTAGTATTGAGCTTACCAAAAAAGAAGCTAAAAAATTTTGCTCTTGAAATTTCTACCTGCCTAGTAGCATTGATTCAAATTAAGTAGAAATCCAGGGTGTATGCTAGGACTAAGAAATATGTGAATGTCAAAGAATTTAATTACTGTTTTCATCAAAATATAGTATTCTTATCTTTTTGGAGTAAGTAAATAAATTAAAACAGTGACCATTAAAATAGTCACTGCTGGTATCAGAGACAATTTGTCTTTGTCTTGCATCCACTGCTCTCTCACCCTTGGTCAAAATCAAGCAAAGTCTGCTGCTTCTGCTGGAAGCTGGAAAGAACATAGTCTATTGTTATGTATTGTGTATGCCTGAGGAAGGAAGGGTTTGGTAATTTCGTTGACTTCTTGATTCCAACTATGCTAAGCATGCGGCCTTTCTAAAGGAGAAAATGCTAACTGCTTGTTTGCAAGAAATTTACTGAGTTTCCTGTGGTTGGTCTGTGACACTTAATTCTATGGTACAGATTTCACAGAGGTCCTTATGAATTTATCTGGGAAAAGTTCTGGATATTTTAGCAGTGCCTTACCATTTTAATGAAAAGAAAATTGGAGGTAGAATTAACATTTATTTAAAATCTCTTAAACAGTAAAAAGATTTAAAATAATATTCTAGTAACTAGTAAACTTTGTTCATGTGACCTTAGGGATTCATCCTTAAGTTTTTAGCCCTTAAAAGTGGCATACATTCTTTTAACAGTACAATTGGCCTTGTTTTTTCTGTTTCTGTTTTCCTGCACCAGTGAAATAATCTTTTCAAGCTTCTCTGCTGACAGGTATTAATTATATTTTCAGTTTAAAAAATGTATTTATTATGTTAATTTTATTTGAGAAAAATTTAAGCCTGAGGATTGCTCTATGTTTTCTTGATGGAGAAATAGGACTTGGACAAAAATATCTTCTTATTCCTCATCAAATATATAGAAAATTAGTTCAATTTTGGGACTTTAAATGAGATGAACCGTTCTTTTGTTTGTTTATTAGTGGCCCTGTAATTAATTAGAACTTTAAAAATGGGAGTATCCATCTAATAAAGCCTAGTGAGAAAGCTGAGTTTGAGAGATTGACTATGTAATACCACACCTTTCCATATCCTTTAACTTTATTTATATTCCAAATTTCTATGTGGTCACTGCCTATGTATAGAAAAAGGGATAAAGGGATGGAGAGTTCTTTCTTCTTTTCTAAGGGAATAATCACTCATTCTCTATTTTCCTTTGTGTCTACTTGGCACTTGAATAACATAGTGAAAACTGGCAGGAAGAAGAGTTTATAAAAATCCTAAAATTGTGAACACCTATCATCATGGATAAATAATCTGTTTTTAAGAGCCTATAAATGAAATTAATTGATGCTCACATTGGTATAGATATAACAAAGTAAATCCAGAGTAATATTACTGACTTTCAATATTCCTTATTGAAAAGGAAGTTGGAATAAATTTCAATTTACTTCTATTTTTAAAATAATCAGAATTTTATAAATTTTACCTTTTGAAATTATTCAAAACACATATCATTGATGTAGTGTTGAGTGTTGACTTTAAGGTCATGTTATGAAAATTAACAGATGGAGTTAGATCTGTGAGTAGGACATCAAAGTTCAACATGAAGTATGTGCTGCTGTATTTTACATCCCAGGGTCATGTACACTATAGAATGATGACTGCTGTGACAGCTACTACAGTAGTTTGTCTGATTTAAGTCCCACGGTGAAATTTTGCATTATACTTTTCCTATAGTGATGGGAGGAGGACCAGAAACAACAATCCAACTGTTACTGAGTACTTTTCTACTATATCTTCAAGCCACAGGTTTTTCTTTTATAGGTTTCCTTGCATATTTGTAATTTATTGTAGTAGTCCAAAATATTATAGGTCCTATAGGGTCTAAATAAGATACACAAATTATTCATTTAAGTCAAATAATAATTATGATGGTTATGTAAAGAGAATGTCAGTTTTATTTATTATCCTATCCCTACACCTTTGAAATAAATGGAGATCAATTAAAAATGTTTAGATTGTTAATGTAATCTTTAATTTCAGTAGATGAATATTCAAGTTTATGAAGTGCAGTGAGTACAAGCCATACTATATACAAAACCTTACAGAAAGGCCTGAATCAAAGAAGAATGAAACACATGATTTCAAATAACGCAGACCATGTTAGGGAGCTAATTAGAATAATTTATGATGGTCATATGTAGGAGTTTATGGCTTGGTTTGTTTTAATGTGGTAGACCTATTTTCATGTCTGTAATTATCTCTCAATCAGTGTGATAAATTTATTTAACAATTATTTCGTATCAACCAATATGTATATAGGAATAGTGTACCTCCAAATATCAGCTTTAAAATAAACATTTAATAATTTTGTAAAATTGGTTTTTAATGTAACATCTTTATTGCATATACATATCCTATGCAGTGAAATGGTAACAAAGATACCTACTAAATTTGCATTATGCTATTTCTTAGAGATCCTTAATTATTTGAGCATTCAAAATATAGTCATTGTGTTTTTATAAACAGATAATCAGGATAGTATATATAATTCTTAATAGGGAATGCTATGTTTTTATACTGTAAATTATTATCTATGAATAGCTTGTTAACTATATTATGTCTACAAAGATTTTTTGAATGTATTCAGTAAAACTTGGAGTTTCTTTGAATTAAAAAATTTAGAGACTCGCACTCCATGGAAAAAGGTAAATCTCTCTTGCGAATCACTGGACTAACATTGATTCTCAATCTACAGTTGTAGTATTTTACAAAAGATGTGAAATTTTTCAAAAATTAAAGCAGATTATTTTCTACATTGTTAAAGTAATATATGCTCAGTAAAGAAAAATAGGAATAGAAAGGAAAAAACTTACCCTGTCTCCCCACCATTTATTATGGTGTATTTCATTTTTTAATTTTTATTCATGTAATTATGATTCAAATATATAAATTTGTTGTATATTTTTTATTATTGTAAATTTTTATAAATAGAATTACTATTAACTTCTAAAGAGTAAAAATGTGACCCATTCGGTCCCCAGTGTGGGAAACCTGGTCTTCTGGAATACATTATCACCAGCAGGACCTTTCTATGTTTTTTTGTTTTTTTTTTAATGTATGTATTTATTTATTTATGGCTGTGTTGGGTCTTTGTTTCTGTGCATGGGCTTTCTCTAGTTGTGGCTGGCAAGCAGGGGCCACTCTTCATCGCGGTGCGCAGGCCTCTCACTATCGCGGCCTCTGTTGTTGAGGAGCACAGGCTCCAGACGCGCAGGCTCAGTAATTGTGGCTCACGGGCCCAGTTGCTCCGCGGCATGTGGGATCTTCCCAGACCAGGGCTTGAACCCGTGTCCCCTGCATTGGCAGGCAGATTCTGAACCACTGCGCCACCAGGGAAGCCCTCTATGTTTTTATAGTTGATGTAGAAGCTTTTTCTTTTTGATTGAACATATTTTTACCTTTTGACTCTGCCTTTTTTAAAAAAAATTTACCCCTTAAATAAATCTTCTCAAAATTCATTTGTGTATGTACACGTATGTATAATCTTTGTGTTTTTCATTGTGAACAGATATTGACAGCTGGGTTGTCCCATGGGGGTAGTATTTTTCAGCCATTTCAGACATTTAAAAATTTTATCTGTGTTTTCTTTGAATCTCTTACATGTCTTACAGAGATATCATAGATGCCATTATATAAGTTGTAGAAGGGATGCTGTTTTTGTTTGTTGTATATTTCTTTTCTTTCAGAAATTACAAATGTTTATTATTAGCTTCAAACACTGACTTAATAACAATTGGAAGATAACTACCTTCAGCTGATGTGGTCTTTCCCTTTACTTCCGGAAGAGAATTACAACTGATCTGGGAAAAAACGGGCTTATCATAGGCAGTCAGATCACCAGAGTAGTGCTGAACATTCTTCCTGGCTTCATCTGAAATTTTGAGTAAGTGGACAAGAACTACGAGATAAAGGCCCATTGGATTTAACTCTTCCTCTCCAGAAGCATACTTCTGAATGGGATGAGAAAACTGAAGAGAGCCAAATTCTGTTACCAAAGCAAATTAGAGTTAGCATCTCAGATAAAGCAGATGCCATGAAAAGATTACCTGTCCAACTTGGATACAATTCTCATACCTCATTTATTAGCTTAATAGAACTCCCTTGGAGAGTCTTTGGCACATCATTTTTGAAAGCATATACTTTTGAACATTTAGTAGTAAGTCCCACTGACTTTATTTTGGACCAGTGGACTAACTCACCCCACTTAGAACCTTCCAGAATTACATAAAAATAACTGTGTGAATAAGACTTTGAAATTGTGTCTTTTTCTGGAGGTGATGGTTCCACTTACGGGAGGTTCCAGTTTTCTCTTTGTCAAAAAAGTGTACAATGAATTTTTAAATTATTTTTTAATCCAGTAACTGAAATGAGACTAATTTGATTACTAAATCTTTTTCAAAAGTTTGTCATCATTTCATCCCATAAATTTATAAATATATTATGGAAGGATAAATATTAAAGTAGAAAATGTAGCACATTTAAAAGAAATAAAAATGCTAAGCTCAGATAGGTTCAACTTGAGTCTTTCTGCTTACCAAGGATGTGCAAATAGAGCTAAAATTCTGCAGTAAGTTTTAGTTTAAAAGGTCTTTAGGCTTTATTTAGCTAAAGGTGCTAAATTGTAACCTGGGATTCAACCCATGACTTCTCTATTGATACATGAGAGCCCTACCTTACAATGTCCTTTGGTTACTTTCAACAGCACATAGGTTCTCAACATAACTTGAGCTTAGTAAAGTTCATTCATATGTTATTTTAGTGTGTGCTCTAACAATAATATTGTTAGAAGACTTTATTATAAATTATGAAAAGTCTTCTTTATTAGCCAAATATCCTATGAGAGAAAAGCTGTTGTCTTGCCAAATGAAACAGTTCATCTTCATAGAAAATTAGATTGGAGGCTGCTTTCATTCATCTAAAAACAAAATTTAATGTCATCTATAAAAGGAAACACCATGTATAGTTTTTTGCCAGTTAAGAGTCTTTAGTTGTAAATTCAAATGAAACTGATATCCTACCTGGTGATGATTCTGATGAACTGTATATCAGTGAAAATTTACCGCTAAAGAATCTTATAGGAAGCAGTATGGAGAAATGTACATTTAGACATTTTGTGCACTTTGAGTCTGAGTTAGTTGTTTATTAGTCTTACTACCTTCCAAAGAGATAATTATCCCTGGGTATTATATGAAATGGAAGTATTACAGGAGATGTGACACAGCTTGTGAACTATCTGAATCCATATTCCAATGAGCTGTTAAAATGGGATCGCACTTCATCTAGTGGAATATATGTATTTCTTCTGTGCTAACTCATGTTGACAGTAAAGATACCTGGGGTGCAGTAATACCGTATGGCTCAGGGCCTGGATTCTGGAACCATGTAAACCTGAATTCAGTACTAGCCTTTTCCTTTTACTAGCTTTATAGTCTTTTATTCTAGTCTGATCTCATATTCCAGACTATAAAATGAAGATAATTGTAGTACTAACAGTACTTTGGTATATAATACCAAGATAATAGTACCTTGATGGTGTTGCTAGGATTAAAAAGCAAGGTAATATATGTGATTATTAGTACAGTGTCTAATAGGAACTTAATATATTTTCATTATTCCAGATGAATAATAACCAGCGTATGCTGGTCCTGGTCATCATTATTCTATATTCCTCATTTGTCTCCTCTTTGCCAAAATAAAAGCCATCATTAAATTTTGCCTTTTTTTTTTTTTCTTTTAAGGTTAATAGAATAGTTAGAATGTTGTGACGGTTTCCACACATTAATTGGTAAGCGATAGAAACAATAAAACCTCAGTGATTTGGACTGCTCTGAATTATTTCAGTATTTTGAAAGAAATGTTATTCTTTTCAAGTTTATATAGTATCATGGGTCAGTAAATGTTCAATAGAGGTTCTGCTGGAAATGCATTAGAGAGACTTTTGTAACTATCCACTTACAGTATTTCTGACCAGTTTCTCTGGCTCTTCTTGTAGAATGTATTAGGTACGTTAATTAATGGTCTGCTGTTGTCAGTGCACATAATTATGTCATGAGCATAATTCTGTCCTTTCTCCAGACTGTTTTAGTTGAACCAGTTGGTGACAATTCACATCTCTTAAGATAATAGTTTCTTTTATTTGATTTTATGTCACAGTGTTATGCTCAGCTGTCCTGTGTAAGCTGTCAGCATAGTTTATACTTTGGCCGACTGTCAAAATAGCTTATTTGCATGGGAGGAGACAAAGGTATGGGGGGGATTAAACAAAGCCTTATTCCTCTTCAGATTTGGTGACACAGTCAGTGAGATTCAATTTTTTTTAAAAACCAATTTGCCTCACATAATAAGCTAAATACCAATTCTTCACTTGTGTTTATATTTATTCTGCTATATATATGAAATCATTGAGCTTTCAGGTAATGAATTTCTACTATATTTGCCCATGAAGCTTAGTTGAATACCTTGTTTTTCCTGGCTATAGGTCTCAGATCTGTTATATTTAAAGTGAATTGATAAAACCTTTTTTATCCCTAAGCCTTAATCATATTACTCTAAGGAAGTTATACTTACTACATTTTTCTCTAAAGAGAAGATTACAAGTCATTTATTTATTTACTTCTTTAATAATTGAGAAATGGCAGCATTTACCATTTTAATTTGTTTTGTTTACCTCCCTGAATTTTGTCATTTTTAAAAGTACACTTAATTTTTTAGTATAATCTGTTGATAAACTTTCCATCTTTCCCCATTGTCTCCAAACTATTCAAATTAGCCAATCTATAAAACCATTTATTCATTATCCAGTAGATTTTCTTGCTCGATAGCATTTTGTTCTTTATCTTTTTCATCTAGATGAATTTCATTTTCCTTTTATCACTCATGCTGCTATCTTTAAAAAAATATATATATATATATACACCTCTATGAAACTCATCCTCCAAAAGAAACAGATATTGATCAGATTTTGTTTTTTGCTTAACTGTATTCTTATCTTTACCCAATTTTCTTAAATATATTTGCAGTGAATATTAGCACCTTATATTGTTTGGGATTTAAAGTCTTCCATGTTAGTGATTTGTTCATATCTATCTTTTCATATTTTGCTTTGTTTTTTCAGAAATGTGTTTGTTATAGAACTGTGCTAATTCATAGCATTTAGATGGTTGGAAAGTGTTAGCAGTGTTTTCTGTATTACTATAGTTGTTAGGTATGTTCTTTTTCTAAAGTACTGGGACTTATCTGGCAGGAAATACGGATATTATTAGAGGATAACCCTGACACAACTGTCTTTCCAGTTCCTACTTTTTGTGTGTTTCTAACGTATAATCAATTTGGTTTGGATTTATTTATATCTAGTAAACTAAGGCTTACATACTCAACTTTTCTAATGCAAAAGGGACCCTTATCAATAACCATACATTTTGTTACCTGTAGGTTCTGACAGTTATATATAACGAATGTAGCTTCCTTTGTGCTTCCCTGTTTATTTCTTAAAGTTCTTAAATGATGATGGATAATTCATATATTTTTTTAATGAATAAGGCAAAAAATGCTTTTCCTTTAACACTATAGCATGTAAGTGAGGCTAACATGTCTATAGTACTGGCTATTGTACTTGATACTTCAGGCAAATTCATTGATTTTTCTGCCTAACTTTGGTCTTGATGCAAAGACTACATGTGATTCCTAGCCCTGGTTTTGCTAATTCTTCATTTATTTTAAAGGGTATCCCAAATTATTTTAGTAGAAACATTCATACCTAGTATCTGATTGGGGTGAAGGAAGATAAGGTATTAATATTACACTATTTGAACGCTGTTAACCTAAAAAAATTAAGCCAGCCTGAGCAGCTTTAGCAGCCTTCCTCAGCAACATCCAGCATCCGGGGATATTGAAGACCTTTTTCAGGTACCATGGAAGCGTGTGACTGATACTATCATGGTGTAGTGAAAAGCACTGGAATTAGAAGTGAAGAAACCACTTTTTTGAGCCCAGTTTTGCAACTGACAATATGACCCCAAGCAAGTCACTTAAATGTAATCTTAATAATACAAGGTTGTTGTGAAGATTAGATGGGAAGGACACTTAAATGATCCTCGATTTCTTCATGTGTAAAAGGAAGGGATTAGTTTGGATGAACAATAATATTCCTTGAGGTCTAAAATTCCAGGTTTTCAAAATAATACAAATGATGTTTTGAAAAGTATAAAGCTTCATATGTAGTGAATTTACAGAGTCAAATAATTTGGCAGGAAATTGTGACCAAAGGCATGACATTTGTAGATTCTTTACAGCATGATGGAAGATGATGGCTGATAAGCTATCACATTCTCTCCCATCCTTCTATGGGATTTAGTTCAAAGTTGTAGCTTCTTCTCATTCATTAATGCTGTTCTTATTCCATAGTCGCATGTTTTAATGGAGACTGACCAGCAAAATTTTGCTGTATATTGAGTTATCTTCGACGTGTTTATTTAAAGATTGACCATTCATGTTTCAAGTTTTGCATTTAAGGTTTTTGATGAACTCCAAAAAGCACTGCATGAGTTACTTTTTTTTAGCTTTTATTTATATCAGATGCTATTGTGACTATTAAAAGTGGTTTAATTTCTTAAATGTACGGATTAGATTGGGTCTGAAAAGTGGAAAGTGATGAAAGGCAGACTCAACTGCAATACCCAGACTTAATATTGAAATAGAAGTTAGTTACTTAGAATTGAACCATTAGCTTTCAAGTTATTTGAAGATTGTAATCGATTAATGGGGTTTATAGACTCTTGTCTTCTAGTAGTAGTGATGTTCTTGAGGAAATCAACATTTGTATTCTATATTTTAAAACTTGGCCATATAGAACAAAAGAAAATACTTTCAAGCTAATTTCTTTTCCAGTACCAAAAAACTGAAACAAAAGGATGTAAAGTTAAAAATAAAAGCTTCACTTCTAACCCCACCTCCACCGTTATCCTTCCCAAGCCCAGAGATAAATGCTGTGAACAGATTTGGTGGGTTACCACCAACCCTTCCAGAAATTCTTAGTAATTTATTCATTAAGTAAGTAATTCATTCTTAGTAATTTATTTTCAGTTATATCTTGCCCATCTTTATCAGTACACACAGATCTACCTTTTTTTAAAAATAAATTTATTTATTTTTGGCTACGTTGGGTCTTCGTTGCTGCACGCTGGCTTTCTCTAGTTGCGGCGAGCAGAGGCTACTCTTCGTTGCAGTGCGCGGGCTTCTCGTTGCTGTGGCTTCTCTTGTTGCGGAGCACAGGCTGTAGGCACACAGGCTTCAGTAGCTGTGGCTCGGGGGCCCTAGAGCGCAGGCTCAGTAGTTGTGGCACACGGGCTTAGTTGCTCTGCAGCATGTGGGATCTTCCCACACCAGGGATAGAACCCGTGTCCCTTGCATTAGCAAGTGGATTCTTAACCACTGAGCCACCAGGGACGTCCCAGATCTACCTTTTATTACCCTTGTAAGCAGGATTGTTTCTTTTTCATGCATAATGTCCCATTGTATGCCTATACTATAATTAAACAGTCTCCCGTTTCTGAACATTTAGGTTTTTTGCATTTAACACAATATAACCATGAAGATTCCTATAAGTATGTCTTCGCACACCTTTGCATAAGATAAATCATAGCAGTGGAATTGCTGGCTCAAAGGGTACATTTATTTAACTTGAATTTTCTTGATTTTGAGTTAGATTGAACATTTTCTCATATGTTAATTGTCAGATTTTGTGTTTTGCTAGACTACCTGTTCATATCCTTTACACATTTTCCTATAGATTTTACTCATTTTTCTTCTATTGGTTTATTCATATTACTAGAATTCTGTGTGTTATGAAATTAGTTATATATCACTGTGTTGACAGATATTTTCCCAATTCTTTGATTTTTGTTTTATTTCTGTTTATTTGCTTACTGTTTTGCTATTCATTAGTGTTTAACTAATGCTATTCATTAGTTCCCTGCGCCACCAGGGAAGCCCTGTGTTTTATTTTTAACCCTTCACTTTGATTATTAAAATGTTATTTTATTCTAGTACTTCTGTAGTTTCATTTTGTATAGTTAAATCAGTGATCCATGTGGAATTAATTTGGTGTAAAGAGAGAAGTAGGAAAAAAATAAAAGAGAGAAGTAGGAATCTAGCTTTAGCCAGCAAGTTGCTTGAAGCACCATTTACTTGAAAATGCATGTTTTTGACCAATAATTTGAAATGCTGTCTTGATTTCTTAAATTCCTATGTTTGCATATATAGGATTTTATAAAATCCTATTGCATTTTGGTCAGTTTCTGGAACCTGTATTCTTTCTATTGATATGTCTGTATACAATTTCCACTAGCATCAAACTGTTTCACGCCTGCAACTTTATAAATTGTATTAATATCTGCTAGAGTAGTTCTCATTCTCTTTTCATAATTTACTGGATAATATCACTTTTTTTCTAGATAAATTTCATTATAATATTGTCAGATCACTTTTCCCCCTCCCCAAAACAAATGAACAGACATCATTTTGGGATCACATTGAGTGTGTATGTATAAAAATGGGGTGGGGGAATAACATCTTTATTATAATGAATTTTTTTATTCAAGAATAAGACATGGGGCTTCCCTGGTGGCACAGTGGTTGAGAGTCCGCCTGCCGATGCAGGGGACACGGGTTCGTGCCCCGGTCTGGGAAGATCCCACATGCCGCGGAGCGGCTGGGCCCGTGAGCCATGGCCGCTGAGCCTGCGCGTCTGGAGCCTGTGCTCTGCAACGGGAGAGGCCACAACAGTGAGAGGCCCGCGTACCGCAAAATAATAATAATAATAATAATAATAATATAATAATAAGACATGGATTTCCATTTTCAAATTTTCTGTTATTCCCCTCAGTAGACTGTTACAGCTTTTAACATACAAATTCTGCATGTTATTTGTTAAACTTATGTGTAAATATTTATCTTTATTACTCTTGTAACCAGGATTGTTTTCCTTCCATTTTTCAAACTGATTATTGTGTTTATATAATAAAGTTACTGGATTTTGTGTACTTGAGTTTTCCAGATACTGTCATCTGAAAGTAATTTCTGCTCTTCCTCTCCAATATTTGATGCTTCTTTCTGTTAATAATTTATCATTTCTTAAAACATGACCCATTTTACCTAGTTTTACAAATTTATTTGCATAATTTATATGTTAATAATTTTTATTAATTTCTTCTGAATCTCTGGTTATGTCCCTTTTTTATTTGTAATTCCAGGAATTGGGGTTTAATTGCCCCACCCAATACAGTAAATAGTAAAGATACTCTTTCCTCAATATTAGGATCTTTGAAGTCAGAAAATTCTTCCATGCAGTTAATTTGTATGTTTTATCCTGCTGGGTTTTTTTTTTAACGCCTGTCTCCCATAAAAAGTCTATTGTATCAGCCTTCTAAAGCAACCTTATTATGAAGTCACTTGTTAGTTTTCTTCTAAATTACATAATTTTAGTTTTTTGATATAGCCTCATGGAACACAATTTTCCAGAATCTTCATATTCTCTTTTGGAATTTCTTCAAGAGATCTAACATTTTTGGCTAAATTTTTGATGTATCTTAGTCGCAGTTACATTGCTTGCCTTTAAAAAATAATAGTCTAGCCTGCTATATATTTTAAATAGCCAGAGTAACTCCATCCTCAGAGCAAATGATATTGAGAACAGATTTTAAAAGGCCTATTTTGCTTATGTAGTTAACTTTATATTTTTTGAGACAAAGAATTTTTGATCATGTCATGGATAGTGTTTCAGCAGTCTTAAAGATAAATAAAGGCTATTGCATATGCTGGTCCTGGGGTTTCCTGTTTGTCCAGAAATGGTCTGCTCCTTAATTTTGAATGAATTGTGAAATTAGCAAAGAAAAGCATGTTTGTAAGTCAGATAATGGAAATTCCAGGGAAGAGGCAAAGGTGGGAGCTAATAGTAACTTATGTGATGCATATGTTTAAATATGTGTTAGTGTTTACATGTGTTTTTGTACAGGTATGATCAAATACTAATCTGTTTTCCAAGACAAAATGAATGTGATGGTTTAATAGTAACTTCAGTAGGTTCCACTTAAACTTTGTAAAATAACAGTATCTTCTAAAGATCTAGCATTAAACACTGGTATAGCTGCAATTGAGTAATCTTGAATAAAGCAGTACAAATAGGTGCTTTTAAAAAGGAAGCAGAAGTGATTTTGTGAATATTCAACTTTCTGACAATACGTTTACTGTGTAAGTGTGCTAATGATTTGCCCCCTTGAGAAAGGTTTTTAGAGGATCAGTAAGGCATTACTTGTATTAGAATAGGATATTATCAATTTTCTCACTCTCACCTTTTTTTTTTAGGTCATGGAAAATGGAAGATTTGCAAAATACAAATATTTTACCCATGTCATGATCAATAAAACAGACATGTTAATGATAACCAAAAGGTAACTTTCTTTCTCTAATATAATTTGATACGGGGTTAACTGATAGCAACTCATGAAGTGAAGCAGTTTTTATTCACATCTTGTTCCACATATTTAACACTGATTCATGCTAATTATGGTTCTCTTGCTCTACAAGCCTCGTGCCTAAAACTTTGTACGCATACAGATAAATGCATAACCATGCACAAACATAATTTTAAATATTTTAGCATTTGTTTCAACCAACTAAATGGATAGAGAAATTCCTGTAAAACTATCCTCTCAAGGGTAGGCAATACCATTCCTTCCCCCTCTCTGAAAAGGTATGCAATTTCAGGTTGCCCCAGAAGTCAGTAGTCTTCTGGTGGTATCTAATCATTAGAATATATAGAGATTCACTCACATAAGTAGATATACCACTGGAGACATTAGTTTTTTGGGGGATACTCCCAACTACCGCCAAATCTTCAAATAAACCTGTAGACAGTAGAGGGATACATGTAAAAATACACAGTGGCATAGCCTCGGAGGGGCAAGTGTTTGCAGGAAGTATTATTATGAAACCACGGAAAAGAATAAGCAAGTGCAGTAGTAGGGTGGATTTCTGGATGATGCAGAGTGAAACTGTGGCTGAGGAGGAGAGATTATGGCTGAATAGAAAGGAGTGGCTAATTAAGCTGTGTGGCTTTGTTCACTGCCAAAAAGGTAAACTTATATAAGCATCTTGTTGGTTCGAGTTGACTATTGAACTTAGCAATCATTTTTAATGTTTTTAATCCTAATAATTTCTGAGCCCCAAATTTATAGCACTATCTTAATTTTCTTGTTTAAAAAGTAACATAAAATATAGAAAACTCACACAGTATTAGAAGGTATAGATGTGAAAGCCAGTATTCATTCCATCTCAGATACCAGTCCCTCTTTTCCCCTTCCTAGAGACAACTACTTTTGTATCTTTGAAATATTCTATGTCTATACAAGCAAACATGCTATCAAAGCATACATCTGCCTATAAAGGCATACACATGCATATTTTAATGTAAATAGGAATCTATTTTAACACCATCCTGTACCTTAATTTTTTACTTAAGATCTATGTCTTTTTATTTATTTATTTATTTTTGGCTGCGTTGGGTTTTCGTTGCTGCACACAGGCTTTCTCTAGTTGCGGCGAGCGGGGGCTACTCTTTGATGCAGTGCGCGGGCTTCTCGTTGTGTTGGCTTCTCTTTGTTGCAGAGCACGGGCTCTAGGCACGCGGGCTTCAGTAGTTGTGGCATGCGGGCTCAGTAGTTGTAGCTCGCAGGCTCTAGAGCACAGGCTCAGTAGTTGTGGTGCACGGGCTTAGTTGCTCAGTGGCATGTGGGATCTTCCCGGACTAGGACTTGAACCCATGTCCCCTGCATTGGCAGGCAGATTCTTAACCACTGCACCACCAGGGAAGTCCCAAGATCTGTGTCTTAAAGAGTATTGCATGTCAGCATGTGGAGATCTTTCTTAATTTGTAAATGACTGCCTGGTATTCATTCAGAAGTATGTGCTATAATGCACATCTAAGTTGTTTCTGAACTTTTATACTTACAGACAATGCTTCAACAGTCAATTTTCTTCATAGCAGCATTCACTCATGTTTTATTAACCCTTCTCCCCATTGACTGAGGGAAGGGTGACTCATCAGAGTTAAACAAGAGTCAGTTGCAAAGTTTATTATTTCCAGATCTTGCAACATGTTTTTTTCTTTTGGCTGCGATGGTTCTTCGTTGCTGTGCATGGGCTTTCTCTAGTTGTGGCAGGTGGGGGCTACTCTTCATTGCGGTGTGCGGGCTTCTCATTGCGGTGGCTTCTGTTGTTGCGGAGCATGGACTCTAGGCACCCAGGCTTCAGTAGTTGTGGCTTGCGGGCTCTAGAGCACAGGCTCAGTAGTTGTGGCGCATGGACTTAGTTGCTCCATGGCATGTGGGATCTTCCCGGACCAGGGATCGAACCCGTATCCCCTGCATTGGCAGGCGGATTCTTAACCACTGCGCCACCAGGGAAGTCCATTGCAACATTTTAGAAATTACTTTCTTCTCAACATAGTAGACCTCTTTAAATGAGGTCACATAAACCTTGACAGAGTACATGTAGTAAGCTAGTTGTAGTTGATTGAAAGATGATATTTATACTTAGGAGGTCCTTTCTTTCCAAATTTTGCACTTGAAGATAAAGAATCTTTTAATCAGGAGAGGGAGTACTAGGCGCCTGAAATAAGATTAGCCTATCTTTGATTTTTCACATGGTTGAAGATGTACTGGAAGACCAGTAGGTTTGTTCCAGCAGCCCCTGTAAGATTGGTGAAAGAGGGGATCAGAGGCGGAAGACTGAGATGAAAGAAATAAATCTACATTAGCTTTCTCCTTTTCCATTCTAGCCAGGTGCCAGCTGTTTCTTTAATTTAGTCCCTTAACTTAAAGTATATGTCACTTAAAGAAACCTCTGGTTGTACCTACAGTACCTACAGAAAGAAGATTTGGGGAAGAAAGACCTTTGAAGGAAAAATTAAATAGAATTATTATAGACAGAATGAATTTTCATCTCTTGATTTCCTTCCTCAAAATGGGGGGAAAACAAGAATTAATTTTAAAAACCTCTTTCTGATACAGGTTGGTAAATATATTACATGGAGTCTTAGTATTAAAAGCATTTTGTTCTAAAGCATTAATTACATGAAGGTTCTCCAAAATATTGCTTGGTAGCTGGTTCTCTACATTTTTCCTATTTCTTAAAAACATTCCTTATACATTTTACTTTATAAGTACTTTATGTTTTCTAATATAAGTATGTTGTGCTATACATTTCCCACTAAAAGTTGCTACATAAATTTTATGTTTTCATTCTCATTCAGTTCAAACTATTTTCTAATTTCCTTTGAGATTCTTTGACCCGTGGATTTTTTTTTAGAAGTATGCTTTTAAGTAAGCATTTGGAAGTATTCTTGTTATCTTTCTGTTACTTGTTTTCTAGTTTAATTTCATTATGATCTGAGAATATACTTTGCATGATTTCAGTTCTCTTAAATTCATTAACGTTTTTTATGACCCAGAATATAGTCTTTTCTGGTGAATGTTCTATGTGCCCTTGCAAAGAATGTGTATCCTGCTATTATTATATTATTGGATATAAGTGCTTCAGTTTTTAAAGTGGTTTCTTTCTTTCTTTTTCTGAGTGGTGTGTTGTTTGTAACAAAAGGAACGTTTGGACAGCTTACATGTGAGTGGCAGTATAGTTTTGATGAGTTTACCAAAGAGCCATTCATTGTTCATGAGAGAAGGTTGCGCATTGAAGCAAAGGTATGTTGAATAGATTTTTTTGAAAACTTGGAACTGAAAACACATTAAAATAGTCTTTACTTTTGTAATGTTTCTCCCTCTTTTTTACATGTTGCTTGGTCTTTGTATGGTTTTTCTTTACACCTGCTGTCTTACTCAAGCTTAAAGAAAAGAAAGCTAGGCCAAGAAAAAATGTGCTACTTTATGTGCTCTTACATGGACCACAACGTTACTGGGCCCTCATTTTATACTCAGTAACAGAACCGCAGCTTTCCCACTGCTATCCAAGGCACTAAAGTGAGATATTTGTACACCTCAGAATCCCTAGCAGTTGCCTACAGAATTTTTTTCCCTGAAAATCTTGCTGATGGACACTTGAAAAGTTCTCGCTCTAACAGCCCATTATTGATAGTTCTTTCTCTTTTTATAGATATTATCTTCCTAATTCAGTTATAATCTTCTTGAATGCGGAGACCATTTCTCACTCTGATTTCTAGCAGCTAGAACGGTACTTGGTATTTGGATGTTGATATAAAATACAGCAAATTGCTAGTCATTTGGTAAATCATCAGAGTCTCTATATCCATTGTAAGTTGTGATGATTGCACTAGGTACTGTAGGTGACACAGAGAAATAAAAGATAATGTATTTGGCCTCACAGTATTTGACCAGACACCTATGTGAAAAGGGCCACTTTGGCACTGGCTATATTAATCAGAAATATGTGACTCAGCCCAAGTTAGTTTTGTTCACTGTTATTTTTGTTTGGTTTGATTTTGAGGGATTTAATTGGCTCATATAACTGAAAAATCCAAGTCTATATATTGTAGCTTAATTATGCTCAAATGATGTCATTAGTATTTATTCTCACACCCTTCCTCTCCTCCTTCATTTTGTCCATCTTTGCTGCCCTCATCTCTAGGTTCTACTTTCTTCAGTTTGGCTTCATTCTCAAGCAGGCTATCGTTTGGTGACACTATGGCCAGCAGAAGTTCCAGGCTCATATCCTACTAGCTCAGCAGAATGAAAGCTTCTCACTGGGTCTCACTGGGCCACCTTTGGTCACTTCCTTGTTCCTGAACCAGTCACTTTAGTCAGGGGCTGGAATGGGCCAGTTGGCCAGGTGAGGGTCACAGGATCATTGTGGTGCTACCAAGAAGGAAGGGTCAGCTCTATATGAAGTTTTGGGAGTGAAAGAGGGTGAAAAATAGTTACCCAAAGAAGATTCAAGAAATTGTTACTGGAAGAAGGGGCATTGGATGCAGACAGGCAGAAACAACAGATTTCTTCTAGACTAGCCTATAGAACAGAACTGTCCCTAGGCCTTGTGCTTAACTAGTGAAGACCATTTATCCAATCTTACCGTTCATTCCAAAGACATGGGGCAGCTCTTAAGTAGACTGGATGTTAGTTTTTGAGGATCTTAGACCAACTTACCCATTGAGAATTTCTCTGATTCACTCAGAAAATGAATAACCCTGTGGCCATATATGAAATGATGGATAGTAGTAGCTGTTAGGTTCTGCTGTAGCCCATATTGCATTTCCTGGCTTCTTTATCTCCAAGGATAAACTTCTTACCTCCTTGATTTCTTCCCCTTTCACCTTTCCCTTGCGACCTTATATCAGCAATCATACTTTTTTTTTTTAATAATCTGATTTCTTCTGGAGTCTGTATATGCATGGTTAGTTGAATTACTTATAGAAATTGTTAGACTAGTAAAATATTGCTTCTTCTGTGTCCTTACCCATGGTTAATAGAAGTAATCACCACACTCCTCCTCGATAATCCTATTCTGTTTGCCCCTCTAATGCTTAATATCCACCATTAGGTAGTTCTCCTCCCACAAACACAACAGAGTATCAAAGGAGTTTAAAAAGTGGAGGACAGGGCTTCCCTGGTGGCGCAGTGGTTGAGAGTCCGCCTGCTGATGCCGGGGACACGGGTTCGTGCCCTGGTCCGGGAAGATCCCACATGCCGCAGAGCGGTTGGGCCCGTGAGCCATGGCCGCTGAGCCTGCGCGTCTGGAGCCTGTGCTCTGCAACAGGAGGGGCCGCAACAGTGAGAGGCCCGCGTACCGCAAAAAAAAAAAAAAAAAAGAAAAAGTGGAGGACAATCATATAGAATCTAAGACCCACCCTGATTTCTTTGATCCTGAAGCTACATTCTTACTGCATTCTTATTGGTTTAAAATGTCAGAAGTTACATATATAAACACATACATACACACACATACATACCTATACAACACGTGTATATGTATGCACACATACATGTGTACATTATTTTTGAGATGAATTTATCATGAGGCCATAGCCAGATATCAAGAACTATCTGAGACATTACTTGGAGAGGGAAAACAGTGGTACTGCTTCTAGATTGATCTCCTTCCCATCCTCTGCATCAACCCTTGATGGCTTTAGCAACTGAAATCTCACCTAAAACTTTTTATCTTAGGTTTAGTGATAACGGATGGCTTAGAATTTAGTTGTTTTTTTTTTCCATTTGTGTTTGATTCTTCTTGATTTCTCATTCTTGGCTTTTTTTTGGTGGCACTTCTTTATGGTATTTCTACAACTAGATTCCCATGTTAATGAAGCTACTTATTCTATTTATAGGAGCGGGTGAAGTCTGTATTCCATGCCAAAGAGTTTGGAAAAATAATTAACTTCAAGACTCCAGAGGATGCAAGGGTAAATATAGTCAATCTTTTGGTTAAACAGATAGCAGCTTCTCATTTCAAAGCCATGTAAGTTGCATTATTCTTTAAGGCAGATAAGTTGTGTTTGTTTTTTAATTTTATGTTTGCATTTTGACAGTTTTAATATATGTAACTAGATAATATTTTCCCCAAATTATTTTTTCATTAGATTGAATTCAACACACCTACTTGTCTTTGAAATCAAATTGTTCTCTTATTTTAAATCCTAACTACTACTTTGCCAAAAAAAGCCAACAAATGAAAGAAATTAATGCACTCTAATGCTAATCTACCAGCTCCAGCAGGAAAAGTGTAGCCCCACATTGTTTATTTCTCTACTGTATAGCTATAGTGATTTTTTCCCTTAAATTACTGTAGCCTGGCACAAGGGAAAAAGAGCCATGCCTGTGGTTAGAAAATCTGGGTTTAAATACTGGTTCTGTTCCTTCTTGACTGTAGGACCTTGGGGAATTCAGTTAACCTCAGCTTCCTCAAAATGTGAATTATGTGAACTGAAAAGCACTATACATACTTTAGGGATTATGGCAATTATAAGGAAGTGCACTGTCAAGAAAAGGAAGACTATGAATTGATTATCTACCTCGTTGGTCACAACTAAGACACTATTCCTGACACTGAAGTATACTCACTCTGTCGTGAAACTTACAATAAGAACACATGGGTTCTTTACTGAATGAATCCCTGGGCCTCCCGACCTCTCTGGGTTGGTCCTGGCTGGTTATGATTATTTATCAGTTCACTTCTCACATCTGGAGCTCAAACCAGAAACCTCTCCCACCCATACACATGTACCTTGGACCATTTAGCATGTGCTGTGCAATTTTCTATCTAAACATTGGGATATAAGGTAACACTGACATATTAACAGTAGAAAACTGAAAGGAGGCCAAGTTACAAAGAAAGAGGGATAAAGTTACTACACCCTCAATATGCATGTTGCCTGGAACAGGGAGACAGTAGAGCATGATGACAGCATGACTTTCAGGCCATCTTCTTTGTGCTGCTGAAGGACATTACCTTCAGTTTCTCTGTAATAAGTTTTCCATTTAATCTCTGTCACTGTGTTATTTTATCCCAGAAAGTTCCTTTTTAATCTTCCTGCTCTGCCAGAAACATCCAGAAAAGGCTACTGAGTCCGTTTCTCTTTCTCTACTTATCTTAGAGCTATTTTCACTAGGTTCTTCTTAAGTAAAAAAGCACAAATATCTTTGCTTAAGCTTTTCATAATGGGATAACACCAGTATCACCTCCATGGCTTTTATTTGTCATGCAGGCCTAATGATAATAGACATTATTGACAAAAAGGTTTACACTTCATTTGCATTTTAATTTTGTGATTTCAGATCCTTTCAAATTAGAAAAATGTATCATAAAAGCACCTAATATGCTCAAGAATGTTGCTATGCTACTACCACTGTAGAATTATATGTACTTATTCCTACTCAATCAGTAGAATCCAGTATATGGAATCGTGAAGGTTTGTGATGCAGAACTGGCATAGGTTGAAAGGAATTCTGCATAGACGATTTTCACACTATGCCAGAGTTATTCAATCCAGCTGTCAAATTACCCTTCTCTCAGGATGCTTCATTTTACTTTGCTTATTCTGAAGATGAACATCTAAGTCCGAAGACCTTAGCAAAACATTATTACTACTGTTAAATCAAACCCAGTACCATTGTCCCTGAGTCATCTGGGCCATTTAAGTCAGTGAATGATCTCTCCTGCATAGAGAAGTTAATTATTGGCTATAGCAGTATACTCCTAACTAAACTGGAAAGACAACTTCTAGATTTTCATTCATTATGTTTTGTCATTGCAAGTTCATTGAAGTTAAGTAAATGTTGCTTCATTTCCCCACAACAGTGGATCCTCAGAAAGCTAGAAGAAGCAAGAGAACCTTCCCCGAGCCTCTGACAGAGACTGCTGCCTGAAGATACACAGCAATAAATCATTACAATTTCTACCTTGTACCTTCTAAAACCTGTTTGGGGAGTATAGTATAGAAGTAATTTCCAGTACTTTAAAAAAAAAAATCAGAATCAAGTAAAACAGTTATGTGATGAAACTATTTCAACTCTTTGGGGATCTGTTTGGTTTTCTAACTTGAATCATGCATCTGGTTACAATTCTAATTACTTTATAAAGGAAATATTTCTTTTATGAATCTTAAATATTTGCTCCAGGTAATTCTCTGTAATGGTGGAGAAATTGCCCATATTTAGCCTAAATTTAATGGAGCTAAATGTAATGTTCCTAGTTCACATTTTACAGTTCTATCATGCTTGCTTCAAGGTCCCTGAATGAGTGATGGGTGGGTATATGATCAAATCAAACATTGCCTTAGTGGTATCAAGATAACCTTGGTGGTAGTTTCTTTAGAAACATGAAGTTCTTTTTACAGATAAATATTTTGGTATGATTTTCCTTATTTTTTTTAAATAGAGCGTAGATTTGAATTACTATTTGAAGTACATAGCATGACTATGAAAAACAATCTTTTTTATTTTATATAATACAGATTGACTAATACCCCTTCAAGCCTCATCCTAAGAAAGGCTTGAAGAAATGAGTGTGCTACCCAAAAAGGGAAGGCCCCTCTCAGAACTTTCAAGCCTTAGAAATACTTCCTCAAGCCAACTCCTTGAGATCTACTTGGTTTACCAAGGTCATGTTTAATAGATTGCTGACCTTAAAGGAAAATTCCTGAGGCCTTAACAATACCAACTTCCTATTCACTGGTAGTATGAAATAAACAAAAGTCCCACCATCTTAATACGAGTTATGCTTCAGAACAGACAGCCCCTCTCTATACGCATGCCGGGTAAGTGTATGTACCCTAAAGTCTAACCCAGTAACCTGTCCTGTTGGCAATAGATTGAGAATTTCTGGTTTTCTTTCTCTACAATTATTCAAGTGAGAATCACTCTTAAGTGTATACTCGTCAGAACAAAAATCATGGGCTGCACATTAGTAAAGATGTCGGGGGGGTATTTTCCTTGATTTTTGTCCAAGATCCTTGTACCTTGATATTAATGGACTTTTTCAAGTGAAAGGGGATGAATATATGATTGTGAACCATGAAGAGAATGATGCAGGGTCTTAGTTATTGAATAATACAAAGTATTTGATGCATGTTGAACGTACCGCCAAATTACTATAAACTGTTTTTAGAATTGGAGACTATATAAGTCAATGGTTGTGAAATTCTCCTCAGATTCCTTGCTTTGTTGTAAAAGCTAAAATAAACAGCATGCCAGACTGTAATTGTATTTCTTCCTGACGAAATCTTGCAACTAAATATTATTGATTTTCCTCTGATTACAAATCTCATTGTTTATTAATAATAGTTTCCTTCAGAATTTTTTTTCTTTGCTGAACATAAATTTAGTCACGAGATGACAAATTTCAAATCTCATCATATAGTGCATGCTCCCATGATGACCTTTATTCAAAGTAACATGCACTTTTTCTCTGTTGCTGAGCTCTGCCAATTTTGCATACGTTAGAATTAAACCTAAGAGTAGAGGTAGTCAGAAAGCTTTTATCAGATTGTCCTCATCTGAAATGTTGTTTTACTGGAGTTCTAGTCAGTGCCATTAGCCAAGTACCTCATTACCTACTCCAGTTTCATGACTTTATACTCAGAAAAATACAGACCCATAACTATTTGGGTATCCCATAGTAAAAGGGAAAAGTCTAAAAGAGTAAGGATAGAAATTCTTCTGGTATCCTCTGGAGGCCAGGCAAAGTGGGTCTTGTAACTACTACACATGCAAAGCCAGTGTGCCTATCCTTCCTGTTCCCTTACCAATAAGAACCTAGAAATATCTTTCCTTATTCTTTCTCTACCCATCAGTCATCTACCCACTAACACTTCCCATCAATTCCTGTTTCTAGAATGGAAAGACCCACGATTTCAAGAGCAGTAGTTTATCAATTGTCTTAGAAGATTTTCTTCATCTAAACAAAGAACATAAGTAGATCACTAGATGTGTCAGTCTTTTTAGCATAACATTTTACAATTATGTGTTTGATTCTGTAGTCTTTTTCTTGAATATTACAGAGTCCATAATCTTATGGTATTTAAAAATAATCTACCCTGAATTACATTTAACTGTGTTTAGTGGCTCTCTGCTTGAGAATTGCAAACTTGTCTTCGTCTTTTGGTAATTGCAATGGAAGATGTCCTGAGTATCCTGTCCTTTATCTCTTTGTATTGATATTATGTGTTAGCTATAGCACTATACCCTTCATGTATCTTGATACGTGTTTATTGTATGAAGCTGAAGGCAGAGTGTCTGTTCCCTGCCAACTCTCCTCCAGAAAACTATGATCCCTAGACATGGCAACTTTTTTTTTAAGAATCAATTTTATTTATTTTTGGCTGTGTTGGGTCTTCGTTGCTGTGTGCGGGCTTTTTCTAGTTGCAGCGAGCGGGGGCTACTCTTGGTTGCAGTGTGCGGGCTTCTCATTGTGGTGGCTTCTCTTGTTGCGGAGCACGGTCTCTAGGTGCATGGGCTTCGGTAGTTGTGGCACACAGGTTCAGTAGTTGTGGCTCACGGGCTCTGGAGCGCAGGCTCAGTAGTTGTGGTGCATGGGCTTAGTTGCTCAGTGGCATGTGGGATCCTCCCAGACCAGGGATCGAACCCATGTCCCCTGCATTGGCAGGCGGATTCTTAACCACTGCTCCACCAGGGAAGTCCCTAGACATAGCAACTTTGATTTCTGATACAATAAGAAGCTTGTGATTTCTTCACATTTACAAAATACTCTCTGAACCAAAGAGCATGTGCACTTCTGCAGTGGCTTCCCTATTAAAGTATGTATGTTGGCTGCTTCTTCCCTGGTGTCAGCAAGACCTTGGAATTTTTCCCAGGCTCAGTTTAGTACAGCTGAGTTATTTTCTGGTTCCTAAATAATCATGACTAGCTGTAGGCAGTCCTTCCCTGTCCCTCCTCCAGAATCCTAATCCATCCCCAAATTATCCTGTGGCCTCCAAATAAGAAAATCTTCTTAAACTTATTTATCATTTCCATAAAATTACCTCTCTCATTTTTTCCAATGGTAGTAGCAGTAATATAATACTGTCCCAGTGAATATATACGCACCTAGCTCATCTCTTAGAAATAGCCTACAAAGTAGTATCCTATTCCTGTCTGGTAAAAAATAAAGACACTACTCAGTGCCGAATTTTATGAACCTTATTCAGTCATTAGTTACCAGTTTTAGTTGGTACTTCAGGCCAAGCCAAAGCCCCAGTATTAAAAAGGTTGGGACAAGGTACTGGGTTAGTTTGCCTGTAGGAACTGAAAGTGTACACCGCATACACTGAAGGGAGAAGTAGCTGTTTGGAATTGGGTGTTTTCATTCCCCAGCCAACACAAGTCAGAGAAATCTGTTTGGGTTCCAGGGCCATTGCTTTACCTTTTCTCAAGATCAGCTAAAATCCTCATCAAGCACGGTGTTTTTCAAACTGTAGTTCTTAACCCATTAGTGAGCCGTAAAATCAGTTCAAGATCAGCATATTTTAAAAATAGAATAGCAAAGAAAAGAAGAGAGTTCTGCGTGTAACAAGGTTAAATATTGTTTCCTGAAATATCGTTTCAGTTAAATAATCTATACTGTGTGTACCGGGTCACAATATAAAACGTACTTTCTTATTGGGAATTGCAATTTGGGGGGGCGGGGAGAAAACCCTTGGAAGCCAGTGCTGTAAGGAGGCGTTCACCATCCAGTGACTGTTGAAACAATCTGGGCTGTGCCAAGTTGTGAGCACTGCCTTTTTCTTTTGAGTGAGAAGACAGTATAGCTCTTGTTTCAGAAATGTTTCCCTTTCCTGGTGTGTATCAGATACCCTTAGATACCTGTGTAATATGTTCCACTAGATATCAGTGGTCTAGAAAAAGCATAGACACGTTAGATCCACAAACAGCAAGCACCCAAAAAAGGTCATAGGATATCCTTTACATGTATTTCAATCTCTCGCGCACTAAGCATTCTACTGAGATGGGCACAGAAGTTCTCCTTTTAAGTACATTGAATGTGCTCCATCTGCCTTCTGTCTGATTCACCACACAGGTGGCACAGGCAAATGGGGAGCTTATTCATGGGTCACAATCTTTTAGGGCCAAAATACTTACTCTCTGGAGGGTGCTAAATAAATGCCAGTGCTGTTTAGCTGAAAATAATTGGATTTCCTAATTTCTGTAGGATTCAAGTAGAAAACACACATAACCTGATTCTTTTTGCAAGATTCAATACAAAATTTATTCACTCTGGTTTTCTTTGGTGCTACCCAGTATCACTGATAGCTCCTTCGCATACTCTAAACGAGGACCATCCACCCTCCTGCCCAATCCTTTGAAATATACTTTTGAAATTATACCTTACTGCTAATGCTATACCTAATCAAGCTAGCACTGATCAGTTAAAATTTTTAGGATTCTTATCATCTATATTTTTGATCATTGCCCAAAACAGCTATTAGTGCAGACCTTTTCTCCTGCTTCTTCTCTTTCTACCACAGTTGGTGTAAAGCAGTACTTGTTTCAGGGCTATCCTAAAAGGCTAGCACAAGGACTGAGAATATGCTGGATCCTACTCTTTTACAAACCTTCTTCATGTTTCTTTAATGGAAACCTTTTTTTACTTTATTTCCTCTTTTGTAAGGTAAATTGTTCAATGTCATTTTTTTTAAAGTTTTGCTTTACAATTACAGATTAGTTCTTTTCTAAAAGCATTATGGCATTTCCAAAAAAACTGGTAATTCTGGTTACCCAATGAGCCATGTAAGAGATGAAACTTCAAATTTTATAGGTTGATATGAGTATATTTTTAAAGTTTTTATTACTTTATACAAATCCAAAGTTATTTGTATTATAGTTTAGCACCTGCTGTGATATCTGTCAGCCTGAAAATCCCTGTCCGTCACTGAATACCATTCACATTCATTTAGTATTGCTCTGATAACTTTAATAATGGGTTCCTTCTAATGAAGTCCTTGTAATAAGAAACCCTGTAAGAGTAATATAATAAAAAGTCTAATAATGAGAAGTGTACTTAAAATAGATCGTGTTGGAAACCCCCAGCATTTCTTCTAATGCCATCATACCACACCAGCGTTCTATTGGCTACCCAAAAGTTTCCACTTTGGGAGCTGAAAAATGTTCAAGTAACAATGTAGACTACGTTGAAATGTTCTCAATGTCAGTAATTTTATACCGACACTCACAGACTATTAGAAATTGTATGTGGGACTTGTTGCAAGGTCAGGTTGTTGTAGACCTTTTAAAATGATCATCTCCGTAAGTGAATATGTGTATTACATATAAAATTGAACTCTTCAGGGAATGTGCACTTTAAAAATATTTCCTTACTAATTTTTGTATTGACCAAATAGTCTGCTCCTTTGGAATGCTTATTCTTTAGCAAAAATATGGTCGTTGATGATGACAGTTCTTTAAATGTCTGTTTCTGCATCGGTGCAATATTTCCTTCACTTTTGGGTTCCTTATACTTATGTCTGACCCAGTTGCCTGTTATACAGTCTCTGCCTTGATTTTGTGTGTTCTGGTAAAATAATTAATTTATAAACACAAACGTTTACAGTGAAGTTCTTCCTCTTGAAATTGAACTTAGTCTTATTTTCCACTGAAAATTGGTTGGCTATGTTCACCAATGACTTTTTTCTAAATAATAATAATTTCTTGCTATTGGTAGAATTGGATTGCTTGATCACTGACTGCCCAGTTTAACTATGTGTACCTCTTTCAAATAAATTGAGTCAAATAAAGATTTCTGATCTTCAGTCTGCCTCTGTCTTTAGTTACTGGATAGAACTAGAAACATTACCAATAAGCCTTCCCTTACCTATCTAAACTCTGCCCTCTGTGGGTTCTAAATAAATGTAGATAACTATCAGATTGCCCAAGGTCCTAATTTTGCAGTCAAAGCTGACAGCATTCCAGCCTAGCATGATCAGTGCTGACTAAGAGGTTGAGTGGTAATATCTAGTAAATTCTTAAGCACCAAGACTGTGCCTCCCAACATCAGAAAACTTCAAATGGCTCATTTCCGAGGTAAGTAATGATTATATTTTGAAAGGAGGGCTAGGAGAGAATTTTCTACTTGCAGAATTAATATTAGCAGAGATAAGTAATATCTGTCTTCTAATATGGAGAGTTCAGCCTTTCCATGAGTTAAGAAAATATTATATTACTACCTTTTGTTAATTTATTCAACAGCCCTCTGCAATTAGAAGTGATTCAAAGCCATTTTCTTATATGCTTTGTCAGCCAAAGATAAAAATAATAACTCAGTGCTAGAAAGTGCCTAAAAACAAAATTCCTCATTGTTTAATTCCTCTGGTTACTGAGTCTCTTGAGCCCTTTTCACTTAATTGGATGATCTGAAGCAGCTCCTTACCTTTAGAGCATGGTGTCCACCCCCCACCCCGGCTCGTTTTGCTTTTTGTTTTTTACATTTCTAGATATCTTTGAGAGCCACTTCTCCATTCTTTGGGGTTGGTTTTTTGTTTTGGTTTTTTCAGTCTATTGATTGATCTTTTTTTTTATTAGAATATAGTTGATTTACAATATTATATGAGTCTCAGGTAATACAACATAGTAATTCAATTTTTTAAATTTTTATTTTATATTGAAGTATAGTTGATTTACAGTGTTGTGTTTCAGGTATACAGCTAAGGAATTCAGTTATACACATATCCATTCTTTCTCAGATTCTTTTCCCATATAGGTTATTACAGAATATTGAGTAGAGTTCTGTGTGCTATACAGTTGATCCTTATTGATTATCTATTTTATATATAGTAGGGTGTATATGTCAATACCAAACTCCTAATTTATCCCTCCCTCCCACTTTACCCTTTGGTAACTAACCGTAGGTTTGTTTTTGAAGACTGTGAGTCTGTTTCTGTTTTGTAAATAAATTCAATTGTATTTTTTTTTTTTTAGATTCCACATACAAGTAATATCAACTGATATTTGTCTTTGTCTGACTTACTTCACTTAGTATGATAATCTTTAGGTCCATCTGTGTTGCTGCAAATGGCATTGCTTCATTCTTTTTTATGGCTGAGTAATATTCCATTGTATATATGTACCATATCTTCTTTATCCATTCCTCTGTCAGTGGAAATTTAGGTTGATTCCATGTCTTGGCTATTGTAAATAGTGCTGCTGTGAACATTGGGGTGCATGTAACTTTTCAAATTATGGTTTTCTCTGGATATATGTCCAGGAGTAGGATTGCTGGATCCTATGGTAGTTCTACTTTTAGATTTTTAGGGAACCTCCGTACGGTTCTCCATAGTGGTTGTACCAGTTTTACAGTCCCACCAACAATGTAGGAAGGTTCCCTTTTCTCCACACCCTCTCCGGCATTTGTTGTTTGGAGAGTTTTTTTTTTTTAATTTATTTATTTTATTTATTTTTGACTGCATTGGGTCCTTTGCCGCAGCGCACAGGCTCTCTCTAGCTGCGGCGAGCGGGGGCCACTCCCCGCTGCGGTGCGCGGCCCCCTCATCACAGCGTCCCCTCTCGCTGCAGAGCACTGGCTCTAGGCAAGCAGGCCTCAGCAGTTGTGGCACGCGGGCTGAGCAGTTGTGGCTCGGGGGCTCCAGAGTGCAGGCTCAGTAGCCGTGGCGCATGGGCCCAGCCGCTCTGCAGCATGTGGGATCCTCCCGGACAAAAGCCCGAACCTGTATCCCCTGCACTGGCAGGCGGACACCCAACCACTGTGCCACCAGGGAAATCCTTGGAGACTTTTTGATGATGGCCATTCTGACCCGTGTGAGGTGATACCTCATTGTAGTTTTGATTTGCATTTCTCTAATAATTAGTGATGTTGAGCATCTTTTCATGTGTTGGTTGGCCATCTGTATGACATTTCTTTGGAGAAATGTCTGTTTAGATCTTTTGCCATTTTTTAATTGGGTTGTTTGTTTTTTGATATAGAGCTGCATGAGCTGTTTGTATATTTTGGAGATGAAGCCCTTGTTGGTTGCTTCGTTTGCAAATGTTTTCTCCCATTCTGTAGGTTGACTTTTCATTTTGCCTGTGGTTTCCTTTGCTGTGCAAAGGCTTTTGAGTTTAGTTAGATCCCATTTGTTTATTTTTGTTTTTATTTTCATTACTCTGGGAGGTGGATCGAAAAAGATCTTGCTGAGATTTATGTCAAAGAGTGTTGTGCCTATGTTTTCCTCTAAGAGTTTTATAGTGTCTGACCTTACATTTAGTTCTTTAATCCATTTTGAGTTTATTTTTGTGTATGGTACTAGAGAATGTTCTAATTTCATTCTTTTACATGTAGCTGTCTAGTTTTCCCAGCACCACTTATTGAAAAGACTGTCTTTTCTCCATTGTATATTCTTGCCTCCTTTGTCGTAGATTGACCATAGGTGCATCGGTTTATTTCTGGGCTTTCTATCCTGTTCCATTGATCTGATTTCTGTTTTTGTGCCAGTACCATACTGTTTTGATTAGTGTAGCTTTGCAGTATAGCCTGAAGTCAGGGAGTCTGAATCCTCCAGCTCCATATTTCTTTCTGAGGATTACTTTCGCTATTCGGGGTCTTTTGTGTTTCCATGCAAATTAAAAATTTTTTGTTCTAGTTCTGTGAAAAATGCTATTGGTAATTTGATAGGGATTGCATTGAATCTGTAGATTGTCTTGGGTGGTATAGTCATTTTGACAATATTGATTCTTCCAGTCTAAGAACATGGTGTATCTTTCCATCTGTTTGTAGCATCTTCGATTTCTTTCATCAACGTCTTATAGTTTTCAGAGTACAGGTCTTTTGCCTCCTTAGGTAGGTTTATTTCTATGTATTTTATTCTTTTTGATGTGATGGTAAATGGGACTGTTTCTTTAATTTCTCTCTTTCTGCTCTTTCATTGTTAGTGTATAAGGAATACAAAATATTTCTGTGTATTAATTTTGTATCCTGCAACTTCACTAAATTCATTGATGAGTTCTAGTAGTTTTCTGATAGCATCTTTAGGATTTTCTATGTATAGTATCATGTCATCTGCAAACAGAGACAAATTTACTTCTTTTCCAATTTGGATTCCTTTTATTTCTTTTTCTTCTCTGATTGCCGTGCCTAGGACTTCCAAAACTATGTTGAATAAAAATGGCAAGAGTGGATATCCTTGTCTAGTTCCTGATCTTAGAGGAAATGCTTTCAGATTTTCACCATTGAGAATGATGTTAGCTGTGGGCTTGGCATATATGGTCTTTATTACGTTGAGGTAGGTTCCCTCTATGCCCACATTCTGGAGAGTTTTTATCATAAATGGGTGTTGAATTTTGTCAAAGGTTTTTTTACACCCACTGAAATGATCATATGGTTCTTATTTTTCAGTCTGTTAATGTGGTATATAACACTGATTGATTTGTGGATAATGAAGAATCCTTGCATCCCTGGGATAAACCCCACTTGATCATGGTGTATGATCCTTTTTAATGTATTGTTGGATTTGGTTTGCTAGTATTTTGCTGAGGACTTTTGCATCTATGTTCATCAGAGATATTAGCCTGTAATTTTCTTTTTTTGTGGTATCTTTGCTTGGTTTTGGTATCAAGGTGATGGTGGCCTCATAGAGTGAGTTTGGGAGTGTTCCTTCCTCTGCAGTTCTTTGGAAGAGTTTCAGAAGTGCAGGTGTTAACTCTTCTCTAAATGTTTGATAGAATTCACCTGTGAAGCCATCTGGTCCTGGACTTTTGTCTGTTGGAAGTTTTTTAAATCACAGTTTCAATTTCAGTACTTGTGATTGGTCTGTTCATGTTTTCTATTTCTTCCTGGTTCAGTCTTGGAAGTTTGTACCTTTCTAAGAATTTGTCCATTTCTTCCAGGTTGTCTATTTTATTGGCATATTGTTGCCTGTAGTAGTCTCTTATGATCCTTTGAATTTCTGTAGTTTCAGTTGTAACTTCTTTTCATTTCTAATTTTATTGATTTGAGCCCTCTCCCTTTTTTTATGAGTCTGGCTAAAGGTTTATCAATTTTGTTTATCTTTTTGAAGAACCAGCTTTTAGCTTCATTGACTTTTCTATTGTTTTCCTCTTCTTTATTTCATTTATTTCTGCTCTGATCTTCATGATTTCTTTCCTTCTACTAACTTTGGGTTCTGTTTGTTCTTCTTTCTCTAGTTGCTTTAGGTGTAACGTTAGGTTGTTTGAGATTTTTCTTGTTTCCTGAGGTAAGATTTTATTGCTATAAACTTCCCTCCTAGAACTGCTTTTGCTGCATCCCCTAGGTTTTGGAGTGTCTTATTTTCGTTGTCATTTGTCTCTAGTGTTTTTTGATTTCCTCTTTGATTTCTTCAGTGATCCATTGGTTGTTTAGTAACATATTGTTTAGCCTCCACATGTTGGTGGGTTTTTTGGTTTTTGTTTTTCTTTTCCGGTACGCGGGCCTCTCACTGTTGTGGCCTCTCCTGTTGTGGAGCACAGGCTCCGGACACGCAGGCTCAGCGGCCATGGCTCACGGGCCCAGCCACTCCGCGGCATGTGGGATCTTCCAGGACTGGGGCACGAACCCGTGTCCCCTGCATCAGCAGGCGGACTCTCAACCACTGCACCACCAGGGAAGCCCCATGTTGGTGTTTTTTACAGTTTTTTTCTTGTGATTGATTTCTAATCTCATAGTGTTGTGGTCGGGAAGGTTGCTTGATATGATTTCAGTTTTCTTAAATTTACTCAGTGCTTGCTGTGTGGCCCAGAATGTGATCTATCCTGGAGAAAGTTCCATGTGCACTTGAGAAGAAGGTGTATTCTGCTGCTTTTGGATGGAATGTTCTGTAAATATCAATTAATCCCCTTGGTCTAATGTGTCATTTAAGGCCTGTGTTTCCTTATTGATTTTCTATCTGGATGATGTCCATTGATGTAAGTGGGGTGTTAAAGTCCCCCAGTTTTATTGTGTTACTGTTGATTTCTTCTTTTATGGCTGTTAGCATTTGCCTTATATATTGGGGTGCTCCTATGTTGGGCACATGTATATTCACAAGTGTTAGATCTCTTGGATTGATCCCTTTATCATTATGCAGTGTCCTTCTTTGTCTCTTATAAATCTTCATTTTAAAGTCAATTTTGTCTGATATGAGTATTGCTACTCCAGCTTTCTTTGGATTTCCATTTGCGTGGAATACCTTTATCCATCCCCTCGCTTTCAGTCTGTATATGTCCCTAGATCTAAAGTGGGTCTCTAGTGGACACTATATATACGGGTCTTGTTTTCATGTCCATTCAGCCAGCCTGTGTCTTTTGGTTGGAGCATTTAATCCATTTTCCTTTGAAGTAATTATCATATGTATGTTCCTATTGCCATCTTGTTAATTGTTTTGGATTTGTTTTTGTAGGTCTTTTTTCTTCCCTTCCTCTTTTTTTCCCTTTGTGATTTGATGACTATCTTTTGTGTTGTGTTTGGATTGCTTTTTCTTTTTTGTATGTGTATCTATTGTAGGTTTTTGGTTTGCTGTTCCCATGAGGTTTTGATATAGCAGTCTGTATATAAACAAGATTGTTTTAAGTTGCTGGTCTCTTAATATCAAATGCATTTCCAGTACCCTGCATTTGTACTCTCCTCAGGATTGCTGGTTTTGATAAATTTGTGTGTAAATGATTTCCTACGTTTACTGTATGTTTGCCTTTACTGGTGAGCTTTCCCATTCGTAATTTTCTTGTTTCTAGTTGTGGCCTTTTCTGCCTAGAGAAGTTCCTTTAGCATTTGTTGTAAAGCTGGTTTGGTGGTGCTGAACTCTATTAGCTTTTGATTGTCTGTAAAGCTTTTCATTTCTCTGTCAAATCTGAACAAGAGCCTTGCTGGGTAGAGTACTCTTGGTTGTAGGTTTTTCCCTTGTATCACTTAAATACATAGTGCTACTCCCTTCTGGCCTGCAGGGTTTCTGCTGAAAAAATCAGCTGATAACCTTATGGGGATTCCCTTGTTTCTTATTTGTTGCTTTTAACATTTTCTCTTTGTTTTTAATTTTTGTCAGTTTTACTAATATATGTGTCTCGACATGTTCCTCCTTGGGTTTATCCTGTATGGGACTCTGCACTTCGTGGAGTTGAGTGAGTATTCCCTTTCCCATGTTAGGGAAGTTTTTAGTTATAATCTCTTCAAATGTTTTCTCAGGTCCTTTCTCTCTCTCTTCTCTTCTGGGACCCCTGTAAGGGGAATGTTGGTGTGTTTAATGTTGTCCCAGAAGTCTCTTAGACTGTCCTCATTTCTTTTCATTCTTCTTTCTTTATTCTGTTCTGTGGCAGTGATTCCCACCAGTCTTTCAGCTCACTTATTTGTTCTTCTGTCTCACTTATTCTGCTATTGATTCATTCTAGTGTATTTTTCATTTCAATTATTGTATTGTTCATCTGTTTGTTCTTTAAATCTTCTAGCTCTTTGTTAAACATTTCTTGTATCTTCTTGGTCTGTGCCTCCATTCTTTTTCCAAGATCTTGGGTCGTCTTTACTATCAATACCTTGAATTGTTTTTCAAATAGATTGCCTATCTCCAATTCACTTAGTTGTTCTTCCGGGGTTTTATCTTGTTCGTTTGTCTGGAATACGTTTCTCTGCCATTTCATTTTGTCTAACTTTCTGTGTTTTTGGTCTCCTTTCCTCAGGCTGCAGGATTGTAGTTCCTCTTGCTTCTGGTGTCTGCCCCCCAGTGGGTGAGATTGATTTAGGGGCTTGTGCAGGCTTCCTGGTGGGAGGGACTGGTGCCTGCCCACTGGTGCATGGAGGTGGGTCTTGTCCCTCTGGTGGGCAGAAATGTGTCAAGGAGCGTGTTTAGAGGTGGCTGTGAGCTCAGTACAACTTTAGGCTGCCTGTCTGCTAATGGGTGGGGCTATGTCTCCCCACCCCATGACTGCTGGTTGTTTGGCCTGAGGCCTCCCAGCACTGGAGCCTGCAGGCTGTAGTGTGGGGCCACTTCTTGGTGCCAAAATGGTGACTTCTGGGAGAGCTCACACCAATCAATATTCCCTGGGTCCTTCACCACAGGTGTCCTTGCACAGAGAGAGCCACAATCAACCCCCACCTCTTCAGGAGACCCTCCAATACCCACAGGTAGGTCTAGTCCAGTCTCCTATGAAATCACTGCTTTGTGCTGGGTCCCAGTGCACGTGAAAACTTGTGTGCGCCCTCCAAGAGTAGAGTCTCTGTTTCCCTCAGTCCTGTGGAGCTCCTGCACTCAAGCCCCACTGGCCTTCAAAGCTAAATGCTCGGGGGACTCCTCCTCCTGATGCCGGACCCTCCGGCTGCGGAGCCTGACGTGGGACTCAGAACTCTCCTGTGGGAGAACCTCTGTGATATAATTATTTTCCAGTTTGTGGGTCACCTACCCAGTGGGTATGGGGTTTGATTATATGGGGTGTGTGGGTGCGGTGACCCGTGTGTGCTCCCAGTACGGTGGAGGCAGCAATCAGCCCCTGTTCATGGGTCTTCCAGTGGCAGCAGTGGCCCCCATGCCCCCGGGATAGTGGGGGCAGCAACTGGCATGTGCTCCTGTGTTTCTTAGTGGTGGTGGCAGCCCATGCTCTCCCGGGACAGCAGGGGCAGCGATTGGCACCTGCTTCCACGTCTCCCGTTCTTTGTTTTCTTGTGCAAAATTGTCTTGGCTATTCCTGGACTGTTACTGTTCTAGATAAAATTTTAATATCGTTGTCAGGTTTCACAAAAACTGTTGCTTTTGCCTTCATTTCTTGAGTGAAGTTTAGCTTTTAAAGCTTAATGTTACTATTGTAGAATCACTAGCTTCTTATAAGCTTAATTTCTGTCTTTTCCAGCATAGCTGTTCTTCTCTTCTTCAATAGATTCACACTTGGAAGTGTTCCAACAGAATGAGAACCTGACTATCCTAAGTGGCTGATAAAGGCTTATTGCAGTTACAGGAATGCTGATTGTTCCATAACATATGTAACTAATCTGGGTACATTTTGTAGACTGGTGATAAAACATGTCACATCTTAAATCTCTGAACGATGTGCTTACGTGTGTATGTGTATTTATATGTGTGTACACACCTTCAAATAAAAAACAGAAACAAAACCATCTTGGGCCTTTGATTTGAAGCACTCTGCACTTCCCAGGTGATTCTGCTTCTGCTTTACTGAGCCAGCTACTAAGGGAACCTCAATGCGATGATGAATAGACTTGCCTCAAAAAGGAGGATGAAGGGGCGCAGAATATGCCATCCCAAAATATGCCTCTTTGGCATAAGGATTATTTTGAGCGGATTATTTTTAAGAAACAGACAGAAGAAAAGCTCTAAAAATCTAGTAGAAGTTACTCATTTGTAGGAGACATTTACATTTATAAGAGAAATTTTTATTTGTAAGTGTGTCTTCTAATCTGTGCCAGGAAGAGAAGGATGACTCTAAATCACAAGAAACTCTTATCAGTGGAGAAGATACCCAACTTAAATCTGCGTAACAACCTTACTCTGTTTACTGTGTTTTTCCTAGTAACTTCCCATAACTGGCCTTCTCCACCTCCCAACATTTTTCTTGTATCTTTAGCTGAAAAAGGAATTTAAGATGATGGCTTGGGCTATTTGAGGGAGTTAGTTTTCCAGGGTCTCCCCCATGTATACAGGATGTATACATGTTATTTGTTTTCTATTTGTTTTTCTCCTGTTAATCTGTCTTTTATTACAGGGGTGGGGTCTCAGCCAACAACCCAGAATGGTAGAGGGAAAATTTTTTTTCCTCACTGACAGTTTGGTGACCCGTGATGGGATCTGCTGAAACACTGTACTTCTTCTGGAGCCTGAAGACAGGAACCTGGAAAACTGGCAGAAGCCAGCGAAGGGTAAGAATTCTTACCAAAGTCACCTCTCTTGGATCTCTGTCTATAGGGCCCAGTAGAGAGAGGAAGGGGAAATTTCACCTTATTCTTTCCAAATTTAGATTCACAGAAGAAAATATTTGTGTGAATTAGTTTCTTGAGCATAAAGACTGGTAAAGATTTTGTTATAAGCACTCTTGTTTTCTGTTGATCCTTTCCCTTCCATAGATGGTCACTGTCTTATGTTGTCTCTGTCTTTTGTGTCATTTGTCATAAGGAGGAGAACCATAGGTCAGATAAGGTTTTCCTTTCATCTTGTTCTTTGTCTTGAGAGCTTGGCTTTTTGACTAGTAAGAAAACTCTCTCTAGTCATCACCAGCTGGAAGGTGCTAGTATCAGCCTGTATCTGGCAGCCACTATAGGATGGCAACTCGAAACACATTCTCTTTGTCCCACTGTGCCAGCTCTCAGGGGAGTTTGTCTTAAGGGGTCCTAGTCCATAAGGGGCCTTTGGCGTCTCAACCTCTGTTGTCTTGTTAGTGGTGGAAAAGCCCCATTCCAGTAGTGTCTTGCCTGGTATTACAGATTAGCAGGTTTGTGACTGGAGGTGTTTCATGTTCTCACAGAAAACATGAGAGATTGTTTTCAGTACACCATTCCTACCACCTGTGACAAAGAAGGTCTTTGCTTTCTTAGGCTAACTCTGGGAGTGAACTTTCTTGACATTATGAGGGTCAGGCTTTTGCACTGTCCTAGGGGACACCTCTTGCATCCACGGTTAAGCCATAAAGAGCCATACTGGTTTGAGTTGCTATTGAGATTAATATACCATTGAAGATCCTACTCATCAATGGCAAGATGATGGATCTTTTGAACTGGAAAAACTTTTATAAAATTGGAAAAAAATTTTCCAATTGGAAACTTATAAAATTGGGAAAAAATTCTCATTCTAAGGAATTGTCTTATTAGTACCTATGGAAAGATCAGATTGAAAAGAGGACAAAAGGAGTATGGTGTCTAGCCTTAGGGACTCTTTTAACAAGGTAAAATTACAAAGCCCCTTTTGCCTGCACTTTCAGAAGATCCTACCAGATTTAGAGTTAGAAAGATCAGTGGCCATTCACAACCTCACTCACAAGGACCTTGACTGGATGCTCGGGGGTATTCTTCCCACCCATAATTATACTGCAGTTATCAGAGAAGCCAGACAGCCCCCTAGTGGACCCCGCCCCCCTCCCCCGACTCCCAACCAAGGAAACAGATGACCAGAATTTCTCGCAGGCTCTCCTGCAAATGATCAGGAAATGGATCAGTGGAGGTTAGTGTTCAGAGGATGATAGAAGCAAGAGTGAACTGGTCCAAGGTTGAATTGTACACTCAAGGAGAGCATTCGAAGGCCTTTGCTGAATGCTTTATACAGACTTTACAAAGGTAAATTGTACTAAACCCTAAAGCTCCAGAACATAGTAATGTTATTTCCATCTCAGTTGGAATGGAAACCTTCTCCTTTGGTAAAAATGTGGCTGATTGTAGAGAGAAAAATGATGCTTCCGTAAATAATATACCCTTGTGGATATCAGGTTCTAGTCCTGTTAACTGTCTGAAGTTTCATTATTTTCCTGTAAACTGGACTAGATCCTACTTTCCTCAAATAATCTGGCTATATCTCTTCAAACTAACGTTTCCAATTTTCCTCCACTCTTTTGACTTGGAATCACTAAGAACAAATTGTATGAAGTTCCTAGAAATCTGATATGTCCTGATATAATATTATCACTTGTAATTCTAGTTATTATCTTAAAAGGTATGTCACAGACATAACCATATTTCCTTGTCAATTGCATTACAACAAAGGCTCATTATATCTTTAACCATGGCTGTTTTTAAGTCTTTTGTCATTTATGAAAGTTATTGTGCTTTTGCAAAAGTTATTTCCCAAAGCCCTGCAAACTGAATGTGAATGGACTGACATAAAGTTCAGAGAAATGACCCCAGCGGCTCACGGTTAGATCATCTTTGTGCCTGTTGCTGTGTGGACCACTCAGGAAGTTTATCTGAACATCCGATGACATCAGACAAATTCAAATTGCAGAAGATGCTTCAACCCCAACATCTAGAAATCTGACTGGAAGCCTTCGGGACTCAGGCTGAGTTTATAATTTGACCCAACCACTAACTTTTGTTTTTCTCTTGTTTCCATAGACATGCCTCTTATTAAATACCCAATTGCTCGCACCGTATAAGGCTAACTTCGGGACCCCACCTGCAACACCAGCTCCTGAAATGAGACACAACTGCTTAACTGAGCTGACCTGTCCTCGAGATTAAGAGGTTGGTTCAATGAAATAATAGAGCACTCTATCAGCCTAGCTTCTAGACTGTGAAACTTCATTGAACTTTTTAAAAAAATTTATTATTTATTCATTTATTTACTTTGGCTGTGCCGGCTCTTCGTTGTGGCATGTGGACTTCTTAGTTGTGGCATGCATGTGGGATCTAGTTCCCCGACCAAGGATTGAACCTTGGCCCCCTGCATTGGGACGTTGCAGCATGGGGGATCTTTGTTGTGGCATGCAGGATCTTTAGTTGCAGCATGTGGGCTTCTTAGTTGTGGTATGTGGACTTCATAGTTGTGGCATGCATGTGGGATCCAGCTCCCTGACCAGGAATTGAACCTGGACCCCCTGCATTGGGCGCATGGAGTCTTACCTGCTGGACCTCCAGGGAAGTCCCTCATTGAGCTTTCAAAGACAGGACTGAAGAGGAACAGAATATGCCACCCCAAAATTTGCTTCTTCAGTATAAGGATTACTTTGAGCTGACTATTGTTAGTTTAGTTGTTCGATTCTTTTCCCAAATAGGGTATTACAGAGTATTGAGTAGAGTTCCCTGTGCTATAGAGTAGGTTCCTATTAGTTATCTATTTTATATATAGTACTGTATATGTGTCAATACCAATCTCCCAATTTAATCCCTCCCCCTCACTTGGTAACCATAAGTTTGTTTTCTACATCTGTGAGTCGATTTCTGTTTTGTAAATAAGTTCATTTGTACCAATTTTTTAGATTCCACACATAAGCGCTATTATATATTTGTCTTTCTCTTTCTGACTTCACTTAGTATGACAATCTCTAGATCCATCCATGTTGCTGCAAATGGCATTATTTCATTCTTTTTAATGGCTGAGTAATATTCCATTGTATATATGTGTCACATCTTCTTTATCCGTTCCTCTGTCGATGGACACTTAGGTTGCTTCCCTGTCTTGGCTATTGTAAATAGTGCTGCCATGAACATTGGGGTGCATGTGTCTTTTTGAATTATGGTTTTCTCCGGATATATGCCCAGGAGTGGTATTGCTGGGTCATATGGTAACTATTTTTAGTTTTCTAAGGAAACTATTTTTAGTTTTCTAAGGACTCTCCATACTGTTCTGCATAGTGGCTGTACCAATTTACATTCCCACCAACAGTGCAAGATGGTTCCCTTTTCTCTACACCCTCTCCAGCATTTATTGTTTGTAGATTTTTTGATGATGGCCATTCTGACTGGTGTGAAGTGATACCTCATTGTAGTCTTGATTTAGCATCTGTTCATGTGCTTTTTGGTGATTATTTTTAAGAAACAGACACAGGAAAAGCTCTGAAAACCTATTGTAAGGGAAATTTACATTTATAAGGGAACTCTCCATGTTAAGCGTGTCTCCCTCTCTGTACCTAGAAGAGAAGGGTGACTCTAAATGACAAGAAACTCTTTATCAATGGAGAAGGTGCCCAGCTTAATTCTGCAAAACAACCTTACCCTTTTCTACTGTGCTTTACCTGTTAACCTCCCATAACTGACCTTCCCTCCTCCTCCATCTTTCTTGTGTCTTTAGCTGAAGAAGGTAATTAAGGTGATGGCTTGGGCCATTTCAGGGGAGTTAAACTCAGTTTTCCAGGGTAGCTCCCATGTATACAGGAGGTATAAATGGTGTTAGATGTTACTTTTCTCCTGTTAATCTTGTATTACAGGGGTGGGGTCTCAGCCAAGAACCTAGAAGGGTGGAGGTAAAATTAGTTTTCCTCCCCTCTAAGGACATTTAGAAAGTTTCTGAGTTATTAACTATTAAAGTCACAGCGTTCTTCTTTTTAGGAGCATAACTATCAATCAATCAGCCATGAGCTCAAGGAAACACATTATCCAATGCTA
The DNA here is from genome assembly GCF_005190385.1 of Monodon monoceros. Taxonomy (NCBI): domain Eukaryota; kingdom Metazoa; phylum Chordata; class Mammalia; order Artiodactyla; family Monodontidae; genus Monodon; species Monodon monoceros. The sequence goes on from NW_021703782.1 coordinate 70,917,673, forward strand.
ATGGAAAAATGGTATATTCTTAACTGCCTCAGAAAGGCACATGATACATGGTTCAAACAGCAAATCTGTGGTGGCCATCAGACCTTTGGCAGGGCTTACATTACATTTGTTAAACAGGTTGGGTTTTAAAACTTATTTCATAAGTTTATAAGACCTGGTCATTTACACTGGAATTTTTATATATATATATATATATATATATATATATATATATATACACACACACACACATTTTTCAGCAATACAACATATATACTATCTAGAGCCCATTTATCTTCTTATGTCAACTTTGGTTCCATAGTGATCAAATTGTGGCAAAACTAAATTAGAGGTACTGATACTGTCATTAATTTGACTTAGAAAGTTAACACAAAGAAGAACCAACTGTTTTAGAAGAACCAACTGTTTTTAAAAAGAAGTCTCTGGTTGCATGTTAAAGGTATACTTCAGCATGGAGAGAAAAACAATTACAAGATTTAGTTAAAAAAAGGATAATCCTAGAGGTCTCAAAGCATGACCTATAAATTGAGTCCTTTGTGATTTTTTTTAACGGCTATTCTTACACACACTTCAATTAAAAAAAACAAAATTGTAAATCACAGTGGTTCTTAAAAATTCTATAAAATATCAAATTCAAAAATTACACAAAAATCTTACAGCCTAAAGTCAAGAAAAGAAATGTAAAAACAATTTGGGAATAAAGACTTTGAAAAAGCTTTGCTAAACTCAAATATCTTACAAGCTCCATCACCCATCCCCATCCCTGTGGCCTGCATGATGGACTTGGTGCCACCTCTGGGCTGGGCCGAGTGATGTCAGAAGCACTTACAAATAAAAACACGAGGAGCTTGCAAATCCGGTTTGCTGGCCTGGGTGAGGAGTGGGCAGCAGCTTTCAAACTAGGTTGAATTCCCTCAGGTTTAGTTGTAGAATTGTGTCTTTCACAGCAGCAAACACAAAGCGGATATTCTCTGTGTCTGTAGCGCATGTGAAGTGGGAATAGATGACTTTCTCTTTGTCGGGATTCTGATCTTGATACAGCTTCAGGATAAAGTCTCTGGCAGCTTTGACATCTTGCTTTGGTCCTAGTCATGAGGGCAGTTAGAGGAATAAAAAAGAAAGATCCCAACTCACCACCACGTCCTCCCAAAATCATTTTCAATGCACTCTTGTTCTTATTTGGAATCCCCCTTTGAGCCATCTTATCTCTAGAGACTCATTTACCTGGGACACTATTTTTATTATACCTTATTATGAACCTGCAAAAGAGTATTTTAAAGTGTCCCCTGGTATCTAAAAATCATACTTTAAGGAGATTTGTTGAAAAATGACCTAATTTAATTTTCTGATTTGGACCACTTTTGAAGAGGTAATTCTTAAGTGAACTCGGAGAGCAAAGAGAAAGAATATGGGGACTAACATAACTAGTCACCCAAGTGTGACTCTAAAGCTTGAGAGCTGTATACTACATGGCAACGTGGTGAATAAAGGGAAAAAGGAGAGTGCTTAAACACTACTTCTCTAAATATCAGTGTCAAACTTGGTAACATTTCTACACCAGAAATAATTAGCAATAGGGCATAAAGTCTCCTGCCTTGGATAGGTCATATAGATACCTTCAGCGTCTACCCTGCGTCTGGTAAAGGGCTGCCACACTTCACCTTACACATCAGAAGTGCCAGGTGCTCTGACTGGCCCTGGAAGTGCAAAGGTGAGTCAGGCCCAGTCTCTGCCCTCAGGATCTGACTGGGGTGAGAGCTGAAGGCCGAGAGAGAGCAAGGCAAGCCCAGGCCCCCAGGGGAGCATGAGGGGGGGTGGACTTCCCAAAGGGGGAAGTGCCTGAGCTGGGTCTCAGAGAACAAAGTGGAGTTAGCAAAGGAGCTGGCGGTGTATTCCAGGCATTGGGAGAGGCGTGTGCGGAGGTGCTGAGGTGAAAACACACAGTGATTCTACTGGAGCTTCCATTCAGAGGTGGGGAATGGTGAGAAAGTCCATTAGAGGCAGATCAGGGAGGCCCCTACGAGCCATGCTGAGAACTCTGAACTGATGCCAGGGCGGCCAGGTCAGCAAATGGACACTTACTTACCGGTGTATTCTGGGAAATAGCTAATTAGATGAGAGTACATGATTTTCTCTTCCAAAAGATCCTTCTTGTTTAAAAACAAAATCACCGATGAGTTCAGAAACCAGGGATAGGTGATGATGGTTTTAAATAAGGCTTTGCTTTCCTCCATGCGGTTCTAAGTGAAAAACAAGAGACTTAGGATAAATTAGAAAGAAAAGCAACGGTTCGGGAACAACATACCAAATCACTGGCTCCACCCATCTGTCCTCCTCTTACCCAGCTGCCGTCTCCAGGTCGCTGCCCTTGCTGAGGCTGCTGAGCAAGTGGGGTCTCCGGCCGCTATTTCCCTGGTCCCCACCCTCTCATTAATCACCCCCTTCGGGATCTCCTCTCCTGTAGCACCCAAACTCTTCTCTGACCCCAAAACACATAAGGATATAAGAAAGGCTTCTGTGCAACTTGGAAAAAGAAGGTTCAAACCCATAGTTGATGGAAGTTTTCTGTGTATAACTACTGGGATTACCAAGTGGGGGCAGTTCAGAGATGCAGACCGACCTGAGACACACTTTAATTGGGTGTGGGCTTCCAGGCTGGGTGTCGGGAGGCCGGTGACAATGAGAGGAAGGAAGGCTCTTCCGGCAGGGCCACCGCCCTTAGGAATGCTGGACGCTGGCAGAGAAGGGAACTAACGCTCCTGAGCACCTGCCCTGCACCATGCTTGACACGTGTGTAACACAAGCGAGCTCCCCAAGGGGAACGTGTCCCCGTTTTATAGGTGAGCATACTATCGTTCACAAAATTTAAGTACTTTTCCAAGACTGTATAATAGTACAACCTAGTGGAAGCTATGTAGAAGGACAGTAGTCATTTCTGGCCATTAGACACTGGCAAGAAAATATTAAGTGATCCTAATTTATGGAGAGCAGACAGGGCACATACAAATCTTATCTGGTGACAAATAATTGTTCTGGCTAGCATTCCGCTCTCAAGTATTTCTAAGAGGAAAGAAACACTTTCCTTCCTTCCTTTAGACTGAGAAACATGAAAGCCCAGTGCACCGGCTCCAGAGGGACACGCCCTAAATTTCTGTTCCTACAACTCCCAACTCCTGGGCCCATTATCCTACTCAGTACGTTTCTGGAGGTCAATTCTGGAATTTACTACCAGAAAGGTAACATCTCACTTGTTTTTAAAGCTTCTTTAAAATTTATTATAATCTTACCAATAATGATCTCCAAGGAAATACAACATATGAAAAAACAATTCCTATACGGCATAGTGCGTGGATGCAACACACATCTACAACTAGGATGGAAAAGTCTGGAGTGGCAACCTAGGATTTTTTTCCCCAGATACCTAGGGTTTTTCAGAGAGGAGAAAATATTTAATTTCTAGGCACATCAGGGTAAGGTACTTACCCCTGGCGCACCTGACTAATCCTTTGAGTTTCCCGAGAAATTTCCTGAGACAAATTTGGAGCTATTTTTCATATTGGTAACTCAATACCTTCACTTTTAAAAAAAAATCTCTCCACTGGAAGAGCTGGGCAGCCGCCAAGATTTCTATTCTTCTTTGCACAGTGACACTAGTAAATGGGCTAATCCTCCACTAATAAGCTAATGTAACTGCTCCTCAGAGAAATGTCTGCTCTCAATAAATACCAGATAGAATCTGCTCATAATTATGGCCTAATCCTGGAAATAATTCTTTATTGATTTACTTTCATGCCCTACAAGCAAGAGATATTTCTATTGTAAAAGGTCAAGAGGTCTTGTGCAAAGGGTCGGGGAAAAGACAATGGTTACCACACAGAAAATACCCCCAACCTCACAAAGAAGTGACTGCGATGGTTCCCCTCACTTTCCAGGCAGATCTAGCTAACGGAGTTCACCCAGCCAGCGTCATGGCCACTCTGCAGAGGACACTGAATGCCTGACTGGGGTGGATCAGTCCCAGCTGCCCTGAGCAAGTCCCTTCCAGGGAAAGCAAAGGGCAGATGCTATCCCAGGCGGGCCCAGGACAGCTCCAAGCATATGGCAACACTCCCCATGCCAACTCAGCTAGGGACCTAATTTGGGTGGGCCATGGAGGCTGGGAAGCCTGTTACTCAGATGAAGTTTATTAGAAATAGTGTTGTTCAACTTTGGCTGTATATTAACATCCCCAGGGGGCTTAGTGAAGATACCCCCAACTCAAAACCAGGAAATAGGAATGTCTACTATAGGGTCCTAAAGATTCTTTTTTTTTTTTAATATGCAGCCAAGGCTGAGACCCATGGTTTTGAGTGGCTCTACCCTTTGTAGTGCATTAGATTAGATCCCCAAGCTCAGACCACACACAGCACCAATTAAATTAATCTCTGGGGTTGGCCCCAGCCGCCAGGTTTTTCGTTAAGGTCCCTTGAGGATTTTAGTGTATACCTGAGTTTAAGAACAGGGATTCTAGGTTAGTGATTCTCAAATTACCTGGGATCTTAAAGATGCTGATTTATTCGGTCTGGGTTGATTCAGAAGGTGTGCATTTCTAACAAGCACCCAGGTGACGCCTGTGCTGTTAGCCCACAGACTTCACTTTGCAGAGCGAGGCGATTTAACCTAAGGGATAGGGTCTAATGCCAGAGCTGGCTGGCTTCTTGCAAACTGCAGAAATAGGTTTCTGTCTTCCGCAGCTAACTGAATTCCTCACCCAGCATACCTCATTGTCACACTCAGCCAGGACCTGGTCGTATTCACTCAGAGCAACCAAAAAAATAATGGAGGTGACACTCTCAAAGCAGTGAATCCATTTCCGTCTTTCAGATCGTTGGCCACCAACATCCACCATCCTGTTCAACAGAAACATATGACTCTTTGGAGGAAAGGACATGGAAATCACACTCTTTAGGGTCCTCAGTAATTTTTAAGAATAAAAAGGGATCCTAAGATTAAAATGTTTGAGCACTGCTGCTTTAGGCAATGAGGAACCACTGGATGTTTCCTAGCAAAGGAGGCACAGAATGTAAGTGAAGTTACTAAAGATGTGTGCCGAGGTCACTCGGGTGGAGCCTGCTTGGAGACACTGGTTAGGAAAGCTGCTGCAATAGTCCCGGCAGAAAGCTCAAGCATCCACTTGGGCATTGCCCTAACCACCAGAGAGTGCCAGGACACCAGACACAAAAGAGGAGAAATGCAGGCAGGCAGGCAGGCTTCAGGACCACTGGGCTTCCTTCCAGCCCTCCCCCTTCTTGTTTCACTGGCTCCTCCAGTTAATCTACAAATCCTTTCTGCATTAGCTGGGTGCCACCAGTTTATGGAAATGAGTCCAAGGGGCCTCTCTAGAGTAGAAAAGCATGTACTTCGAGAGCGCTGGGCCCTGTCTAAAGGGATGGCTGCTACACCACTGCAGCTGGACAAAGACGCAGCCTCGCTATTGGACCAGATCCTCCAACTTTTCAAGAGAAACTATCCCCCAACTTACCAAGAGGTAGCAAATGTTTGCAGCAAAATAGCCCAATCTTTATAAATACTGGCTCAAAAATGTTTTTAAACGTCAAGTGGGCTAAAGAGAACGCATCTGTGGACCAGAGTCAGGTTTTGGAAGCTGCAAGCAGCAGTTGATTCTGAAAAGGTTTGGATAAATGTATGGGCACGCAGGCATAGGGCATGTGCTTGCAGAGATGCAGAATATCAAGGAGCTCGATCAGAGGGCTCCCCCGACATGACAGTGCTCCAGAAGCACTGAGATGCAGGTGGAGTACAGACAGGACCTGGACACGGCAGGACTGTACTTATGCTGTCTCAACTAGACAAGCGTGTGTAACAGTTATTAGGAGGAAAAGGGAACTAACAGATATAAAAGTCCCTTGAAATCTGCAGTGATAAATCTTGGAGAAGAGAATAGAAGGGAAGAGAAATATTCAACAGTATCTTCACTCTGTGGGTTACAGAAATGTGTGTGTGTGTGTGTGTGTGTGTGTGTGTGTGTGTGTGTGTGTGTTTTACACATAAGAATCATTCCAGACATCAGTAGGGAGTCTCTTCTTCTCTAAAGGGAATAGAAAGGTGGTTTTCTCTCCTCTGTAGGACTTAAGACCAACCACAATTCTAAATACCCTGTGATGGAGAGGGCCAATATTGCCCTAAGAGATGGAAGCCCTTTTAGCAATAACACATTTAAGACTCCATTTGGGGACTTCCAAGCCTGGACAGATTCTTAACGGACCATGTCAGGGTGACAGACGTACCGAAAGATGATGTTTTCCAAATCAAATGGGTACTCAATGATGCCGGTTGTGGGCACTCGGACACGAAGCACGTCTTGCTGCGTTGGCACGAACGATGGCATGGCGATCCGGTCAATGTCCGTCAGGTAACTGATGTTAGAGAACAAGATGATGAGAAGGAAGAAATGCCCCTCCAGGGAAGTCACCCCAACTCACAGTGACCCTACTCAGATTCACGGATTCATCAGTGACTTTCCTGAGAGCCAACACTCCAGCCCTCCTACAACTGTGTGGAGAGAATATGGATCAGAAGCCTTCGTGAGCCTTCTGGGAAATGTGCAGATCTCGCCTCTCTTCCTGCTGGTTCTCAGCTCCATCACTCTGGCCAGTGAGGGAGCCAGCGGGGCCACAGGAGGAGGAGATTGGAACAGGCCCTCTGACGTCTCACGTGTCCTCCTCTCCCCAAAGGTCCTTCTCCCTCCCACATGCCCTCATCCAAGAACATTACAGAATGTAGATGCTGTTCTTGGACACTTGGCTCAATGAGTTAGTCCAATGGGAAGTCCTCTCAAAATGAGAAAAAGTTCCTTGTTACACTGGGAAACTGAACACCTAAAATAACCCAAAGCTTGTCTTGGATTATTTTTGGCCAAATATTAAAGCCCTAAGCTTAAGACATGTCACTTTTTCTGTGGTAAAACAAGAGGACACTACTTTTTTTTTTAATCTTAAGGCCTTTTAAAGAGGCACTTTTGCATAAATAGCTGAGGCCCTGGCCAATGACGGCGTTGGTGACTTGGAGCCCCCTGCAAAGAGAGGTGGCCCCGCCTTCTCCCCAACCCCCTCCACCCCTCACCTACCCCCTTACAGGCAGAGCTCACCTAGGTCTGCTGGCGCTGAACATGTGGCCTCAAGGGGAGCCAAGAGGTAACAGGCAAACCCTATTCCTGTGCAGCCCTCAGCGCAGGAAGCAAACCACTGGGTCAGCCTTCTGTGACCCACACCCCCATGCATGGCCCCAGGGCTTATCGTCATGGACTTCCGTTTGTGATATTTTGATTTACACCTGTCTCGTTCCACTGGACTGTATGTTCCTTCAGGGCAGAGCACCAGTTGTACCTGTAGCCCTTACCTCAGTGCCTGGCACACAGCGGAGACACATCACATTTTTGTGAAATGAATACCTGTCCAAATAAGCAGACAGTACCAGCAGAGTGGATGACAACCACTGACCTGGACCAAGGAAGTGCCCAAGTGCCTGGGGTCTCGCCGGTTCCAAAGGCAGGGCACTGTCCGGGTCTGTGAGTGCCGTTTTCTCTATCGTTGCAGCTCTGTCCACCACCCTAGCCACTCCCCACATTCTTCTCAGTGGACTTGCCCCAGTTTTCAGGGCTCCACTGAGTTCTACAGCAGGCCCAGTGGCTCTTTTCTGAGTTGATCTACATCAAGAGCCCCAGCCACTCCCCAGGGCCTTCACAGAAGCAAATGACACAGGCTGTCCCAGGGAAGGGCCAGGGATGCCTTGGCTGACTTGGAACCGTCCCTGGCTCCCCAGCTGTCAAAGGCAGTCTGCCCTCCTCCTGGGGACACGGCCTTCCTTCCTGCGAGCTGTCTTCTATGCTGATCCAACAACGTATCAGGGCTTATTTTACTTCCTTTTCCTCCTTTGCTGCTGTGCTGGACCTAAATGTTCCTCTACTCAGATTGGTTGTGCTAACCTGGATTAATGTCACTCAACACTCAGCCTGGGACAAATGCCAAAGGGAGGCTAGTGAAACTGAGGAGGTAAGATTCTGGTTTCCTTTCCTGCCCGCTGGCTTGTCCAGATGATGGGTGAATTACCCACCCACACCAGCTCGAAGGGCAATGACAGCACCTGAAGAGAAGGGGATGGGTCGGGGGAAAGGATTCCAGGGCCTTCAGAGGGCAGAAATGACGCAGGGCAAGAGGGAAGGAGCTGAGTTGCAGAAGCAGGAATCCTCACCCCTTCAAGAAGGACCATGACAACTATTTGCCCAGTGATCTGGCTGATGGAAGCACTGCCTTGGGAAATTCTTAATAAAATCAGACCCTGTGATCTCCGTCGGAGAGTGTGCACGCAGTGGGTTACTGATTTAAAACTAGAGCCTTATGGATCCCAAATATAATGTGTAGGCAAACAAAGGGCTCCCGGACTGAGCTTTCTCCATGGCTGGGCCCGCAGGGCCTATCTCGCCCACTAGAGGGCAGCACCAGATCAGCCACTGACGGGTGTATTGCACTGCGCTTCTAAACTCTGATTTTAGATTTTAGGGCAATTGGACCTGCTGTCTACTGATCAGGAACCCAGAAGGCAGAGGGATATGGAGAGGGGGAAGTAGAAGCCAGAAGCAGACGTAGTCCTGGTTTAAATCAGATCGTTTCAGCACCCCAAATGAGATCAGCCCCACCAAGGGAAGCCCACATTTGACTTACCCTCTCACTGAAAAGGACAGAGGCTTAGAACTTGACGAGGAAAGGTAGATATGGGCAGGGAGAGCTATCTGGGGCTCCACAGGGGGACTGAAGATTTCAGGAGGTGGGAAGAGAGGCAACTGAAAGTAAGAGTGGGTTACAGACGAGCAGAAGGGAGGTAGTGTGGCCCCCGGGTGCCTCATTTTAGCGAGTAGCTCATTTCTCCCCCCTTGAAGCGTGGCCATGCTTGCCTGAAAGCACCCTGGGTGGCCACAGCCTGGGGCTCTGTACTCACTATCTGGCAGAGTCTGACAGCTGGTATTCCCTCCTCCTGTCATAACATTCCTGGATTCCCGGGTCCTGCCAGAGCTGCTTGATGGCCTCCACCTGGTCCCTGGAGAGAGCGGAGACCTTGTCCACGTCCACTTCTCTGATCAGCTGGGCATTTTCCTGCTCAAAGGAACAGAGAACCTTTCATTAGGCAAAGGAAAGGAAGCCAACATATTGATGACTTGGGGACAAGACCTGCCCTGGTCCGTGGATTCGGGAAGATGTCCCTAGATGCTAGGGTGTGGGGGGTGCTCTCCAGAAGAGCTGCTCACAGCCAAGCCACTCAGTTGCGGCCTCATTGGGTAGAGATGATGTGGCTCCTTAACTCAGTGGAGAGCGCCAGAGAAGGCCCAAGACCTGTGGCCTTCGGTCCCAGCAGTACCCGGGGGCCAGTTTCACCAGCATTCAACATCCAGGTGTGAACAGAGAAACACGGGAACGATTGATCATCATTGATTATCATCGTACTAACAAACATTACTTCCTCATTAACACGCAACTCATTTTGAATACGTGTGTAGCCAATGGAACAATTTAAAAGTAACATTATTGTTAGTGGCATACCGAGGGTGGGGTAAGCGGGTCCACCCCAGTGCAGGAAATAAAGGAGTGCGTCATCTTCAGATCATTGAAAAATACCACCACCAACAATCACCAGGCGGCTTTCTTTCTCTTCCTTTTATTTTTTAAAAGGTGTTTTAATAGACTTTACTTTGTAGAGCAGTTTTAAGTTAAGAGCAAAACAGAGAGGAAAGTACAGAGAGTTCTCATACAGTCTGCTTTTTATTATCAGCATCACTAATAAAACTCTTTCCCACTGGGTGGACCACACCCAGCGGAACCCTCACACCATGCCACTGACTGCTCTAATATTATGTTTACTATTCCATCACTAAATTATTATTGCTCTAATACTACTGCTTTATTCCAGTAACTGTTAAGATCATTATTGCTGTAATTATTACTGTTACAGCAGTTATCATTTATTACCCACTTAATAAGTGCTCAGGGCTCTACATATATTATCTCATCAACAGAAGGCAAGCCAGAGGCCAGAAATCTTTCCAAACCTTAGCAAATAGAAATGATAAGACTGGCCTGTATCCGCAACACATCCTTGTGTTGGCCCCAGAGACTCAGCATCCGATCCCTGGCTGCAAGTTGCAGCAAACAAGAGAATCCTGCTGAGGGAGACAGGAGCCCGGCCTCGTCTTCCCTCTCCCATCTTGCTGTATCTCACAGCAATTACATCATGCACTGGCAGCTGTGAGTCAGCAAAGCAACCTTTGGCAGCTCTGATCTCCTGCACCCCTTGAAAAGTCACTCTCACCTCGCATTTCTCATCATGAAACCCAACAGGAGGTTGGAGGAAAGGGAGATCTTATAGATTCACTTGATTCAGGGAAAAACCAAGGGCTGTGATTCAATCAACACGACTTTGCCCTACATCCATCAAGAGGGAGTACAAACTCTTCCCCTAGACTGTGGGATCCTCAGGCAAGTAGAGGATCTTTGCAGAGTCTCAAACAAGGTCTAGGCAGTATGGGTTAGTGGCAAGTGCCTGGGTGGGGAATCAGGGCCCTGAATTCTAAGTAGTTCAGTCGGGACTTTTAAGGAACCCAATAGGTTCCCTGCCTCAGCATGGTCATTTGTAAGAGGAGCCAGTGATTTTCAATGGGAACCTGATTTATAAAGTATCACCCAAATGTAAGCAGATCTCGCCTTATTATTGCAATAGATGCCTAATAAATATTTCTTGTTTGCCAAAACAGGACACAGTGACAGCCCTTACAACAGGACTTCTAATCCTGCCCAGTGGCACATTTTGTGCCGTGTGCCCTATTGTTAGCCAGAGAGAACAATAAATGGAGAACGTGGACAGTGTCTCAATGTAGCAGGAGGGCTGTCTCCCGCTTCCTCCCCTCCTCCCGCCACTCTCCCACCTCCCAAATATGGTCAGAGTGTCTCCACTGTAGGATGAGGATGACAGAGCTTCCCAGGATACCCCATTTGGCCACACCAGGCGTGGTGAGGGCGCTGACCTGGGCGTAGCTCTCAATTATCTGTTTTCCCGTCTTCGTGACAAGTCAGGAAATGCCACAAGGGCAGAGCCAATGTCTTACTTATCCTTACATCCCAGAACCTCATGCAGTGCCTGGCAAATAACAGGTGGCCTCTATGGATGCAGGTGCCCAATAAACGTCTGTGGTGCACATAAAACTGTATCTCTCTAACAGATGGATAACCATGGGAAAATAACAGTGAAAGAACACTAGAGCAGGATGATGGAAGCCTGTGCCGGGCACGGTGGGAACACAGAGGAGCTGGGAGACGGAAAAGCCTCCCTAGTGGAGGAAAGGCTCCGGTGACTCTTGGCCAATTGGTCTTAACCACTCTGCCCCTGGTACGGTCAGCATCTTTGCTTGTTGCTTGTCAGCAACACAAGGTTGTTGCTTGTCAGCAACACAAGGCAGGCCTCTTGTGTTGCTTTTCTACACGTAACTGTTAAATTCAGCTTACCTGCTGAGAGGTAGCCCTGTGAGAATCATCAGCGATGTTACAAATATTTCTACCTCTCCTCCTCACAGAGGCAATGAAGTACTGTACTCTGTGATGAAGGACACATAAGTGGAAGCAACATCTGTCTCTTTTAGGAAGAAACTTTAAAGAACCAGTGAGTAATTCACCACATTGCCTTTTGTCTACTGTGGTGATTACCATGGGATAAGATGGAGCCTCCATCAGCCAGGCTTCCTGAGTGATGATGATAATGAGCTAACACACCATACTGCATATGGAGCATGAGTGAGAAATCAACTTTAATTAAGTAAGCTACACTTTGGGGGAAGTTTGTTACTGCAGCATAACCCACTCTATCCTGACTGATACATGTTGCAATGGATAAACCCAGTGTTTGGCTCTTCCAGTAGATAGAAAAAGTGGATCCCAGGGAGATATTAGAGAGGAATACAGGCTTCTACATAGGCTTCTTGGGGGAGAGGTGGAATTTGGGGAAAAGACATAGACCTGGGATTTCGGGTAACCAGGGGAATTCAGCCAGGTGAGAAAAACATACTGTCTGTTCAGACCAGCGAGGGGATTTGGGTGGAATCCTGCTTGAAAGAAGAGGAGAACAGAGGCTCCTTAAAGACCCAACAACTGGGACTTTGGTTTGGAACAGACTAGACTTAAGGCGGCCAGAAGGATTCCAAGTCTAGAGGTCTCCTGTCCGTCTTTGGCTGCTCCTGGTTAGCTCTCCCACCTGTCTGGTTCAATTTTTTTTTTTTAATTAATTAATTTATTTTTGGCTGTGTTGCGTCTTCGTTTCTGTGCAAGGGCTTTCTCTAGTTGAGGCGAGCGGGGGCCACTCTCCATTGCAGTGCACGGGCCTCTCACTGTCGTGGCCTCTCTTGTTGTGGAGCGCAGGCTCCAGACACGCAGGCTCAGTAGTTGTGACTCATGGGCCCAGTTGCTCCGTGGCATGTGGGATCTTCCCAGACCAGGGCTCGAACCCGCGTCCCCTGCATTGGCAGGCAGATTCTCAACCACTGCGCCACTAGGAAAGCCCTGGATCAATTTTTTTTAAACATCTTATTTTGAAATAATTTAAGACTTGGGAAAAGGTGGGGAACATGGTACAAAGAGTTCACCTCTGCCTTTCCAGATTGCCCAAATGTTCATAATTTCCTACCTTGCTTTATCATTCTCCCCACTCCCTCCACATGTGTTCGTACACACCCACACCTGCACACATAACTCACGCATATATTTCTCTCTGGAAATATCTGAAGGGAAACTGCAGACACAATGCCTCTTTATCTCTAAAGACTTCAGTGTTATTTCCTAAAAACAGACATATAGAACTTCCCTGGTGGCGCATTGGTTAAGAATCCGCCTGCCAATGCAGGGGACACGGGTTCGAGCCCTGGTCCGGGAAGATCCCACATGCTGCAGAGCAGCTAAGCCCGTGTACCACAACTACGGAGCCCGCATGCCACAACTACTGAGCCCGTGTGCCTAGAGCCCGTGCTCTGCAACAAGAGAAGCCACGGCAGTGAGAAGCCCGTGCACCACAGGGGAGAGTAGCCCCTGCTCGCCGCAACTAGAGAAAGCCTGTGCACAGCAACGAAGACCCAACGCAGCCAAAAATAAATAAAATTTTTTAAAAAAACAAACATATATAATCATATATAAAGGTCAAAATCAGGAAACTAACACTGACACAATACTGTAGTCTACTCCTCAGACCTATCCAAAGTTTGACAGTTGTCCCATAAAGGTCCTTTATCTGCCCAGTCTAGGCTCACGTATTGCATTTGGTTGTCTCTTTCGTCTCCATCTATCCGGAAAGGCTCTGCAGTCAGAGGAGCCGTTTGTGTTACTCTGATCAAGAATGGCCTGACAAGGATGTGTTCTTTAGTCACGAGTCATCACAAGGGTGGCTGGTGGAGAGAGTGGCACAGCCGAGCCCCCAGAGTGTGTTCCAGGGGCAAATATTACAAAGGGCAGAGAGGAATGAGGAAGAGGGTGACCTGGTTTTTAAATAAATTGTATTGAAATATGAGATGAAAGACTTCTACACGTTAACAATGTGTTTTTAAAAAGTGGGGTTTTGTGCAGATTTCCCTCTGACTTGGCTAAATAGTTTCATACACAGAGTGTGCGCATTTTTATCATTATGTTCAAACCGCTTCTACAGTGCACACCGTCTGAGAGCAGGGAGTCCTTATATAATGGGGAAAATTTTGTGTCAGGTAGCTGGGCTTTTTCATCTCCTGGAAGGAGAGAAGAAGTGTTCTAAGAGGATCAGATTGAGGGAAATGTTATGATTTGGGCAGGGGACAGGCTGAGTCTGAGGGGGCTGACATCTAAGTGGAGAAATCCAGGAGGCAGATGAATAAAATGGGTCTGTAGTTCATGGAAAGGTCCTCGGCTAGAGGAGCGTGTTGAACTGAAACTGCCTAACTCATATATTTCTTTGAAAAGAAAAATCACAAAGCAGTAAATATTACTGGAGCAAATTGAGCAGATGCAGAAACACAAACAGTTTCTCAAACACTAAGCTCACATCTGGCTTTTCCTCTCTTCCTTTCTCAGACAAAAGCACCATTTTCACTGCTCTGAAGAAAGAAGAACACAGAAACCAGATGTCCTACATGTGTGTTTCACTCAGTAATTCCCAGGGTGACAGTGGAAGGAGCTGCTTTTGAAGTGTCGCCTTGCTGGCTTCACACTTGGATCCCTGGCCGCTTGGGTGACAGTCGCTTTCCAGCCCAGCCAGCCCCTCTGGCTGGAATCCAGGGCCCAGTGGGCAGCCCCATTCTCCACCAGGTCCTCACAGGGGGAGCCCCTACACCATTAACCGCCCAGCACTGCAGGGCCCAGAGCCTTCTCACTGACTAGGGGAGACTGTTCCCTAGTCAGAAGCCAGAGTTCCTGTTCTTTCGTCAGATACTTAATCATTTTCGTTAAAACCTTTATTCATTAACATATTCTAGATAATAAAGCCTAATTTAATACTATTTCAAGTGTCTGCTATCATATGCAGTACCTCAAAAGCTCTGTAAAAACAAATGAGATTAAAATAAGATTAAAAATGAAAGTTCCCCGTAACATATTTCTGACTTTCTCGCAATCACTCCTCCTTGTTTTAACATCTACAGCAAGATCCAGAACTACACTACATATTCTATCAAACTAAAATTAGGAAGTAAAATTTCAGAGCTCCGGGCTTCCCTGGTGGCACAGTGGTTGAGAGTCCGCCTGCCGATGCAGGGGACGCGGGTTCGTGCCCCGGTCCGGGAGGATCCCACATGCCGCGGAGCGGCTGGGCCCGTGAGCCATGGCCGCTGAGCCTGCGCGTCCAGAGCCTGTGCTCCGCAACGGGAGAGGCCACAACAGAGAGAGGCCCGCGTACCGCAAAAAAAACAAAACAAAACAAAACAAAATTTCAGTGCTCCATAACGATCAGCTGTGAAAGCATCTCAAAAATTGCATTATAAAGAAAATGCTGGTAAACTGTGCTAGAGAAAGGAATGTTTTCTATAAAAAACAAGGAACTTCTGCTTCTGGTAAAGGAAGACTAGGACATTTAGATCAACTCTTCCACTAAGGACAGCTAGAGATGGTGGACAAAATATTTTCAAAAGTATGCTCAAGAATAATCAGGAAACTAATGAACAAGTAAGTAATTGCTGGGCCAGAGTGTAGGGTAGGATGGCATCCAAGGAGTTGAACCAGCATTTGGGAAACCTTTCTCCCTGGGGCTTATTCTTGTTCTAGAAGGAGCAGTGTGAGGTTGAACAGCTCCTTTTTCAATATTACAGGACGAGGGAAAGTTAGCAAGAGCAAAAGGCCCTTAGAAGCCCTCTGGCTCCGGGTTGGGATCCAAGGGGTAGCTCTTAGTGACCTGCAACTCAGCTTGGAATCACCACAATATCAGAAATTGAGTATCCCCAGACACCTGGCAGAAGAAAAGAAAGTTTCTTTTTGAAGCTTGGAAGATTGCATCTTCCTTATTACCCTCGAATTATTTTTTCATGCGTGTCCAGCACACTAACAAAAAGAACCAAGCATAAGAAGATAAGACAACTCCAAAAATGAGGTGACAAGTAAAAAGATGCAAAAAGATATACCATGCAAACAGTAACCCAGAGGAAGGAGGAATCTATTATCATAAAAATAGACCTTAAGGTTTATTTGTTAATTATACCTCAGTAAAGCTGGGGGGGAAAAGTAGACTTTAAGGTTAAAAGTATAACTGGAGATAGAGATATTTCAAATGACAAAAAGGTTCAGAAAGACATAACAGTTCTAAAGTTCTATGCAGCTAATAACATAGGCTTAAAATATAAATATAAGAAAAGATCTCTAAGATCTAAATGGTGAAATGGACAAATCTTCCTCTTACAGGAAACTGAAACATACCTCTCTCAGTAACTGATAGAATAAACAAAAAATTCAGTAAAGATATACACAATTCAAACATAATCAGCAAATTGGACTTTATGGACACATGTAGAGCCCTATATTCCAAATAACTAGAATATATACTTTTTTCAAGCACACCAAGAATAGTTACAAAAATGACCATTAATTTGAGATTTCACATTTTCAAAAACTGGTTTTCCAGCTTCTTTTGATCACTTTCTAATTCCCGTTTCTTTAGCAACTCTTGGCTCCAGCAGGGATGCCACCATTGCCACCAGCCCAGCCGACCCACTGTGCAGGCATTTGAATATTTAACCACTGTTCTGAAGCTACCTAGATTTCTCCTCATAGAAAAGCAATCTTCCACCACACTCAGAATGGGAAGGAAGCTTTTCTAACCCAATTCAAGATTCAAAAGAAATCTTTACTTCTACTCCAATCTTTGTCCTCCTCTTTCTCCTTATCTTTTCTCCAACAAAAATAAATAACAGAATTCACTGGCCACAAAGTGTTGGCATGAAAAGCCAAGTTACTTTATTTTTTCCTGTCAGTCAAAATTTCAGTGGGTTTAACTTAAAAGGCTCTTTCCAAAGAGTCCTGCCATAAATTACTTTGGCACAAACATCCAAAGCTACAATGAGTGTTAATAACGCAGCTGAGAGATAGAATCTTTGGCCTTACACTGTGTCAACTTGGCGAAGCACACTCCCTTCCCTGTATGACTCTGGGTTAGGATCTGCTACAAGAGAAATTTGAAAGGGATCTGGGAGTCAGGGGAGAAACAGCGGCCGTCGTGCTCTGAAGGTCAGAGCTCTGCTTTAGTACAAATGCACGCGTGTGCGTGCGCGTGCGCGCACACACACACACACACACACACACACACACACACACACACACACATTGTGACTGGTCTTCTGGTCAACCTCACTGGTGGGGGGGGCGTGCAGCAGCTGGGCCTCAGCACCCCTAGCTCCCACTTGGACCTTCTCCTTCAACTTCTCCACATCCTGGGGCAGACATACATGCAGGTCCACAACAAAGGATGCCAGTTTCTGCTGCAAGTCACCTGCACTGTCAACACGGAGATGTGAGAGGCAGATGCAGGTTCCACTTAGTCCCCATGGGGTCCATTCGCCTTCATGGGTTCCCGTCTGTCTCTGTAGGTTCCAGTTTGCCTTTGCTCTAGCTCCTTCACATCCAGCTTTTCTCCCCGACTACCAGCCCTGCTGCCCAAACACCAGATATGCAGAGGCAGTTCCAACGTCTTCTTCACGGCTCCAACAGCTACATACAATGCAATCCCTAAAACGAATCCATTATTCCACATCGCTTTGAGTGACTGACTTCCTGATCAAATCAGGAATCTTCCATGCTGGTCCATTCAATTCTCTTTAGGGGCAAAATACCCTATAACCGTAGGTCTAGGTGATGGTAACAGTTTAGGCCTCAGTTGGGGTGACCGAAATGGACCCAAACTCAGCGAGGCACTCGCAGCCAGACTCCACCATCATTCAGTGCACAGTATCACATGCCTGCTCCATGCTAGATCCAGGCCTGCTTCTGGGAATATAAAGAGGACTGTGGCCCTGCCCGTGAGGGTTCCAAAATGACAGATCTGCACACAAACGCTAAGAGATCAAAGAAAGGGAGACATTTCAATTGGCGGTGAGAGGATGGGCTAAGATTTCCCACCGGAGGTGGCCTGATGTTTATAAAGAGAAGGGCTGTGTCCGCCCTTCGTGTACTCATGAATGTGGATTCCTGAGTGTGCTTGTTAAAGGCAGCACCGTGAAAGTGCAGGGACCAGACCAGTTCTTTGCTATATCACCTTTCACACAACATTCCTTCCCCTGAGATGCTTTGGAAAGCACCTGAACTCCCTCAGGTGCCAGGGTCCTGAATATATTCAAGGTAGAGCCCACCCCCCACTCTGCACCCCCCAGAAAGAAATGAGTATATTGGTGCAATGGAAGCTGCCTCTCAGAAAATCATTTGTTTTAGGCCCTTTGAACTGCATGTGCCCAGAGGTCACATATAATAATATGGTCATGTTCCACAGCAAGTTGGGATTTTCTGTCCCTATCACCTTCTTCCTCCCCCTCCCTCCTGTAGTTGAGAGTTTTTCTAGGTTTTTTTAGCACATCAAAATTGGGTTATGAGAGACTGTTCAAATTAGCAAGAGAAGGATCTGTCTCTTTTGTGCCTGTGCCTCTCTGCAGAATCTGCTGGGAGGACTGGAGCGTCTATGCCAGGACACACTCAGGTCCTTCCCACATAAAGCTGGGAATGATGGTGGCCAGGGCCCTGATGTTGGGAAGGTCAGGACTTACAGAGAAAGGCAGAGGGGCAGGAAAAGAAGAGAGACCAGAGGAGCAGGGCTGGGGATGGGTGGGGGGCTTCTAGACCAAAAGATACCCCCCAACCCTCCACCGCCCCCCTTGAAGGGAAAGTAATAAATGCTTTGCTCCCCCGTTGGCTTCCTGTAGCACCACGATCAGCTATAAGAAATCTTATTCTCTCTTTGGTATTGGACTCTGTCTGTGGCCCTTCCAGAAAATAAGGCATAATAAAGGCTTACAGATATAAAAAGCACAGACAAGGTCTCAGTTCAAGAATAGGCTGGTTCCAATTTAATGTAAAGTTGGTTGTTGGGAGCTCAAAGCGTTTTCCCATTAAGACAAAGATTGCTCTGGGTCCACCGATCCTGTTTTATTTCCCTACCGGGGTCATAGGTTGGGCTACATTTCCCAGTCTCCCTTGCAGTCATGTAACTGAGTTCTGAGTGATGAAATCTGGGCTGACATGATGCACACCACTACCAGGGCTGGCTTTAAAAACTTCCCATGCAATCCTCCTCCACTCTACCTTTTTTCATTTCTCAGCTGAAAGGGCAGGATGATGAGGGCCAAGAGGAGGGGAGCCTCCAGGTGCAGGAGACCTGGATCCCTGAGGAAATGTGCGGAGCAGAGCCCATCACTCACCAACTCCCATTGGATTGAGATAGATGTGGCCTAGAAATAAACACTGATTTTGCTAAGCCACTGAAGTTTTGGTGTTGATTTATTTTAGCGGCTATCAAAGTTTACTTTATGCACCCATAAAGAGAGAGAAGAGAAGCAACGTGAGAATGGAGAAGTCCCGGGCTAGCTCCAAGAAACCCACGTGAACCAGCAGAGACAAACCAATGCACTGAAGGCACTGGCCACAGCCGGGGTACAAGGCCTAGTGTGGATCATGTTTGATTTTTTAAAAAGCCACTCATCTCTGGTCTCCTCATGTCTGCCATGCCCCCATCCTACCTCCCAGTGGCTCTCTCTTCAAGGCCCCAGATTCTCAGACCCAAACTGTAGGACCACTTCCTATACACATACTTTCCAAGAGAACGCGAGCACCCAAACCTCCTGATCGCCCTTCTCTCCCATCAAACACTACAGGTCCTCCAGACAGGAGGCTGTGTGGCCTGGAGAGAACGGCTCTGAGCAGTTAGTTTTCGGTGTCTTTCCTTTATCTGTATCTGAGCCCGAATGTGGTAATACTAGAGAGAACAGGCTAATGGCCCCAACTGTCAGTACCTCCACTGACACCCCACACAGGTTTACTTTACACTCCTTCCCAGTCCAATATGTACCGATGGTGGGGTTGGGGAGCACTCTGCTCCATGCAATTATCCAGGGCCCCAAGCTCCCTCCATCAAGTGGCTCTGCCAGCTCCCAGGGCCCTCAAGTCCTGCACTGGATCGTCTGCACCCAGTAGGCAGGTGGAGGAAGAGAACGTGGAGCAGTAGGCAGGATGTTTTATGGGCCAGGTCTGAACATGGTGAACACATGGTTCACGGGCTAGAACTCGTCACAAGGGGCCATCTGACTGTAAAGGAGGCTGGGAAATGTGGTCCTCCTGGCGGAAGGACACGAGATGTGGTCAACACATAGCATTGTCTCTGCCGCTCACAGACTCCCAGTCTCTTCTCTTTGTCTCAGAGACCTCCAAGGTTTGCAAGGTGCCCATGTGTGCTTTTGTATAGACCAAGGTCAACAACAGGTGGGCCAGGTCCAGCTCCCCGCCTGTTCTTGTAAATGAAGTTCTATTAGGACACAGTCACGCCCTGTCACTGTTGGGCTGATGTCACAGCTACAAAGGCAGCGTCAGGTTGTTACAACAGAGACTGTGTGGTCCACAAAGCTGACCATAAATACTTATTCGCTGACCCTTTACAGAAAATGTTTGCTGACTCTGGTATAGACAGATAATTTCTAAGTAAGTGCATCCAAGGAGGATTCTGCTGCAATCTCCACTCCCTCCTTCATCGAATCAGTGGCAACGTAACTATGAAGCACCCACCCTTTGCCAGCCCCAGTGCTCAGTATAAGACTACAACTATGAAGAAGACTTTGTTTTTATGCTCAAGTTTCCAGTCTTTATGGGAATGATGTAATAGGCATATAGGACATGGAAGAAGAATCCTCTAAAAAAAAACATATTTTATTAGTGTAAAAAGCAAGAGAATTCCACCTAAGTACATTTCCCCAACTCTTCAAAATTTTCCAAGGGCAAAGCCCAGAACTAACTTGGATTGTGAACCTGCCCTGAGACTGCAAGCATATTGTAACATTAAACGAAAACACCACCCAGTGGAAAAAGCTGGAATTGTTTCTGATTCAGACTCCTTTTCACAAAATTTAGAGAATGTTCCCAATTTCTTTTTTTCCTTCATTACTTCCTTAAGCAGACCATTGTATTATGTCCCTGTTTCGCAAGGTGTCATATTACATTCTTTGTTTCTGTAAAGTCTATGCTGTGTCAACCAGCCTGGGACCCAGACCAGCTGTTTCCAGAAACGCTGAAATCCACGACAAGCAGAGGCTGGCCCTGGAGTTGGTGCAAGGTCCCCAGCGTTCTTCCTGGGCCACTGCTGACATTCAAGAGAAGCCCTGAGTAGGAGGAGGCCTCTTTAAGGCAACTCCAGAAACAAAAATCCTCCCTCCTACTCCTGTGAAACGGCTTTTCTATTCGAAGGCAAAGGGAAGTACATGCTAGATTCAAGAGTTAATTCAGTAATACCAGCCAGGCAGGCACCTCCAAGGCTGAGCTGAAGAACAAACATTAAGAAATGAAATGCTTCCCCTGACATGGAGCCAGAGCTCTCTCTAGACATCTCTCTCTTTAAAGGCCATCTTAGGGCCAGGCGTAATTCTAGAAATCCCTTCTGTGTGCCTCGGAGTGACTCAGACTCCACCCACACCCCCAAACACACACCCAGACGTGAACATGAGAACACGGAAAGAGAACACGGAAAATCAGTGTGATGAAGTGGTCCGGGGCCGACTAGAAGCTGGAGCTGGGCAGGAAGACACTGGTACTCCGTGCCCCTCTGCCTCCTCAGGGCACCTGTCCCAGGGACAGCAGGATGCTGGCACTTCAGAATCCTGGTTCCCAGCCGGTCAGACTTTCCTGTCTCCACCCACAAGCCTTCACGCTCACTGGTCTTGAGCCTTGGTTTACAAGATGGGACACACCAATGCAAGGTGAGGGGCCCTTGTGGTCTCTAATCATTTCTGCCATGGGGCTTGCAGTCAGCCCAGCAAAATATAAAGTGTCAGCACAGTGCCCAGAGCCCAGTAAGCTCCCGATAGGTGGAAGTGATTGGGGCCTGGCCCTCACCCACTCCCTCGTGCCTTCCTAAGCGCCTGGGGCTCACGGGCCACCACGAAATCAGGAACACATACCAGTG
Organism: Monodon monoceros; assembly: GCF_005190385.1. Taxonomy (NCBI): domain Eukaryota; kingdom Metazoa; phylum Chordata; class Mammalia; order Artiodactyla; family Monodontidae; genus Monodon; species Monodon monoceros. Next base: position 70,939,360 of record NW_021703782.1, read on the forward strand.
GTCCTCCTTACTCATGGATTCTGTATTTGCAACTTCACCTACTTGCTAAAATTTGTAACCCACAAATAAAAAATCACAGCCATTTACAGACGTGCATACAGCAGTGAGAATTTTGAATCGCTCAGTGCCCACGATCCCAACTGAAGGGGAACTCAGGCTCTGTCTCCTTGTTCGGCTCTTGTAGAGTAATCGAGTGCCCTTTCCATGGTCCATTAGGTGTCAGGTTTCTTGTATTTTTATGCTTTTTGCGGGTGACTTCATTGTTTAGTGGGCCCCCAGCACAGTGCCGAAGTGCCTAGCACAAGAGGCTGGGATGCACCCCGTGTTGAAAATAGATGTTAGAGAAGCTTCGTTCGGGCAAGAAGGGACTCAGGATATAACTCCAGTTCATCCACCTATTAGGAGCTTTATTAGGATCAATTCATCTGACCCTGAGGCCTCAGTTTCCTCATTGGTAAAATGACCACAGAGAAGTGAGTGGGGGAGATCTTTTCAACATTAGCGTTTAACGGTGCTAAAGGATGTATTCCTTCATCATTAGGTTTCATAAACACTGAGTCTTGTGGATGCCCTTCTTTCAAAGTGTAAAGGAAAACATATCCACCCTAATTGCTCTTTCTAACCCAGAAGAAGTCATCATAATTTCCAAGAGGATGAGTGAATTACACTTAGTTGAGGACATAAGGGATTGGCACCGTTAAAGAACTAGGAACACACGGCACAGAACCACAAAGGATGAGGGGCCGTTTCTGCTCCTGGGACCCAAGGTTAAGGCTATTCTGGGTTGGCCCTAAAAATCATCAACACGGCCTATGTGTCAGCCCACCTCTCCTGTGTCTTACTCATCCCCAAAATAACCAGTAAGACAGCATCACAGGCAGGCACCTCCAAAAGATGATGTCACCCCAAACCAATTTCCCTCCCTTATCACATATTCATCAGTAATCCTGGGAGCTCTGGACCTCAGGTTATTCCATCTCAGATGGATTGTGCCAACATGGCCCAAAGCCACTCAGCTACCCTTCCAAGCAATGACATGAGATTCCTTGCAGTAACCGGGTGAATAAGGAAACCCATTGGGGTCAATGCAAAGCGCCTTCTCCTCAAGCATCTCACGGTTATACAGACACTTAACCAAGATCCATACTTCCCGTCAAAAACTACCAACCCATAAATCAGCCGAGCACGTGAAGGTGGTAGATATTCGTGTAAAAACCTGGATATGTTCTCTTAAGGTCAACTGAGTGGACTACACACTTAACTATGTGCTAGGTGTCATGCTGGAGCCCTCGGGGAGTGGATATAAATCGACAGATCCTAACTTAAGAGTGTCCCAGCCCAGTAAGAGACGAAGACCACTGCACATCTAACCGCAGCACTGTTGGATCCAGAATCCCTTGGAAATATCCCTGCCCTGTCAGCAGGTGAGGGATCGACATCTAGTCAAGTAACAGTCTCAGATGAGGCCTCAGTACTATTTGCTGAAGTCACCTGCTCTTTGGACACGGGAAGCATATGGATGTGGTTTTAAGCAGCAACAAAGAATATCTGCACTCCAGACCCTGGTAGAGAATATTTATCAGTTATCTCTCTGCTGTCTGACTCTTATCAAATGTTGAAACAAATGATATTGATGGATTTTTTTTCTGAAGTATACATAGTGCAGCTATGCCTCTGTCAGTATTTCCCAGAGGGCTATATTATACAGACCATGACTCTACAAAATGTTGTAGGCACACACAAAGAAGCTCCTTGTCCAAATAAGTTTAGGACAAGGTCTGAAACAGTTACCCACTTTTTTTTTAACTTCAGGACTTCTCAGAAGTTGTGTGTGTGTGTGTGTGTGTGTGTGTGTGTGTGTGTGTGTGTGTGCGTGCGCATCACATGCACCCTGATGGGGCAGGGATCTTGGTCTCTTTTTCTCAGTGGTGTACCCCTAGTGCTTGGAGCAGTGGCTGGCACATCAATATTGTTGGAATGAATAAACGAATGTTGCATGAAAATCATTGTATTTAGTCAATACTGATAGAATATATTAAATCAAAGAGCAATGTGTATTAACAGGATATGACAGTTCATGAAATTGTGTAACTGTGCACGCCCAATTCTTAAACGTCTCGTCACTGGAATGTTTCACCAGAATATTAAACATGAGAATGAGAATGCACATATGCATGTTAGGAAAAAAATCCCTGAAACTACAGCAGGACTCCATCAACAAATGCAGCATTTAGTGACAACCTACTGACCATCAGCAGTGAAAAGTCTGCAGCAACAAATAGAACCACAACGAGTAGAACAACATTGAGTAAAGATGCCCCAAACAGAGCACAGAACCTTTAACAGGCTCGTTTCATTACGAATTTCCAAAGAGATTTAGAATACACGACTTGCCAAACTCATGTCGCTGAAGTGGCAGCTGGGGCCCCATTTTCTCATAGGGTCTTACTGGCTCAGACCCCAGCCAGTTCCATGGCCTGTGAAAGTCAGAAGCTCTCCCACAATTTCTGCCAGTTCCCAGGGGCTGCATCTTCATGGTTCAATATTTCTTCTCAGTTGCTCAGGCACAAAGCTCAGCCTCTCCATCCCTTCCACGGAGCACCCAACTGTTCACAACCTTGGCTTTCAAAAGGCAGGGTCGCCCCAAGCGGCTTCCTGCCATCTCAGCGGCTCTACCCCCCACTTGCATCTCCACCTCCTCGGCCCACTCTCCTGCAGCTTTGAAGTTTAGGAGCTCCAAATTCTTCACCTTTTAAGAGTGATTTCCCCTTTCCAACACTCAGATGAAGGGGAGGAGAGCGCAGATTCTACTCCACCTTTACAAGCTCAATCCTGCTTTTGTGGACCCCCTTAGCTTTTGGGTGGCCCACCATCCAGCCTCCCTCCTTCTGGCTACAATGGTTTTGGGGGAACTATTCTGTGGATCCCGGCAGGTCTGCTGATTCAGGGATCCTGCTCTCTGGTGGCTCAGTGTCAGGCTGTTCACACTTGGCAGAGACTGTCAACCTTGAGCAGAAGTTAGATGATAGCAGTGGAGACAGGGGAAAGGAACAGATGAAATTCTTTTCTTTTGGTGGCAATGAGGTCATCAAGGATTTTCTGGGTAGTGAGACCCCAGGAGTTTCTGGGTTCCTGTCCATCCTGAGACTGTTTCTTCAGGCTTCTCCTTGATTCCATGACCTCCAGGATAGCCTTTTCATAAACTCTTGGGCGTGTGTAGGCCAGCTTGGTCCTGGTGCTCACAACCCAAGAACCTGACCCTGTCCCATCAGCAGAACAAAGGCTCTCCCTCTGATGTGGACAGTTAGAGTCTGCAATAGAAGACTTCCGTTTCTCATGGCACATCTACTAACACCTCCCTCTATTAATGTTATATTAAATTCAGTTTAGGAAGTACCCTTGATGTTCTAGGCTTTATTTCTAAATCTATCCAAAGGCTGTGGACTTCAGCCGTAGTATCTGTATTACTTTTCTACTGCTGCATGACAAACAGCCACAAACTTAGCAACTTAAAACCATCTCCTGTTACTATCTCACAGTTTCTGGGGGCCAGGAACCAGGCATATTGTAACTGAGTTTTCTGCTTAGGGTCCTGCAAGGCTGAAATCAAGGTGTTTGCTGGGCTGGGCTGTCATCTGGAGTTCAGGGTGCTCGCCCGAGTTCATTCAAGTTGTTGGAAGAATTCAGTTCCTCGTGATTCCAGGACTGAGGTCCTAGTTTTCTTGACGGCTGTCCCCTGAAAGTCACTCTCAGCTCCTAGAGGCTGCCCTCAGGTCCCAGCCATGCGGCCCTCTCACGACATGGAAGCTACTTCTTCAGGGCCAGCAGGAGAATCTCCCTGCCTCTAGGACTTCTTCTTTTTATTTATTTGTTTCATTTTTATTTATTTATTTTTTGGCTGCATCGGGTCTTAGCTGCGGCACGCGGGATCTTCGTTGAGGTACGCAGGCTTCTCTCTAGCTGTGACGAGCGGGTTTTCTCTTCTCTAGTTGTGGTGCGCATGCTCCAGGGTGCGTAGGCTCTGTAGTTTTGCAGCACATGGGCTCTCTAGTTGAGGTGTGTGAGCTCAATAGTTGTGGCACGTGGCCTTCGTTGCCCTGTGGAAATGTGGGATCTTCGTTCCCTGACCAGGGATCGAACCTGTGTACACTGCATTGGAAGGCAGATTCTTTATCACTGGACCACCAGGGAAGTCCCTAGGACTTCTTCTAATGGGCTGATTTGGTCAGGCCACCCAGGACAATCTTCCCTTTGATTAAGTTAAAGTCAACTGATTGGGGGACATTACATCTAGGAAATCCCTTCACCTCTGTCCTATGACATAATCTAATCATGGAAGTGATGTTGATCATGGTCTTGCCTATGCTCAAGGGGAGGGGATTATGCAGGGCGAGTATAACAGGGGGTCCATCTTAGAATTCTGCCTACCACGTGGTCTTATTCACAGTTCTGGTGAGCGTAACTGCTGTTTACCTTTCCCTTGGCTTATAATAAAGGAGTTCCTATGATATCTCCTATAGGGCTCTTGTTGGGGTTACGGGCTCTTACATCAGTTAGCATTTGCTCTATGCTGCCCCCCCATAAGAAATATATATTTTTAGAATTAAGAAACAAGAACACAGATAAACAACAAGGTCCTACTGTATAGCACAGGGAACTATATTCAAATATCTTTTGATAACCGATAAGGGAAAAGGACCTGAAAAAATATATATATATGTTATATACAACATATATATATATACAATATGTTCTATGTCATATATAAAACATATATATGCTACATATATTTGTACCTGAATCACTGTGCTCTACATCAGAAACTAACACAACATTGTAAATCAACTATACTTCGATAATAATAAAAAAAAGAACGAAGAACAATTACGCTTCCTTGAGGGAATGGTAGGGTTTGCCTTGTGGTCCATAGGAATCATATACGTGAACCTGATTCTCTTTTCACTTTAGCTAGTGGGACGCTCTGAAACAAATCTGTAGCTCAGTCTATGTAACTCAGTAGAAGTTGATGAGTACTCATATCCTATAACACCTGTGTTCTATTTTTCCCTCAGCCTCACTCTTCTTTCTTAATTCAAACTTTTTCTGGCATTGAGGGTTTTTTTAAGGTATATATTCTTATAAGTAGTTTTCAATATGTTACATAAGGAAATAGGGCATAAATACAAATGAACTAACAAAATAACAATAGCTAGTATAAACCGAACCATTATTATGTGACCACCTTGTATAAGCATTATCTCATTTGATCATTACAACAAACCTATGAAATTAGACACTTTGACTATCCCAATTTAATATGTAAGGAAACTGAAGCTTAGAGAGAAGAGATAGTGTTGGTAGAACAGCCATGGAAGCCCAGCGTGCTTGACCCCAAAATCTATGCAGTTAACCACCAGCTCAACTAATTTACAACATTTACATTTTAAAAGGAGGAAGGAGTGGGTGTAGCAGTTGCCTGTGAAACCCTGCAGACTAGATAGAGATTACCGTAGGCACTGGGAGAGCCAGAAGAATGATTTCCGGCCCCCCCTGCCTGCCAACTGCTCTTCTGCAACCTGAAATGAAGTTTCTTGGCATACGGACTTCAATAGCCAAGCCCTTCTCAAAAGAAAGGAGGAAAAAGGCCTTCAGAGGGAAAAGAAGAGCTTGGAAATAAGGAAGCTTCTCCCACAGTGAGTTGCAAACAAGTCTAAGAGAGCATCTGACACCAAGCCTCCAGCATAACGCAACTGTTTCCACACAGAAGACTTTCAGGTATTCACCACGCAACTGAGGGATACAGCGGGTTCTGCGCAACACAGAGTACGGAAAACCGGAGTTCGAAAGGCACATTCTGAAGGCCACCACTGGTGCCAGGCCACATAACCTTCCTCTAAGAATATCATTTATACAATAAAAGTAAAATAAATAAAATGAAATCGGATAGATTGCTGGTGGTGGTTTATGTAAATGTCAATATCAACGTGATGTTTATAGAAAAAATAAGCTTCACTGGTGAGTCTACATGCTCACCAAGGCCCATAAATAGCAGTGAGTAGGGAGAGTCTGGCCGTATCGTTCACTCCACTGTGACTCACGGCACCCCCTAGTGACAGCTTCTCTGATTGCATCCGCTGACAGTAGAGAGACTCTCCTGGGTGCGCGCTTTATACACTGCATCATAAAGTTTCAGCGAATCACATGGTCTGAATTTTTATCTTGGAGTCTATCTCACAGTTAATAGCATCTGGATAAAGATCCAGACATTCTCACTCTTTGATAGGAAAGTTTAGTGAATAGGAGTGAGAGAGAGTTTGAGAGTTAGAGTTTAGTGGAAGGCACATCCTTGTTGCTACTTTTTTTTTTTTTTTTTTTTTTTTTTTTGCGGTACGCGGGCCTCTCACTGTTGTGACCTCTCCCCGCTGCGGAGCACAGGCTCCGGACGCGCAGGCTCAGCGGCCATGGCTCACGGGCCCAGCCGCTCCGCGGCATGTGGGATCCTCCCAGACCGGGACACGAACCCGTGTCCCCTGCATCGGCAGGCGGACTCTCAACCACTGCGCCACCAGGGAAGCCCTTGTTGCTACTCTGAAGGCTAGTAGAATATTAACCACTTGGAGGGCAGTGCTCTATAAATTCAAATGTTATTGGTATGTCCTTTGAAGTGTATAAAAATTGATGAGAGGTTAAGTTGTTTCCATTAGCCATAAGCAAACGACTGGTAACGGGACTGAGTCCAATTGCCCATCTTCTGAGCTGTCCGTGTGACTTCCTCGATGCTCCAATTGCCTGCTCTGTGCGGCTGACAGGCAAGGTCCTACCAATGTGTGAAAAAGTGCCCAAGAGGACAGCCGGTCTCCTGGGCATCCAAGAAGCCGCATGAGGTTGTCCTACTCTGCGCTGAATTTAACATCAAGCTTCAGGCGCTCATGTTTTCCATTGGTGTGCCTCTCATTTCAAATGCATGTCCATCGGACTACAGACAGTCCATCCACCCGGCCACCCTGTAAACTCTCAAAGTCATGCTCCAATGATGCTTTGCATCTAGTTCTGCGATAGTCCTCCCTCCACACTGAGCTTCTATTTCTGAAAATTAAAAAAAAATTGCCACACAACTCCCAGAGAGTCATCCAAAACATTCCTTGCTCTGGGGTGTTCTTTCCCTTTTCTCCTTATTTCTTTTTCTTGGGGGGGGGGGCGGCGGCAGTGTTTCACTTTTTCCATTCTTTTCAATGGCTTGAAAAACTCTTAAAACACACCACAACAAATATTTGGGTCACAGCTTACTTTAAAGATGTGCTTTCGAAATGGTTTTAATCCTGGCTGCGTATGTGGTTGTTTTTTTCCTTTTGCAGTGAGAACCCACAGGCATTTCTGCCCGGGAGCAGCAATGGGAGAGCAGGGCATCCCAGATTTCCCGAGCAGTCTCTTATCCTTGGCTCTGTGGAGTCCCTTCTAGCACCCCAACCCTGCAATCTTCAGAGTGTATGTCCTGGCCTCTCTCTAGAAAGGACTGTGGGGTTGGAGTGACTGCCTCTGGGGGGGGGGCACCAGGCTGGCCCATATTGTCCTCTAGCAACCACCACCCACTTCCTGTAGGTGACACCAGATCCAAGTAGACAGCTTTGAAGGGGGCAGAGGGGTCTCCCAGGAGCTCCATGTGGCCTGAGGGGTATTTGGGAGCCGTGGGTGCTTTGTCTTGGTGGCACTTGTGACAGAGCAGAGTCGGGGGGCTAGGGATGGGCTGACCACGTGTGCACGAGCCTGCAGTGTTTCCGATGGGTCACGGGCTGGTCGAAAGAGCCCCCACCATGACTACATACGGTTCACCTGAGTTCGGGGTTTCATTAGCCCAGGTATCAAAGTTGCATCAGAATATAATTATCAAATGAAAACGGGACAGCTAGCGAGGTGTGATTTTCAGATACACCACAAATACTCTTGTAGTCTAAGTATGCCCATATTTGAGAAGAACTTGTGCTAAAGTACCGTTTCAATTTACTGTCTATTGGGTTGGCCAAAAAGTTCGTTTGGGTTTTTTCATAACATCTTACAAGAAAAAAACGAACGAACTTTTTGGCCAACCCAATATTTCACTGTAGTAAAGACACTAAAGAAATCTGGGCGCTTCTGTATCTGGGACTGCTTATCGATTTGGGGGCTTTTCCCTGGCTTTTGAAGCAAAGTTGGCATTAGCAAGGCTACCTCCTCGAGGGGAGAAAGCAGCAGGAAGTGCCCATTTGCTTCTAAATGGGGTCTCTGCCCTACTTCCCCATGTTCCAGAAAGCCACTTATCTGTAGAACAAGCTGGGTGGATCACGTTTTTCACCCCCTCACCCAAAATCGCCAGGCCACCTCCTCATGGGACTGTTTCTGTCACCGACATTCAGCAGCCCCCGCTGCCCCACACTATCACCCTCCGCCCCTCGCACACGATAAGGAACATGCCCAACAATGTACTTAATGCCCTGGAACTGCGGACTTAGAGATGGTTATAGTGGTCAATTTCACGCTATGTATATTTCACCACAATTTTAGAAAACAGAAAGTAAGGAAGAGAGGGGTCTTACTACAGGATGGCCTACAGCTCAGCACAAGCCTGCTGTGCCCCGGGCGCCCTCCCGCCTGCAGAATTCAGCCCAAGTGACACCTGGCCCCTCCTATTTGCCTCCACAGGCTCTTTCCTGCACCTGCGCACAAGCCCCCCGCCTTTCCTGCTTCCACGGTGTGTCTCCTGGTGCTCTCTCCCCACTGAGGAACCCTCACCGCTCTCAGCCCTCCATCTCCAAGGTTCTACCCGCAAACTCTTTCCTGAGCTCTCCCCCATCAATCCGACTTGCAGGGGAGGCTGGGCCATGATTTCTCCTGCTCTTTATGAGATATTAGCAATGCCTGATCCCTCAACAATTTTCATTTGTTTTTTTTCTTTTTCCAAATGTCAAATCAGCTTCTCGGTCGCCAAGCATAATAATGTGTCCTTATTCAACCCCAAACTCCCCCGACTTACAGGTACAAAGCTTTCTCACAACCCATGGGGCCCACAAAGTGCCTTTTTATCCTCCGGGCATCTCACAGCTGCCCTCTGCCAGGCATTTCCATGCTCTGCCCCATCCCCCTACTTCACAGTGGCCGGAGCCAAGGTGACCTGCCCACCAAGCTATCTGTGGTCCTGGGAGGCCACCAACGAGTCACGTTGGTGACAGCACTCTGTAGCACCCACGTCTCTGGGCCAGGACTGCTCCTGGCACCCCTCCTGAACAAGCTCATTTTCTTCTCTGCTTTGGCTTCTCTCCCATGGTTCCCTACCCTACAAACCTACAAAACCTGTCAGAAAGCGCTTCCGAACTCTAGTGAGCTGAATAGTATCCCCATCAAATTTATGTCCACCTCAGAATGTGACCTTATTTGGAAAGAGTACCTTTGCAGATGTAATTAAGAATCAAGATGATACTGGATTAGTGTGGGCTCTAAATCCAATGAGAGGACCTTGTAAGAGGCGGGAAAGGACACACTGAGACGTAGGGAAGAAGGGGCAGGATTGGCCTGATGCATCTGCAAGCCAAGGAACAGCTGGATTGCAGGAAGCTAGGAGGAGGCATGGAACAGGTTCTCCCTCAGAGGTGCCAGAACCTCTCCTTCAGAGGTGCCAGAACGAGCCAAGCCTGCCAACTCCTTGATTTCCGAATGCTGGCTCTCTTTCCCTGGGCCTTGGCTCAGCCAGGATGACCAGGCGGGCAGTTCTTTTTCTCCGCAAGCCCCCCGCACCCGGCTCTGGTGATTGAACTGCCGGTAATGACGGGGTTCTCCTGCAGTGAAAGGCCCTGTGGCTCTTGCCGTCAGCTCCCTCTTGAAAGAGCCGGATGCAATCTCTCTAGAGGTCCCTAACTTTGGTCAGGAAAGACTTGGCTCACCCTTTCTGCAGCCCCTCTCAGCATTTTAGGGTTCAGGGAGCTGCATGGGCAGCTTCAAACTTCCACCAGGATCCACAGATCCCCAAACGCCAAGTTCCTTCCCCAGATCTGCTGCCTTGGGCCTCCCCACTGGGCTCCGATGGCCTCTCCAGGAGACGGCTCCTCTCATGGGGGAGGACCCACTTGAGTTCCCTCCTGAGGGAACTCAAATGTGACTTCTGCCTCACCCCCAGTCCACTGCCCCCTGGTGGCAACAACTCAAGGACATTAAAGAGCTTGGAGTTGGAAGCACAGGGTAAGAGAGTAGGGTTTGAAAAACTAAGCTCTTGATCCTTTGCTGCTAATACAAGACATGCCATTTCAGAACACAGAGTTGTATTGGCTCTCCTTTAGATTTTAGAGCAAATGGCAGTAGAACACGGGAATCATAAAACTCTCACACCAATGCGGAGACTCATTTGTCCTCTGGATGAGAAAAGATACTCTGGATCCTCACCGTAATCAGACACAGCAACAGAGCACCCAAAACAGCTGTGTCACAATTTGGGCAAAGCCAATAATTCTCCACTTCAGATGCCCAAGACCCAGGATTGCTAATGAAAGCGGTTTGGAATCCACTGATGTCATTTTAAAAAGAAAAAAAGGCTGCATTACATGCAGACCGGTCCCTTCTAAGACAGATGCTGACCTTTGCTTTAGGAAATCTCTCTGTGTGGCACAGGGCAGGACCATGGCCAAGGGATTAAACCTGAGAAAATGGACCTTTATCCTTAACCTTTAGTTTTTAACTCCAGCCAAATATTTCTGTCATTTAGAAAGTGTGATTAGCTTTTAGCTGTTTTTTTTTTCCTTTAGCAAAGAACATATGTAGTTTCTTAACCAATATCAAAAGAAACTTGAAATGTCTCAAAAATGATTATTTGGTTTCCATTTCAGGAGGGGTAGTGGTAGAATAATGCCAAATTCAACAGGTCAATACTCCATGAGCTCTGAACGAGCCAGGAAATTTCAGGATCAGGGAGTACCGTGGAAGCCGGACAGAACCAGTCTAAGGGAATGGCTACAATTCAGAAGAAATGCTGGAGTCGTTCTGGCTTCATGTGGGTAAAAATGAAGGTGTGGATTCCTCTCTTTTATACAACTGCTTTTTATATCAGCAACGAGAAGAAAGAATACATTTATAATTGTATTGTCTTTCATCATTACCTATACAACTACCTTCACTGGAACTCTGTTTTTTTGTGTGGATTTGAATTACTGTCTGGTGTCCCTACCTTTCTGCCTGAAAGAACATCCTTTAAAGGAAGGCCTGCTAGCCATGAATTCTGTTTTTGTTGTTGTTTTCTTTTTAAATCTGGGGATGTCTTTATTTCTCTTTCATTTTTTTAAACCAACTTTATACAGATATAATTCACATGCCGTGGACTTCCCTGGTGGCACAGTCATTAAGAATCCGCCTGCCAATGCAGGCAACACAGGTTCGAGCCCTGGTCCGGGAAGATCCCACATGCCGCAGAGCAACTAAGCCCGTGTGCCACAACTACTGAGCCTGCGCTCTAGAGCCCACAAGCCACAACTACTGAGCCCACGTGCCACAACTACTGAAGCCCACGTGCCTAGAGCCTGTGCTCCACAACAAGAGAAGCCACCGCAACGAGAAGTCCGCGCCAACGCAAGAGAATAGCCCCTGCTCGCCGCAACTGGAGAAAACCCATGTGCAGCAACGAAGACCCAACGCAGCCAAAAATAAATAAATAAATTTATTAAAAAAAATAAATTATCCACATGACATACAATTCACCGACTGAAAATGTGCAATTCGATGGTTTTTTTGAATAGTCAAGAAGCTGTGCAACCATCCTCATAATCAATTTTAGAACATTTTTATCACCCCCGCAAAAGAAGTCCCCAAAGATATGTTGAAGTATTAACCCCTGGTAACTAGCGAATGTGACATTATTTGGTTATATGATCTCTGCAGATGTAATCAAGTTAAGATGAGGTCATTAGGGTGGGCCCTAATACATATGACTAGTATCCTTATAAGAAGAGGGAAATTTGGACACTGATGTACACAGAGAAGAGAATGCCATTGGAAGCCAGACACAGACATGGAGACAGAAATTGGAGTTATGCTGCCACATGTAAAGGAATGCCTGGGGCCACCAGAAGCAGGAAGAGACAAAGAAGGATCCTCTCCTAGAGTATGTGGAGAAAGCCTGGCCCTACCAACACCTTGATTTTGGACTTAATCTCCAAAACTGCAAGAGAATAAATTCTTTTTGTGCTCTGTCATCCAGTTTGTGGGTGTTTCTTTTGTTGTTGTTGTATCTCCAAAACTGCAAGAGAATAAATTCTTTTTGTGCTCTGTCATCCAATTTGTGGGTGTTTCTTTTGTTGTTGTTGTCGTGACAGCAGCCCTAGGAAACTAATACACACTCACTCCCCATTCCCTCCAGACTTTCCCAGCTCTAGGCAATCAGCAATGTACTGTCTCCATGGATTTGCCTATTCTGGAAATCTTACACAATGTAACCATACAGTATGTGGTCTTTGCAACTGACTTCTTTTACTTAGCATGTTTTCAAGGTTCATCCATGTTGTAGCATGTATCAGCATTTCATCTCTTTTTATTGCTTAACAATATCCCATTGTATGAATACATCACATTTATCTATCATTTCATGGACATTTGAGCTTTTTACACTTTCTGGCTGTTTATTAATAATGCTGCTATGAGCATTCATGAACATGTTTTTGTGTGGACCTGTGTCTTCACTTCTCTTGGATATAGACCTAGGAGTGGAATTGTGGGTAACTCTATGTTTAACCTTCTGAGGAACTGTCAAACTGTCTTCCAAAGCAGCTGCCCCAATTTTTAAATTCCCACCAATGATGTTGAGGGTTGCCTTCATTTCTGAATGACAGCTTTGCTGGATAGAACCCTGTGCCAGAGCTGGGGGTGGGGACAGTGACTCACTGCTCCTGGAGTAAAACCTCTGTTCTAGCTGGGAACTGACAATCCTTGCTCTTCTCTTCTTAGCCCTTCTGACATGGAACCTCCACCCTACAAGCAGGCCTGGAAGGGGGCAACTGAGGTCCCAGTATCTTCAGTTTGTCACACCTGGGACAGAGCCCATGCCCCATGAGTAAGAGTGAGGAAAGGGAGCCCAGACCTCTCAACCATACTTGCCAGAGACGGCAACTCCACACACAGGGCTGCAGGGGATGAGATACATTGGCAGCCTGCCCCTCCTGGAGCAAAACCATAGCCCTGGGCTCTAGGAGCTTGGGGGGAAGACCAGGAGCTGCGTCTTGCATCTTCTCAGACACACCCCGGGATAAAGCTTTCATTACACGGAACAAGGGGAAGGGACATGAGAACAGGCCACGGCTCAAATGCTACCAACTCTCAATGTTTTTACCGAGATGGAGATTTTCTTGAATAAATGCTTCTATTTGCTGTATGCTTTTAGGACAATTTCCACAGACTTTAAATGTCTGTTACAATTTTCACCAGTTAAATGGTTTCACTGGAGAAAGGGTCTACCAAGCTCCTCACACCACCATTCTGAAGGCCTAAAATCCTCTTATAGTCAGACATGCGGAGGTCAATTGAGCTCTCTTTTCCACCACCATCTAGAACATCCTCCAAGGTCTGAAGTGGCTATTCTGTCTTTGTACCATGTTAGCTATGTGGGGTAGACATTCCCAGTCTTCAGAAATATTTCAGGCACTTCTCTCTTTCCAGGAATATGAAAAGATTATCTTTTCCTGCCCTCCTTGAAGTTGGGTGTGACTCTGCAATCCTCTTTGCCCAATGACATGTGAGACGTTTGTCACTTCCAAGAAGAATTGTTAGCTTAGAATTAATGGCTTAATTGCTGCTATATGTTTCTCTATCTTCTCTCTTCTGTTGCAACAAACCTTGGAGCAAAGGCATCATAAGATGGGGAAACCTCTGTTATCCTGGATCCTGAGTAACGATGGTATGAAGCAGAGCCTTCACTCCTCTGCTTGGACATGTGATGTGAGCAAGAAATAAATGTTGGGGCTTCCCTGGTGGCGCAGTGGTTGACAGTCCGCCTGCCGATGCAGGGGGGACACGGGTTTGTGCCCCAGTCCGGGAAGATCCCACATGCCGTGGAGCGGCTGGGCCCGTGAGCCATGGCCACTGAGCCTGCGCGTCCAGAGCCTGTGCTCTGCAACGGGAGAGGCCACAACAGTGAGAGGCCCGCATACCGCAAAATAAATAAATTAATTAATTAAAAAGAAAGAAATCTTGGATGTTCTAAGCCACTGAGGTTTGGGGATTGTTTCCTTCTCAGCACACCCTAGCCTATCCTGTTAGAAAGGCTATTCTTCTTAAAACTCCAATCACATGCAGTACATATTTTTCTGAATTCAGAAGATTCTGGTTAAGATCAATTTTATCCCTTGGCACGTGTATGAAATCCAAGCTCCTTAGCCAGTCCACAAGGGCTGTGCCCTGCTAATCTGTTGGTCTGCCCTCCTCCGAGGATACACTACCTCCCCTTTCCTCTCTTGTTGTGTATAACTGCATGAGACTCCCACCCTCCTGCAAACCATCTGTTCCCAACCTTCCTTCACATGGTACCACCATCCATCCTCCCGGACTCAGTATGTGCCTTCTTCTAGGGCCCAGGAGGGCTGGGAAGGGAAGATGGAGTGAAGAGAGAATGAACAAGATACTGCATTCACATATAAGTTGTTGTGAAAGTGGGAGGGCCCAAAAACAGTCTTAAGATGAATGGTGTTTTTAAAAAACCAAAAACTTTCCAGACAAATTGTTTACAAGCATGTGTCGAAGTTTTCTTTCAAGCACTCTGCAAGGAAAGACTGAAAACGAGAAAAAAAAATAGTCTGGTCAAAGATTATTAGGTTAGTCAGTCAGTTGGGTGGACAACAGTAACTTCCCAGAAGTGCTCAATCATTTAGGAGTATCAGAGAATTGCTCAAGCATTTAATCAGGAGTGTGAATTACTTCCCAGAGGAGGTTGAGAATTACATCATGCAGAAAGTTCTGCTGCAGACTTGGTTTGGACAATTTTTCTTTTGCAGGAGGCTGTAAAGAGACAGTCTTGGCTTGATTAGTTGTGCTTCACTCAACAGCTCCCTCTACAGAATTCAAAGGCATTCCTGAAGTTTGTTTTCATGCATTCAAACATTTACTGAATACCTGTCAGATGACTAGATGCTGATGTTATAAAGATAAAAAGAAAGTCTCTGCTCATCAGGGAGTTCACAGCCTTTGCGGGGAGACAGATATGTCCACATTACTGTGTAAAAAACCCCAAAACTATGTTCGGCGGACCCCAGTATGTTCAGGGGATATGCAAGCCAAGCAGAGGAAGCAGGTTTATCTGGGCTTATAAGTGACAGCAGAGTAAAGTAAGAGTACGGAGTGGGCTTCAAGAAGAAATATTTATATTTTGGAGGACAGCAAGGAGTCACCAAGGCACCCAGACACTCTGGGGAGTGGAGAATGCTCAGGGGTACAGAATGGGCATGGCACCTTCAGGATGTCCAGTGAGCCTGTGTGTGTGCGTGCGTGCGTGTGTGTGTCCGGGGTGGGAGGTGGTGGGGGACAGGGAGATGGGGGCTGGTACGGGTAAGGAGCCTGGATTAAGTCCTGAGGACCTGGTGGCACTTAGTCATACTAGGAAGGGGCGTGCCTGGTCAGGTAACTTTGGATAGTATATTCAATGAGAATAAACTGGAAAGAGAAGCAGGAGGCTGGGAGATAAATACAGGTGACTATAAAACACGTGTGAGAAGTGATCAGGGTCTGGGCCCATCAAACGGCCATGTCAACCATGTTGGCTATAGAATACTCTGCCATGGATTCAGTCAAAAGCCATTTCCGTACAAAGAGCTTATAGGAGATTAAGTTATTTACACCTCTACAAATATAACTAACTATTAACACAGAAAGTGGCAAGTGCCTAAGAAAGCTACAGCTAAAGTGCTACAGGGGAGATTGGTTCAAGATGGCGGAGTAGAAGGACGTGCTCTCACTCCCTCTTGCGAGAGCGCTGGAATCACAACTAACTGCTGAAGAATCATCAACAGGAAGACACTGGAACTCACGAAAAAAGATACCCCACATCCAAAGACAAAGGAGAAGCCACAATGAGACGGTAGGAGGGGCACAATCACAATAAAATCAAATCCCATAACTGCTGGGTGGGTGACTCACAAACTGGAGAACACTTATACCACAGAAGTCCACCCACTGGAGTGAAGGTTCTGAGCCCCACATCAGGCTTCCCAACCTGGGGGGCTGGCAACGGGAGGAGGAATTCCTAGAGAATCAGACTTTCAAAGCTAGGGGTATTTGACTGCAGGACTTTGAGAGGACTAAGGGAAACAGAGACTCCACTCTTGGAGGGCACACACAAAGTAGTGTGCTCATCGGGACCCAGGGGAAGGAGCAGTGACCCCATAGGAGACTGAACCAGACCTACCTGCTAGTGCTGGAGGGTCTCCTGCAGAGGCGGGGGGTGGCTGTGTCTCACCGTGAGGACAAGGACACTGGCAGCAGAAGTTCTGGGAAGTACTCCTTGGAGTGAGCCCTCCCAGAGTCCACCATTATCCCCACCAAAGAGCTCGGGTAGGCTTCAGTGTTGGGTCGCCTCAGGCAAAACAACCAACAGGGAGGGAACCCAGCCCCACCCGTCAGCAGACAAGTGGATTAAAGTTTTACTGAGCTCTGCCCACCAGAGCAACACCCAGCTCTACCCACCACCAGTCCCTCCCATCAGGAAACTTGCACAAGCCTCTTAGACAGCCTCATCCACCAGAGGGCAGACAGCAGAAGCACGAAGAACCTCAATCCTGCAGCCTGTGGAACAAAAACCACATGCACAGAAAGATAAACAAGATGAAAAGGCAGAGAGCTATGTACCAGATGAAGACACAATATAAAACCCCAGAAAAACAACTAAATGAAGTGGAGACAGGCAACCTTCCAGAAAAAGAATTCAGAATAATGATAGTGAAGATGATCCAGGACCTCAGAAAAAGAATGGAGGCAAAGATCAAGAAGATGCAAGAAATGTTTAACAAAGACCTAGAAGAATTAAAGAACAAACAAACAGAGACAAACAATACAATAACTGAAATGAAAAATACCCTAGAAGGAATCAATAGCAGAATAACTGAGGCAGAAGAACAGATAAGTGACCTGGAAGACAGAATGGTGGAATTCACTGCTGCGCAACAGAATAAAGAAAAAAGAATGCAAAGAAATGAAGGCAGCCTAAGAGACCTCTGGGACAACATTAAATGCAACAACATTTGCATTATAGGGGTCCCAGAAGGAGAAGAGAGAGAGAAAGGACCTGAGAAAATATTTGAAGAGATTATAGTTGAAAACTTCCCTAACATGGGAAAGGAAATAGCCACCCAAGTCCGGGAAGTGCAGAGAGTCCCAGGCAGGATAAACCCAAGGAGAAACATGCTGAGACACATAGTAATCAAATTGGCAAAAATTAAAGACAAAGAAAAATTATTGAAAGCAGCAAGGGAAAAATGACAAATAACATCCAAGGGAACTCCCATAAGGTTAACAGATGATTTCTCAGCAGAAACTCTACAAGCTAGAAGGGAGTGGCATGACATATTTAAAGTGATGAAAGGGAAGAAACTACAACCAAGATTACTCTACCGGACAAGGATCTCATTCAGATTCAATGGAGAAATCAAAAGCTTTACAGGCAAGCAAAAGCTAAGAGAATTCAGCACCACCAAACCAGCTCTACAACAAATGCTAAAGGAACTTCTCTAAATGGGAAACAAAAGAGAAGAAGAGGACTTAAAAAACAAACCCAAAACAATTAAGAAAATGGTAATAGGAACATACATAACGATAATTACCTTAAACGTGAATGGATTAAATGCTCCAACCAAAAGACACAGGCTCGCTGAATGGATACAAAAACAAGACCCATATATATGCTGTCTACAAGAGACCCACTTCAGACCTAGGGACACATACAGACTGAAAGTGAGGGGATGGAAAAAGATATTCCATGCAAATGGAAATCAAAAGAAAGCTGGAGTAGCAATACTCATATCGGATAAAACAGACTTTAAAATAAAAATGTTACAAGAGACAAGGAAGGACATTATATAATGATCAAGGGATCAATCCAAGAAGAAGATATAACAATTATAAATATATATGCACCCAACACAGGAACACCTCAATACATAAGGCAACTGCTAACAGCTCTAAAAGAGGAAATCGACAGTAACACAATAATAGTGGAGGAGTTTAACACCTCACTTACACCAATGGACAGATCATCCAAACAGAAAATTAATAAGGAAACAGAGCTTTAAATGACACAATAGACCAGACAGATTTAATTGATATTTATAGGACATTCCATCCAAAAACAGCAGATTATACTTACTTCTCAAGTGCGCACGGAACATTCTCCAGGATACATCACATCTTGGGTCACATATCAAGCCTCAGTAAATTTAAGAAAATTGAAATCATATCAAGCATTTTTTCTGACCACAACGCTATGAGATTAGAAATGAATTACAGGGAAAGAAACGTAAAAAGCACAAACACATGGAGGCTAAACAACACATTATTAAATAACCAAGAGATCACTGAAGAAATCAAAGAAGAAATCAAAAAATACCTAGAGACAAATGACAATGAAAACACGACAATCCAAAACCTATGGGATGCAGCAAAAGCAGTTCTAAGAGGTGAGTTTATAGCAATACAATCCTACCTCAAGAAACAACAAACATCTCAAATAAACAATCTAACCTTACACCTAAAGCAACTAGAGAAAGAAGACTGAACAAAACCCAAAGTTAGTAGAAGGAAAGAAATCATAAAGATCAGAGCAGAAATAAATGAAATAGAAACAAAGAAAACAATAGCAAAGATCAATAAAACTAAAAGCTGGTTCTTTGAGAAGATAAACAAAACTGACAAACCATTAGCCAGACTCATCAAGAAAAAGAGGGAGAGGACTCAAATCAATAAAATTAGAAGTGAAAAAGGAGAAGTTACAACAGACATCGCAGAAATACAAAGCATCCTAAGAGACTACTACAAGCAACTCTATGCCAAAAAAATGGACAATCTGGAAGAAATGGACAAATTCTTAGAAAGGTATAAACTTCCAAGACTGAGCCAGCAAGAAATAGAAAATATGAACAGACCAATCACAACTAATGAAATTGAAGCTGTGATTAAAAATCTTCCAACAAATAAAAGTCCAGGACCAGATGGCTTCACAGGTGAATTCTATCAAACATTTAGAGAAGAGCTAACACCCATCCTTCTCAAACTCTCAAAAAATTTCAGAGAAAGGAACACTCCCAAACTCATTCTATGAGGCCACCATCACCCTGATACCAAAACCAGACAAAGATACTACAAAAAAAGAAAATTACAGGGGCTTCCCTGGTGGCGCAGTGGTTGAGAGTCCACCTGCTGATGCAAGGGACGCGGGTTCGTGCCCCGGTCCGGGAAGATCCCACATGCCGCGGAGCGGCTGGGCCCGTGAGCCATGGCTGCTGAGCCTGCACGTCCGGAGCCTGTGCTCCGCAACGTAGAGGCCACGGCAGCGAGAGGCCCGCGTACCGCAAAAAAAAAAAAAAAAGGAAGAAAATTACAGACCAATATCACTGATGAATATAGAAGCAAAAATCCTCAACAAAATACTAGCAAAAAGAATCCAAGAGCACACTGAAAGGTTCATACCCCATGATCAAGTGGGATTTATCCCAGGAATGCAAGATTCTTCAATATATGCAAATCAATCAATGTGATACACCATATTAACAAACTGAAGAAGAAAAACCATATGATCATCTCGATAGGTGCAGAAAAAGCTTCTGACAAAATTCAACACACATTTATGATAAAAACTCTCCAGAAAGTGGGCATAGAGGGAACCTACCTCAACATAATAAAGGGCATATATGACAATCCCACAGCAAACATCATTCTCAATGGTGAAAAACTGAAAGCATTTCCTCTAAGATCAGGAACAAGACAAGGATGTCCAGTCTCACCACTCTTATTCAACATAGTTTTGGAAGTCCTAGCCATGGCAATCAGAGAAGAAAAAGAAATAAAATGAATACAAACTGGAAAAGAAGAAGTAAAACTGTCACTGTTTGCAGATGACATGATACCATACACAGAGAATCCTAAAGATGCCACCAGAAAACTACTAGAGCTAATCAATGAATTTGGTAAAGTTGCAGGGTACAAAATTAATGCACAGAAATCTCTTGCATTCCTATACACTAACGATGAAAAATCTGCAAGAGAAATTAAGGAAACACTCTCATTTACCTTTGCAACAAAAAGAATAAAATACCTAGGAATAAAGCTACCTAGGGAGAAAAAAGACCTGTATGCAGAAAAGTATAAGACACTGAAGAAAGAAATTAAAGATGATACAAACAGAAGGAAAGATATACCATGTTCTTGGATTGGAAGAATCAATATTGTGAAAATGACTATACTACCCAAGCAATCTACAGATTCAGTGCAATCCCTATCAAATTACCGATGGCATTTTTTACAGAACTAGAACAAAAAATCTTAAAATTTGTATGGAGACACAAAAGACCTCGAATAGCCAAAGCAGTCTTGAGGGAAAAAAAACGGAGCTGGAGGAATCAGACTCCCTGACTTCAGACTGTACTACAAAGCTACAGTAATTAAGACAATATGGTACTGGCACAAAAACAGAAATATAGATCAATGGAACAGGATAGAAAGCCCAGAGATAAACCCATGCACCTATGGTCAACTAATCTATGACAAAGGAAGCAAGGATATACAATGGAGAAAAGACAGTCTCTTTAATAAGTGGTGCTGGGAAAACTGGACAGCTACATGTAAAAGAATGAAATTAGAACACTCTCTAACACCATACACAAAAATAAGCTCAAAATGGATTAAAGACCTAAATGTAAGGCTGGACACTATAAATAAAACTCTTAGAGGAAAATATAGGAAGAACACTCTTTGACATAAATCACAGCAAGATCTTTTTCGATCCACCTCCTAGAGTAATGGAAATAAAAACAGAAATAAATTAATGGGACCTCGTGAAACTTACAAGCTTTTGCACAGAAAAGGAAACTACAAACAAGATGAAAAGACAACCCTCAGATGGGGGAAAATATTTGCAAATGAATCAATGGACAAAAGATTAATCTCCAAAATATATAAACAGCTCATGCAGCTCAATGTTAAAAAAACAAACAACCCAATCAAAAAATGGGCAGAAGACCTAAATAGACATTTCTCCAAAGAAGACATACAGATGGCCAAGGAGTACATGAAAAGCTGCTCGACATCACTAATTATTAGAGAAACTGAAATCAAAACTACAGAGAGGTATCACCTCACACCAGTTAGGATGGCCATCATCAGAAAATCTACAAACAACAAATGCTGGAGAGGGTGTGGAGAAAGGGAACCCTCTTGCACTGTTGGTGGGAATGTAAATAGATACAGCCACTGTGGAGAACAGTATGGAGGTTCCTTAAAAAACTACAAATAGAACTACCATATGACCCAGCAATCCCACTACTGGGCATATACCCAGAGGAAACCATAATTCAAAAAGACACATGTACCGCAATGTTCATTGCAGCACTATTTACAATAGCCAGGACATGGAAACAACCTACATGCCCTTCGGCAGACGAATGGATAAAGAAGATGTGGGTATATATATATACAATGGAATATTACTCAGCCATAAACAGGAATGAAATTGGGTTATTTGTAGAGACATGGTTGGATCTAGAGACTGTCATACAGAGTGAAGTAAGTCAGAAAGAGAAAAAAAATATCATATATTAACGCATATATGTGGAACCTAGAAAAATGGTACAGATGATCTGGTTTTCAGGGAAGAAATTGAGACACAGATGTAGAGAACAAACGTATGGACACCAAGGGGGGAAGTGGCGGGGGGTGCTGGTGGTGTGATGAATTGGGAGATTGGGATTGACATATATACACTAATATGTATAAAATGGATAACTAATAAGAACCTGCTGTATAAAAAAATAAATAAAATTAAAAATAAATTAATTAAAATTGGTATATAACTACATTAGTTTCGGGTACATAATGTTTTGGATATTTATATACACTAGAAAGAGATCACCACAATAAGCAATTGATTTTTTTGCCTAACCACCTTTCCCTCTGATAACTACCAATCTGTCCCTGTATCTGTGATTCATGCTTTTTTAAAAATAAATTTATTTTATTTACTGAAAAAAAAAAAAAGTGCTACAGGGGTTCAGAAAGCACAAGCGATTGATACTAACTGGAGAGATCAGGAAACGTTTCAAAGAGAAGGTAGGATTTGAGATGAGTTCTAAGAATGAAATAGGATAAATGCTGAGATGGGGAAAAAGGACAAGAAGTATAACGGCATCATCGTGAGAAGTTGGAAATCTTAGAGGAAGAGCAGTCTAAGAAGGGGCCGTGGAGAGTCAGTTTGGTACAGACTGTTTGAGGTGTGAGAGACGCACTTAAGGGGAGATGTTCGAAGGGAAGACGGGAGCATAGAAGAACAGTTAAGGCTGGTCCTGTGTCTGGCAAATCAATCACTAAAGTCAAGTCACGCCTGAGTTAGGATGAACTGTCCATGCAGCCTGAACATTACACCACACCAGGTGTGTAAGGACTTGTAAAGGCAGAAAAAGGTCTCTGTTCTCAAGCATACTGGGAGGAGAAAGTACACACTCAGCAAATTATTATGAAAAGTACAGTTGACCCCCCATTGAACAATGCAGGGGTGAGTGGCACTGACCCTCATCAGAGCTGAAAATCGGCATGTAACTTATAGTCCGTGTATACGGTTCTTCGGTTCTTCCGTGTACACAGTTCCTCCAGATCTGCAGTTCGGCATCCATGGATTCAACCAACCATGGATTCAACCAACCATTTACTATTGAAAAAAATACACCTATAAGTGGACTAACACAGTTCAAACCCATGTTGTTCAAGGGTCAACTGTATAAATAAATACATGAAAGGTAACATGTGTGCCAACTGCATCAGTAAGTAGTATTCTGGGTTATTTGGAGTTCTGTTTCCCCACGTGATCACCCCACTAACAAAATAATTACCAGTGATGCTCTAGCAGTTGAATCTGTCTTTTTCTGGCATTTGACAAAGTGCTGAATCTGGCAGTGGTTGTCCAAATGAACTCACTCCATGTGGTTTAACATCAGCACTGTTGTCCAGCCCTCAAATTATTTATAGATAAAATACCCTTACAAATCTTTTCACTAGAGCTTCCACTGATGACTTGGAACACGGATGACAAGATATCAGTATTTTTCTGCTTAAAGATATTTTGATCATCATGGGAAAGTGTGTTAAGTGGAACCATGTTACTATCAGTTTCACAAAATCCCTCTCTGTTTAATGAATCTTCCATGGCACGACCTCAATCACAGTGATAGAGGACTACATTTCTGGGCCCTTAATTTCCAGCAAGAAACATGGTACTGGAGGTTCTGGCCAAAACAATTAGGCAACAAGAAGAAATAAAAGGAATCCAGATTGAAAGTAAAATTATTTATAGATGAGATAATCGTGCATGTAGCAAACTGTAAGGAATATACTAAAAAATTATTAGCACTAATAAATAAGTTCAGAAGGATGCAGGATACAAGATGGATATAAAAAGCAACTGTATTTTTATACAGTAATAATAATCATTTCAAAAATGAAATTTAAAAATAATTCCATTTGCAATAGCATCAAAAGGAATAAAATACTTAAGAATAAATGTAATAAGAGAAGTACAATATTTGTACACCTAAAGCTACAAAAGATTGTTGAAAGAAATTGAAGATCTAAATGAATGGAAAAACATCTTATGTTCATGGATCTGAGAAGTTAATATTTTTAAGATGACAGTACTCTCCAAACTGATCTACATATTCAATACAATCCCTACCAAAGTCCCAGCTGCGTTTTTGGGGGGCAGAAATTGACAAGCTAATCCTAAAGCTCATATGGAAGTGGAAGAGACCCAGAATAACCAAAATAATCTTGAAAAAGAAGAATAAAGTTGGAGGACTTACAGTTCCCAATTTCAAAACTTACTAAAAAGCTAGTGTAATCAAGACAGTGTGGTACTGGCACAAGGACAGACACCCAGATTAGTGCAGTAGATTGAGAGTCTAGAAATAAATCCTTATATTTATGATCAATGAATTTTTTTTTACAAGGCTGCCAAGACAACCCAATGGGAAAAGAATACACAGGCTATTCGACAAATTGTGTTGGGACAACTGGATATTCACTGCAAGACAATGAAGATAGATCCTTCCTTATCTCACCCAATACACAAAAATGAACTCGAAACGGATCATCAACCCAAATATAAGAGCTAAAACTTTAAAACAGTTAGAAGAAAGCACAGGAGTAAATCTTTTTGACCTTTTTGGTGTCATATCTCAATGGGCTCTGAGATATGACACCAAAAGCAAAGCAACAAAAGAAAAAAAGAGGTAAATTGGACTATATAAAAATGTAAAACTTTAGTGCTTCAAAGGACACTAGCAAGAAAATGAAAAAACAACCCACGTAATGGGACAAAATATTTTTAAATCATATATCTGATAAGAGACTTCTATTCAGAATACAGAACCCTTAACAATTCAGTTATAAAATGATGAACAACTCAAAAAGTAGCAAAGGATTTATATAGACATTTCTGCAAAGAAGATATACAAATAATTGATAAGCACATGAAAAGATGCTCAAAATCATTAGTTCTCAGATAAATACAAACCAAAACCATAGAGATCCACTAGGTCTACTACCCACTAGGATTGCTACATTCAGAAAGACACAAAATAACAAGTGTTGACAAGAATGTAGGGAAATAGTAACCCTTATACATTGACGGTGGGATTGGAAAATCATGCAGCCACTTTGAAACACAGCTTGACATTTCCTCACCTAGTTAAATATAGAGTTACTCGATGACCCAGCAATTTCACTCCCAGGTATATACACAAGAGAATCTAAGATACACGTCCACATAAAAACCTGCTGATCAACGTTCACTACAGCGTTCTCCATAATAGCCAAAAAGTGGAAACAACCCAAATACCCATCAATTGATGAATGGATAAACAAAATGTGGTATATCCATACAACAGACTATTAATTCAACAATAAAAAGGAATGAGGTACTGATACACGCTTCAACGTGGATAAATCTTGAAAACATTATGCTAAGTGAAAGAAGCCAGTCATCAAAGGTCACATACTGTATGATTCCATCTATATGAAATGTCTAAATAGGCAAATCTATAGCGATAAAAAGTATGTTAGTTGTTGCCTAGGACTGGACAGTGGTGAGGGTAATGGGGGCGCTGGTGACTGTTTAATGGGTATACGGTTTCTTTTATGGCAGACAAAAATTTTCATAAAAACATGTAATTATACACTAAAGTGTGTAATTTAGAGGCTGATTTGTTTAGTATGTGAAATATATCTCAATAAATGTGTACAATTTTTAAATGGTAGTTTAGAAAGAGGAGCCAGAAGAGGTAGAAGATACAGACATCGGGAATTCTGGACCATGGGAAAGACATTTGAAGCAATAACTAGACTGCTTAATGGTGAAGATACCTTAGTTATTTACGGACATTCCTCCTCCTTTCAGTTATTCAGATCTAACTTCAAGGTGTGGGCACCCCAATGTTCATAGCAGCACTATTTACAACAGCCAAGTTATGGAAGCAACCTAAGTATTCATCAACTGATGAATGGATAAAGAAGATGTGGTACACATATACAATGGAATACTACTCAGTCGTAAAAAAGAACAAAATAATGCCATTTGCAGCAACACAGATCTAGAGATTATTATACTAAGTGAAATAGGTCAGACAAAGGAAGACAAATACTATATGATATCACTTATATGTGGAATCTTAAAAAATACAACAAACTAGTGAATATAACAAAAAAGAAGCAGACTCACAGATATAGAGAACAAACTAGTGGTTACCAGTGGGGAGAGGGAAGGGAAAAGGGGCAATATAGGGGTAAGGAATTAAGAGGGACAAACTATTAGTTATAAAATAAGCTACAAAGATATATTGTACAACACAGGGAATTTAGCCAATATTTTATAATAACTATAAATGGAGCATAACCTTTAAAAATTATGAATCACTATATTGTACATGTGTAACTTCTATAATATTGTACAGCAACGATACTTCAATAAAAGAAAAAATTTTTTAATAAAATGGACAATTTAGTTTTAATTAATTAATTAAGGCATGGGTCAGAATGACTCCTCTACTCCAGTACAGGCATACCTCTTTTTATTATGTTTTGCTTTACTATGTTTCAAAGATATTGCATTTTTTATAAATTGAAGGTATGTGGCAATCCTGCGTCAAGCAAGTCCACGGATGCCATTTTTCCAATAGCATTTGTTTAATTTGTGTCTCTGTGTCACATTTCAGTAATTCTCGCAATATTTCAAACTTTTTCATTATCATTATATTTGTTATATTGATCTGTGATCAGTGATCCAACTTGATGTTACTATTGTAATTGTTTCGGGGTGCCACGAACTGCACCCATATTAGAGAGCAAACTTAATTGACACGTGTTGTGTTTGTTCTGACTGCTCCACTGACCAGCCATTCCACCATCTCTCTCCCTCTCCTCAGGCCTTTCTATTCCCTGAGGTATAACAATATTGAAATTAGGCCAATTAATCACCCTACAATGGCTTCTAAGTGTCCAAGTGAAAGGAAGAGTCACATGTCTCTCACTTTAAATCAAATGCTAGAAATGAGTAAGCTTAGTGAGGAAGGCAGGTCAAAAACTGAGACAGGGGCTTCCCTGGGGGCGCAGTGGTTGAGAGTCCGCCTGCCGATGCAGGGGACACGGGTTCGTGCCCCGGACCGGGAAGATCCCACATGCCGCGGAGTGGCTGGGCCCGTTGAGTCATGGCCGCTGAGCCTGCGCGTCCGGAGCCTGTGCTCCGCAATAGGAGAGGCCACAACAGTGAGAGGCCTGCGTACCGCGAAAAAATAAAAAAATTAAAAAAAAAAAATTGAGACAGGCCAAGAGCTAGGTCTCTTGCGCCAAACACTTAGCCAAATTGTGAATGAAAGAAAAAGTACTTGAAGGAAATTAAAAGTGTTATCCAGTGAACACATGATGGATAAGAAAGCAAAACAGCCATATTGCAAATATGGAGAAAGTTTGAGTGGTCTGGATAGAAGAGCAAACCAACCACAACATTCCCTTAAATCAAAGCCTAATCCAGAGGAGGCCATCCCTAAGTCTCTTCAATTCTATGAAGTCTGAGAGAGATGAGGAAGCTACAGAAGAAGAGTTTGAAGCTAGCAGAGGTCAGTTCATGAGGTTTAAGGAAAGAAGCCACCTCCATAACATAAAAGTACAAGGTGAAGCAGCATGTGCTGATATAGAAGCTACAGAAAGTTGTCCAGAAGATCTAGTTAAAATAATTAATGAAGGTGGCTACACTAAACAACAGATTTTCAGTGTTGACAAAACAGACTTCTATTGGAAGAAGATGCCATCTAGGACTTTTTAGCTAGAGAGAAGTCAAAGCTTCAAAGCTTTAAAGCAGCGGTCCCCAACCTTTTTGGCACCAGGGACCAGTCACGGAAGACAATTTTTCCATGGACCGGGGAGCGGGAGGGGAAGGTTTCAGGATGCTTCAAGCGCATTACATTTCTTGTGCACTTTATTTCTATTATTATTACATTGTAATATATAATGAAATAATTATACAACTCACCATAATGCATAATCAGTGGCATCCCTGAGCCTGTCTTCAGTTGCCACTCACTGATAGGGTTTTGATATGAGTCTGCAAGCAATTGATTTATCATGGTCTCTGTGCAGTCAAACCTCTCTGCTAATGATAATCTGCATTTGCAGCCACTCCCCAAGGCTAGCGTCACCACCTCAGCTCCACCTCAGATCATCAGGCGTTAGATTCTAATAAGGAGCATGCAAGCTAGATCCCTCCCGTGTGCAGTTCACAGTAGGGTTCACGCTCCTATGAGAATCTAAGGCCGCTGCTGATCTGACAGGAGGCGGAGCTCAGGCGGTAATGCGAGTGATGGGGAGCGGCTGTAAATACAGGTGAAGCTTCGCTGGCTCACCCCCCTCTCTCCTCCTGCTGTGCAGCCTGGTTCCTAACAGGCCACGGACCAGTACCAGTCCATGGCCCGGGGGTTGGTGACCTCTGCTTTAAAGGACAGGCTGACTCTCTTGTTAGGGGCTAATACATCTGGTGACTTTAAGCTGAAGCCAATGTTCATTTACCATTTTGAAAATCCTGGGGCCCTTACGAATTATGCTCAGTCTACTCTGCCTGTGCTCTATCAACAGAACAAAGCCTGGATGAGAGCACATCTGTGGATGGCATGGTTTACTGAATATTTCAAGCTCGCTGTCTAGACCTACTGTTCAGGAAAAGAGACTCCTTTCAAAATATTACTGCCCATTGACGACGTACCTGGTCCCCAAGAGCTCCGATGGAGATGTACAATGAGACGCATGTTGCTTTCATGCCTGCTAACACAACGTTCATACTGCAGCCCATGGATCAAGGAATCATTTCAACATTCAAGTCTTCTTATTTAAGGAATACATTCTGTAAGGCTATAGATGCCGTAGTGATTCCTCTGATGGATCTGCGCAAAGTCAATTGAAAACTTTCTGGAAAGGATTCACCATTCTAGGTGCCATTAAGAACATTTGAGATTCGTGAAACAGGTCAAAATACCAACATTAACAGGAGTTTGGAAGAAGTTGATTCCAACCCCTATGAATAACTTTTAGGGGTTCAAGACTTCAACAGAGGTAGGAACTGCAGATATGGTAGAAAGAGCAAGGGAGTGAGAATTAGAAGTGGAGCTTGAAGATGTGACTGAATTGCTGCAATCTCATAATAAAACTTGAACAGATGAGCTGTTTCTTATGGATGAAGAAAGAAAGTGGTTTCTTTCTTTTTTTTTAAAGTCTTTATTGAATTTGTTACAATATTGCTTCTGTTTTATCGTTTTGGGGTTTTTTTTGGCTGGGAGGCATGTGGGATCTTAGCTCCCTGAACAGGGATCGAACCCGCACCTCCCGCACTAGAAGGTGAAGTCTTAACCACTGTACCACCAGGGAAGTCCCCAAAGAAAGGTTTCCTGAGATGGAATTTTCTTCTGGTAAAGATGCTGTGAAGATTGTTGAAATGACAACAAAGCATTTAGAAGATCACATAAACTTAGGTGATACAGCAGTGGCAGGGTTTGAGAGAACTGGCTCCCAATTTTGAAAGGAGTTCTACTGTGGGTAAAATGCTACCAAACAGCATTGCATGCTGTTCGTTTATGAAAGGAGCAGTCAGTCAACATGGCAAACTTCACTGTCGTCTTCTTTTAAGAAACTGCCACAGCCACCTCAGCTTTCAGCAGCCACCACTCTGATCAGTCATCAGCCATCAACATCAAGGCAACACCCTCCACCAGCAAAAAGATGACTGGCTGGAAGATCAGATGACAGTTAGCATTTTTTTGGAAATAAGGTGTTTTTAAATTAAGGTATGTACATTTGTTTAGACATAATGCTATTGCACACTGAAGAGTATAGTGCAAACATAACTTTTATATGCACTGGGAAACCCCCAAATTTGTGTGACTCGCTTTATTGTGATATTCGCTGTATTGCAGTGGTTTGGAACCAAACTGCAGTATCTCTGAGGTATGCCAGTAGTTCTCAAGGTGTGCGTCATACCAACAGCCTCTGCATCACCCGGGAACTTGTAAGAAAATCAAATTCTCCTGCCCCACCCCAATCTCCAGAATCAGAACCTCTGAAGGTAGGATCCAGCAATCTATGTTATAATAACAATAGTAACAATAAGTGCTCCAGGTGATTCTGAAGCACACCTAAGTTTGAGAAGTGCTTCTGTACTCCAAAAAGGTAGGAGTGCCATTTGCCTGAGAGCTGTTTGTGTTGATGAAAGCCCAGAGGCAAGGGAGCGACAACTCACCTGCATTGCTCATGGGCGATGGAAAGTCATATTATAATTATAAAAAAAAGAAATGAGAAAAGGGTCTGACCTGGAAGATGAAGTACCGCTATAAATCCTCTTCTTCAGTGTAGCTCTGCAAGGCAATCTGCTCACCTCATAATCACCCATACCTAGAGTCAGGTTTGGTTTTTATGAAGATAAGCAGAAATATGATGCTCTCATTATGAAAACTTTGGTCACTAGAACCAGAATTTGAAAAGGCTTAGGTGGATGATAGCTCTTGAAGTATTAAAGCAAAATGACAACAGTCATACTTAACGTATGTATTTTGCATAACCTAAAACATATTCTGGGGCTGTGGCTCAGATCCTAGCTGTGGCTCTGATTCTTCAGTAAAAGAGGGGACAGAGTGGAGGAATCTGGCCTTGGGGGTAGTGAATGGTCTGGCTACAGTGGAAGGGCTGAGAATTGAGCATGGGAATTTATTTTCCTTTTGGCCCACCTCTTTTTCTGACGCCCAGCACTCGTCCTCGTTCTTTCCCTAGCATCCTCCCGAGGTCAGGACCAGGCTGAGATAAGCAGAGCATCTGGGGTACACAATTAAAGGGGACGTGACATGCTCTCTCAGGTCCCTGTACAACCCCTGTGGCCTAGGACTGTGTGGCTTCCCTTGTTCACTAGAGGCACCTCGAGAAGAGACCCACATGGGCCCTGGAAGCCACTCAGCGCAGCCAGGCAGGGGCCTCTAGGGAACTGGGTACCCAGAGAGATCTAGGAACAGAGTACAGGCTCCAGGGGGGGCATGTTCTTTCAATCCCTTAAAATTCTTGCAGGAGCAGGTCAGAGTGGGGCCCTCTAGCTTGAGTCTTTGAGAATTAAGCTGGTTTAGTAAAACTGCACATGACCAAGAAAAGAGATGCTCCCCACCTCAGAAGTAATTTGGGAAATGGGAATTCAAACAGCAGTGTAGCTTAGAAGGGTTGAACCAGGGGAGGGATGTGGTCAGAACGCTTTAGAAATTAAAGAATCTGTTCCGTCACGTAGCATCCAACTTCCTGGGGAAATGATTCAGATTTTAGATTTTCTAACATACTGAAATGGCTAAATTATACCAACAAAATGTCTGTTTTTGGTACTTTAAAATATCACAGAAAAGATACTGAAAACTGGCATTGCCATCTCTAGTAAATGGAGAAAGTTTCTTGGAGAGCAGGAAACATCTTCTTCACCTCTGGGTGACCCCAGAGCTCAGCACAGCAGCCGGCTCATCCTTGCCTTTTGAATGAACAAAACCAGAATAACAGTTCACACACAGAATAATGAAGTTCACGTACAAAGAAATGGGTTTCAGACTCAGCAGAGACTTAGTTTAGATCAAAGGAAGAACTTTGTGAGCTCTCAGATTGCTACACAGCAAGTAAGCTGCCTTAGATGAGTGAAAAAACTCGCCCCCGAAAAATACTGAAATGTGGCAGTAGTAGCTAACTAGCCAAGAACAAATTCTTCTCACCTGCCATAGTACAGAGTTGTTGCAAGGAAACTTCTTAATTTGCTAGCCCTCTGTGCCACAGTGACTTGGAGGTACCATGTTGAAGATGGCAGAAGCATGATAAGAATGTACCCTGGATCCTTGAGTCGCTGCTTGCTGGAAAGCTGCCTGATAAAGTACAGGAATATTGTATGAACAAGATATAAACTTCTATTGTGTTGAGCCACTGAGATTTTGGGACTGCTTGTTACAGCAGCTAATATTACTTTCCCCAACTATGTAGCAAATGTGGCCAACAGGTTTTGACAAAGTGGGCACAAAGATATTTATTTTATTCTCTACAGATTGCTACATGCTTAGAATATTTCATAATAAATAAGAAAACAGGATGCTCTACACCTTTAGGGACTCTGAGAAATCCACTTCAGGTCATAGTCTGGAAAAAGGAAGCAAATGAGGGCTTCCCTGGTGGCGCAGTGGTTGAGAGTCTGCCTGCTGATGCAGGGGACATGTGTTCGTGCCCCGGTCCATGAAAATCCCACATGCCGCGGAGCAGCTGGGCCCGTGAGCCATGGCCGCTGAGCCTGCGTGTCCGGAGCCTGTGCTCCGCAACGGGAGAAGCCACAACAGTGAGAGGCCCACGTACAGCAAAAACAAAGAACAAAAAACAAACAAAAAAAAAAGGAAGCAAATGAGAAGGAGAAAGTATACACAAGGGACTTCAACTGTATTTAATGCTCTATTTCTTTAAAAACAAGTTGTTCTGAGATGGCTTAGCCAAACACAAAAGGCTACTTGCTCTATTAAACAATTAAAAACCATATCCTTAATTAGTGGGCTTTCTTCCCAGAGAGGGTAACGTTTCATGAAAGGAATGGAGAAGGTGCATGATACCAAGGAGACCCTGGACTTGCTCTACATGACTGGACCCAAGGCAACCAGGAGTGATGTCTGCGACACCTTCTGCATTAGGAAGTGCTCTGGGGTGGAGGGGTAGCACATCTACACTGCTCTTGGAATATTACTGTTCCCTCTGAAGGTGAGTAAATAAGGAAGGAATTTACTGTTTTTCCTTCCTTTGGTAAACAATGACATTTCAAATCATGATAGTGGAAAAATACTGTTTTTAAAACAGTTGACTTTTAGGAAACTTTTATGTAATCTGCCTGCATGGTCAAAGTATGAACACTGGCTGGGTTACTTTCCCCTTGATTGATTCATCTAAAGCCACAGGTACAAGAGTTAAGTTCTCACAGGACATAACAAAGTTCTTTAACTACTTGTTACTAAGTCCCTTCAAGAAGAGCTTTACCCTAGAATGCCCTGCTTATTCAGAGCTCAGATCCATAAACGTTTAAGGACAGTCTAGACTCCTGAGATGTTCCTAAGCAGCCCCTGTGGCCCAGGAATAGGAATGGCTGTGAGAGAAGGGTAAGGGGTCTCCCATCGGAGAGGGCACCAACCACATGAGTTCCTTTGCCCTCGCTGCTGGTGCTGGGAGGGTGTGCTTGGTCCATTTTCCTTCCATGATTTCACATTTGATATTGCCAACATTCATCCATAGTACCCACTCAAGGAAGTAAAACTTTGAAGCTTTCGGAGCTAAAACTACTGAACAACTGGCTTCCACCTCTGGCATCAGAGGCTTGCTTTTCCATTTAGCGAACCGACAGAGAGCTCTCTGAGCAATGCCCAGGACTGTGGGCTGTGGGGAGCACAGAGCAGACAGTGCAGTAGCAGAGAAGTCACCTGGATCTGCCAAAAAAGAGGTACTAATTTGTATGGCAGGAATTCATGGGGACATTCTTTCTGCCACAATAGGGAATCAGAGCTGTTTGCATGGATGAAGTGACATTTGAACCAGACCTTACAGAAACAATCAATCTGTTCAGGAAAGGTCAAGGTTATTGAAAATCAGTAAAGTGCTTACTGTGAGTTGGGATTCATTCACATTTTACGCCACACTCATGATGCTTTGTGTTTTTAATGGAATATTTCAAGCAAACAGAAAGGTATAAAGAAACATATAGGCTGAGTTCACATTTCCCCACAACTAGGGTGCCTGCCGGACGCTGGTGGGGGACCTTGACGCCCAAGGAGACGGGAGGAACCCCTGAGCGACTCGGTAGGACGAGGCGGAGTGGAGGGGGAGGAGAAGTGGAGGCCAGACAGGACCGGTGCACCTGCGGGGTGGCTGGGAGTGGGGAGGGGTTCCCATGCTTGGAAGAACCCTCGGGGACTCAGAGGATCAGGGGGAGCACGCCTAGCATCTCCCCTGCCCAATTGGCCCCAGGAAGCTTGCAGGGCTCCCCGGCCAGGTCCTCTGCCGTCCAAGGCTCCTTCCAGGCTTTACTGGTCCTAGGGGCATAGGAGGGAGGTGGGGGGGGAGAAGAAGAGAGCCAGGTGGGAGGGACCCTCTGGGACCAGAGGATCAGGGGAGGCGCGGCGGGTGTTTCCCCCTCCAACTTGGGCCCCGGGAAGCCTGCTGGGCTCCCGGGCCTGGTCTTCCATTCTCTGGGGCACCCTCTGGCCTGTGGGTCCTAGGGGCTGGGAGCAAGGGAAGAGGGGGGAAGAGGAGGAGAGGCAGATGGTGGGGGGGCGGGCCACCAGGACTGGAGGATCACAGAAAGTGCAGCAGGCGTTTCTCCCACCCACTCGGCCCCAGGAAGGCTGCTGGGCTCCCAGGCCCGGTACTGTACCCTCCAAGGCCCCCTCCAGGCCACGTGGGTCCTAGGGGTGTAGGTGGGGGGGAGCCCTGTGGGACTGGAGGGTCACGGGAGGCACAGAGGGCATTTCCCCCACCCACTCAGCCCAGGAAGCCTGCTAGGCTGCCAGGCCGGGTCCCCTGCCTTCCGGAGTCCCCTCTGGCCAGGTGGGTCCCACAGGCATAGGAGGGAGGGAAGGGGGAGAAGAAGAAGAGAGGTCAACAGGGAGGGGCCGTCCAGGATCAGAGGATCAGAGGGGAACAGGCCTAGCGTTTTCCCCACCCACTCGGGCCCAGTGAGCCTGCTGGGGTCCTGAACCTTGTCCTCCACCCTCCTGGGCCCCTCCTGCTGTGGCCCCTCCTGATGCCTTGAGCCTAAGCCCCACCCCCACCCCCGGGCCTTTTCCTGCCCTGTGTGTCCTAAGCATAGGCTCCGCCTACCACCTAAACTGGCCCCTGCCTAAGTCCTGCTACCCACAGCCAAGGTCTTTCCTGGCTTTTTTTTTCTTTTTCTCCTCTTTTTTACCATTATGGTTCTGTCTCACCTTCCAGTCACTGTTTCATCTCTATTTCGATTTTTTATTCTTTCTAACATATCTGCTAGTTTTCTAATCTAATTTTATTTTTTACTCTTTGTTATTGTTCTGCTGCTTTTTTTTTTCTTTTCCTTTTTGCCCCCCCATGCAGCTTGCAGGATCTCGATTCACGAGCCGGGGGTCGGGCCAGAGCTCCTGCAGTGGGAGCTTCAAGTCCAAACCACTGGACTAACAGAGAACCTCAGACCCCAGGGAATAGTCATGGAGTGAGGTCTCCCGGAGGTCCTCATCTCAGCACCAAGACCCAGCTCTACCCAAGAGCCTACAAACTCTAGCACTGGAAGCCTCAGGCAAAAAAACCAGTAAAACAGGAACACAATCCCACCCATCAAAGAAAAAAAAAAGAGATGACAAAAAAATATGTCACAGATGAAGGAGCAAGGTGAAAACCTACAAAACCAAGTAAATGAAGAGGAAACAGGCAACCTCCCTGAAAAAGAATTCAGAGTAATGATAGTAAACATGATCCAGAACCTCAGAAATTGAATGAAGGCACGGATTGAGAAAATACAAGAAATGTTTAACAAAGATCTAGAAGAACTAACGAACAAACAGAGATGAACAACACAATAACTGAAATGAAAAAATACAGTAGAAGGAATCAATAACAGAATAACTGAGGCAGAAGAATGAGTAAGTGTACTGGAAGACAGAATGGTGGAAATAACTGCTGAGGAGCAGAGTAAAGAAAAAAGAATGAAAAGAATTAAAGACAATCTCAGAGACCTCTGGTATAACACTGAACACACCAACATTCGAATTATAGGGGCCCCAGAAGAATAAGAGAAAAAGAAAGGGTCTGAGAAAATATTTGAAGAGATTACAGTGGAAAACTTCCCTAACATGGGAAAGCAAATAGTCACCCAAATCCAGGAAGCGCAGAGAGTCCCATATAGAACAAACCCTAGGAGAAATACACCAAGACACATATTAATCAAACTAAGAAAAATTAAATTCAAAGAAAAAATATTAAAAGCAGCAAGGGAAAAGCAACAAATAACATACAAAGGAATCCCCATAAGGTTAACAGCTGATTTTTCAGCAGAAACTGTGCAGGCCAGAAGGGAGTGGCAAGATATACTTAAAGTGATGAAAGAGAAAAACCTACAACCAAGATTACTCTACCCAGCAAGGATCTCATTCAGATTCAACAGAGAAATCAAAAGCTTTTCAGACAAGCAAAAGCTAAGGGAATTCAGCACCACCAAACCAGCTTTACAACAAATGCTAAAGGAAATTCTCTAGACAGGAAGCAGAGAGAAGAAAAAGACCCACAAAAACAAACTCAAAACAATTAAGAAAATGGTAATAGGAGCATACACATCGATAATAACCTTGAATGTAAATGGATTAAATGCTCCAACCGAAAGAAACAGACTGGCTGGATGGATACAATAACAAGACCCATATATATGCTGTCTACATGAGACCCACTTCAGACCTAGGGATACATGCAGACTGAAAGTGAAGGGATGGAAAAAGGTATTCCATGCAAATGGAAATCAAAAGAAAGCTGGAGTACCAATACTCATAACAAATAAAATAGACTTTAAAATAAAGACTGTTACAATAGATAACTACAAGGACGTTACATAATGATCAAGGGATCAACTCAAGAAGAAGATATAACAATTATAAATACTTATGCACCCCACATAGGAGCACCTCAATACATAAGGTAAATGCTAACAACCATAAAAGGGGAAACCGACAATAACACAATAATAGTAGGGGACTTTAACACCCCACTTACACCAATGGACAGATCATCCAAACAGAAAATAAATAAGGAAACACAACCTTTAAATGACACAATAGACCACATAGATTTAACTGATATTTATAGGACATTCCACCCAAAAGTGGCAGAATATCCTTTCTTCTCAAGCTCACATGGAACATTATCCAGGAGAGATCACATCTTGGGCCACAAATCAACCCTCAGAAAATTTAAGAAAATTGAAATCGTATCAAGCATCTTTTCTGACCACAACGCTATGAGATTGGAAATCAATTACAGGAAAAAAACTGTAAAAAACACAAATGCAAGGAGGCTAAACAGTGCACTACTAAGTAACCAAGAGATTGCTGAAGAAATCAAAGAAGAAATTAAAAAATACATAGAAACAAATGACAATGAAAACACGATGATCCCAAACCTATGGTATGCAGCAAAAACAGTTCTAAGAGGGAAGTTTATAGCAATTTAACCTCACCTCAAGAGACAAGCAAAATCTCAAATAAACAATCTAACCTTACACCTAAAGCAACTAGAGAAAGAAGAACAAAGAAAACCCAAAGTCAGTAGAAGGAAACAAATCATAAAGATCAGAGCAGAAATAAATGAAATAGAAATGAAGAAAACAACAGCAAAGATCAATAAAACTAAAAGTTGGTTCTTTGAGGAGATAAACAAAATTGATAAACCTTTAGCCAGACTCATCAAGAAAAAAAGAAATAAGATGCAAATCAGTAAAATTAGAAATGAAAAAGGAGAAAACACAATTGACACTGCAGAAATACAAAGGATTATAAGAGACTACTACAAACAACTATATACCAATAAAATGGACAACCACAAAGAAATGGACAAATTCTTAAAAAGGTACAACCTTCTAAGACAGAACCAGGAAGAATTAGAAAATATAAACAGACCTATCAAAAGTAATGAAATTGAAACTGTAATTAAAAATCTTCCAACAAACAAAAGTCCAGGACCGGATGGCTTCACAGGTGAATTCTATCAAACATTTAGAGAAGGGCTAACACCCATCCTTCTCAAACTCTTCCAAAAAATTGCAGAGGGAAAAACACTCCCCAATTCGTTCTACGAAGACACTGTCACCCTGATACCAAAACCAGACAAAGATATCACAAAAAGAGAAAATTACAGACCAATATCACTGATGAACATAGATGCAAATATCCTCAACAAAATACTAGCAAACAGAATCCAAGAGCACATTAAAAGGATCATACAGCATGATCAAGTGGCATTTATCCCAGGAAAGCAAGGATTCTTCAATATACACAAATGAATCAATGTGACACACCATGTTAACAAATTAAGGAATAAAAACCATATGATCATCTCAATAGATGCAGAAAAAGCTTTTGACAAAATTCAACACCTATTTATGGTAAAAACTCTCCAGAAAATGGGCATAGAGGCAACCTACCTCAACATAATAAAGGTCATATAGGACAAACCCACAGCAAACATCATTCTCAATGGTGAAAAACTGAAAGCATTTCCACTAAGATCAGGAACAAAACAAGGATGTCCACTCTCGCCACTCTTATTCAACATAGTTTTGGAAGTCCTAGCCATGGCAATCAGAGAAGAAAAAGAAATAAAAGGAATACAAATTGGAAAAGAAGAAGTACAACTGTCACTGTTTGCAGATGACATGATAGTATACATAGAAAATCTTAAAGATGCCACCAGAAAAGTACTAGAACTAATCAACTAATGAATTTGGTAAAGTTGCAGGATACAAAATTAATGCACAGAAATCTCTGGCATTCCTATACACTAACAATGAAAAATCAGGAAGAGAAATCAAGGAAACAATCCCATTTACCGTCGCAAAAGAATAAAATACCTAGGAATAAACCTACCTAAGGAGGCAAAAGACTTGTACTTAGAAAACTAGAAAACACTGATGAAAGAAATCAAAGATGACATAAACAGATGGAGAAATACACCATGTTTTTGGATTGGAAGAATCAATATTGTGAAAATGACTACACTAACCAAGCTATCTACAGATTCAATGCAATGCCTATCAAACTACCAATGGCATTCTTCACAGAATTAGAACAAAAAATTTTACAATTCATATGGAAGCACAAAAGATCCCGAATAGACAAAGCAATCTTGAGAAAGAAAAACGGAGCTGGAGGAATCAGGCTACCTGACTTCAAACTATACTACAAAGCTACAGTAATCAAAACAACATGGTACTGACACAAAAACAGAAATATAGATCAATGGTACAAGATAGAAAACCCAGAGATAAACCCATGCACATATGGTCACCTTATCTTTGATAAAGAAGGCAAGAATATACAATGGAGAAAAGACAGCCTCTTCAATAAGTGCTGGGAAAACTGGACAGCTACAGGTAAAAGAATGAAATTAGAACACTACCTAACACCATACACAAAAATAAACTCAAAATGGATTAAAGTCCTAAATGTAAGACTGGACACTATAAAACTCTTAGAGGAAAACACAGGAAAAACACTCTTTGACATAAACCACAGCAAGATCCTTTTTGATCCACCTCCTAGAGTAATGAAAATAAAAACAAAAATAAACAAATGGGACCTAATGAAACTTAAAAGCTATTGCACAGCATAGGAAACCATAAACAAGAGGAAAAGACAACCCTCAGAATGGGAGAAAATATTTGGAAATGAAGCAATGGACAAAGGATTAATCTCCAAAATATACATGGAGCTCAATATTGAAAAAACAAACAACCCAATTAAAAAATGGGTGGAAGACATAAATAAACATTTCACTGAAGACGACATACCAGTGGCCAAGAGGCACATGAAAAGATGCTGAACATCACTAATTATTAGAGAAATGCAAATCAAAACTACAATGAGGTATCACCTTACACCAGTCAGAATAGCCATCACCAAAAAATCTACAAACAGTAAATGCTGGAAAGGGTGTGGAGAAAAGGGAACCTTTTTGCACTGTTGGTGGGAATGTAAATTGATACAGCCACTATGGAGAACAGTATGGAGGTTCCTTAAAAACTAAAAATACAACTACCTTATGACCTAGCAATCCCACTACTGTGCATATAGCCTGAGAAAACCATAATTCAAAAGGACTCATGTACCCCAATGTTCACTGCAGCAGTATTTACAATAGCCAGGACATGGAAACAACCTAGATGTCCAGCGATAGATGAATGGATAAAGAAGATGTGGTATATATAAACAATGGAATATTACTCAGCCATAAAAAGGAACGAAATTGGGTCATTTGTAGAGATGTGGATGAACCTAGAGTCAGTCACACAGAGTGAAGTAAGCCAGAAAGAGAAAAACAAATATCATATATTAATGCATATATGTGGAATCTAGAAAAATGGTACAGATGAACCTATTTGTAGGGCAGGAATAGAGATGAAGACATAGAGAATGGACATGTGGACACAGGGCGGGAAGCAGAGGGTGGGACGAATAGGGAGATTAGGTTTGACATAAATACACTACCATGTGTAAAATAGCTAGCTAGTGGGAACCTGCTATATAGCACAGGGAGCTCAGCTCGGTGCTCTGTGATGACCTAGAAAGGAGGGGAAGGGGAGGAGGGAGGCCTAAGAGGGAGGGGGTATAGTTACACATATAGCTGATTCACTTCATTGTACCGCAGAAACTAACACAACATTGTAAAGCAATTTTACTCCAATTAAAAATAAAGAATAATATAACAAATGTTTTTGTATCCACTCTCCTGCTTTGTCAAATCACAACATTTTATGTTTTTTGCTTTAGGTCTTAATATCACATTGCAGCTTCCTAGGTAGCCCTCTGCTTTGTATTCTTCTCTTTCACTCCAGAGGTAACCGCCCTCTTGAAATGGCACTCAATTCTCTAATTTGGAATTTGTATCCTCTGCTTTTTACTTTCCCCTCCATGGCAGATGCCTTTCATGGACTATTCATTCTTTCCCATGAACCTTAGAAGAGATCTCCACCCAGGACTCCACTGAGTGAGGTTGGCACGAATGATAAAGCATCCTGGCCTTGTCTCAAAGTCCAGCTCTTTCCAGAAGATCAGGTTAGACTTAGAACCTAAGACGTTGAGGGAAGAAAGAACTGGATCTGATGTACCCTTTGGCTCCTTCTTTGTCCACAGCTGATTAGGGCCTGATGTGGACACTCAGAAATTGCACCTCTGCGGAGACAAAGACCATGCTAGACCAACAGTCAGAAATCCTGGTTTCAAATCAGAGCTCCTCCAGCTCCTAGCAATGTAACCACGGGCAGGACACTTAGCCTCTCCAAGCCCATTTATTTAACTTTAAAATGAATACACGACATGCCTGAGCTGCCAGCCTCCCAGGGCTGAGTCTGTGTGCCTTTGCTGTGCCTCCTCAGCACGTTGAACTTAGTGCTATTATACATTTCACAGCTGTATAATAATTGTTGACTTACTTGCCTTCTCCGCTCAACTGTGAACTTCTTGAGAGTAGGGACCATGTACCTGACACATATAATAATAAATAAATACTGGATGAATTAAACTGATCAAACATAAATGTATTTACACTCCAACATATTTATATGCATATATTTATGATCTATAAAGCATACAAAAAACTACCAGCTGTAATTCTCATTTGGCAACACTAATTAGCATAAATGATAATGGGAGCTAGTACCGCCCCATCCGAGCACTGAAACTTGGGATTGCTGGACCTGGAAAGCTCCTATGATGGTGACCGAGGCCTAAGCCTCTGAAGCTGGGCTGTTCTCGGTCAAATCCAGACACTGCCATTGATGTGTCATGGCAAATTACTTAACCTCTTTGTTTCTCAGTTTGTCATCTGTCAGTCAGCCCTAATGAAGACCAGCCGGACCAGGGCAAGGATTTAGGTCTATTTTATTCACAAATCTAACAACACACCATGAATAGGGCTGGGCCCATCATTGGAAGTCAGTATACAGTATAGTCAGTGAATGGATGGCTCCTAGGACCCACGTCCTAGGATCACTGGGGAGAATGTGATTTAACGTGGAAGAACTTAGCATGATGCCTGGTATGTAGTGAGCACAGAACACAGTCACCCCTCTGTAAAATAATAGGTTTTGTTCTAGGGATTTTTTTTTGTAGGTGTGAAATGGTGTCTCTGTCTTTTTTATTAACAATATTGTGTTAGTTTCAGGTGTACAGCAAAATGATTCAGTTTATATATATATTTATATATATATATATATATTCTTTTTCAGATTCTTTTCCATTATAGGTTATTATAAGATATTGAATATAGTTCCCTGTGCTATACAGTTAATCCTTGTTGGTTATCTATTTTATATATAGTAGTGTGTATCTGTTAATCCCATTCTCCTAATTTATCCCTCCCCCACTTTTCCCCTTTGGTAACAGTGTTTTCTGTGTCTGTAAAGTAATGGTTTTGATTACTAGTTCGTGGCTCTGAGGGAATGCCATAGTTTCACTGAGTCTTGATGTTGGTCTCAAAGCCCCGAGATCTCCCCACACTGAGGTGCCCGTGAGCTCAGCTTTTCCCACAGCATAATGACCAGTGTAAGTGGCACTGACGGGCCTGTCTGGTCCTCCTGGCTTTGTGTGGTACAGCTCCTAGGATCACATGACGAAGGACAGACCACAGGCCATGAGTGGACCCATCCTTTCACTCCTTCGCCTCCACCCTCCTCCCCATTCTATCAAGCTTCCTGGCCATACAAGTGTCCAGGACACTGGATAAGACATAGAAGAGTCCACAGACTGGTAGAGAAACGCTCACAGCTGTGAGGAATTACATGAGCAGAATTTTCTGGCACCTTGGCCTGAAATGAGGGGAGCAAATGTCAAGCATGTTCTAGATTGGAAAGAATAATAAGTAAAATGCTACTATGTGGGGAATTCCACAAACATATGGGAAACATAAGATGGTATTAAGGAAAGGCTAAGTAATTTAGTCACGTGGTTCCCCCCAAGCCCTTTCAGCCCTGCCACCTTTAAGCATCCCTGTCAGACCACTGCTCTGTTAAATAACATTTGTATTGTTCCCTGATTTCAAAAGCTCATTCCATTTTTCATAATTATAAAAGCTCACTGTAAAATTCTGGAAAATATCAGAAGAATGATTAAGAAATACAAAAACTTCACCATCACCAGAGAAGTCCACTGTTAACATTTTGGTAAATCTCCTTCAGTATTTTAGGATTTATATATTACTTTTTTAAAAAACAAACTCATGACTGTACTGCAGAGAACTAAATATTGTGTTTTCTCCATTTAGACTGTGTACATCTTATGTTATTAAGTAGACTGAAAATTTCTGAATGTTTTTAGTCTATTGTAAAGCAAAACATGCATACAAAAAGGGCTACAATAACATATATGTACATTTAAAAAATAAGAATAAGGAAAATAAAATGAACATTCTGGAATATGATTCTTGTTGAATACATAGTATTTAACCCATGGATATGCCATAATTTAATCTTTCTCCTGTTAAATATTTAGGATCGATGCTCTTTGTGCCAATCTCTGATTATTTCTTTAGGATGAATTTTGGGGAGTGAACCTACACTGAGAGGAAGGGTATATAACCATTTTTTAATTCAAACTTTTTGTTTTGATATAATTGTAGATTCACATGTGGTTGTAAAAAAAAAAAATAATACAGAGAGGTCCTGTGTATCCTTTACCCGGTTTCCTCCAACAACTAGGATATCAAGACTAATACAGTCAAGATATAGAACATCTCCATCATCACAAAGATCCCTCATGTTGGGAGTTCCATGGTGTCCTGCTGGTTAGGATTCTGGGCTTTCACTGCCATGGCAAGGGTTCAATCCCTGGTCTGGGAACTGAGATCCCACAAGTCGCATGGCATGGCCAAAAAAAAAAATCCCTCACGTTGTCCTTTTATAGCCACAACCACTTTCATCCCGGCCCCATCCCATCCTGATGACTATTAATCTTTTTTCCACTTCTTAAAAACAAAAATGAACATACGGGACCTAATCAAACTTACAAGCTTCTGCCCCAGCAAAGGCAACCATAAAATAATAAAAAGACAACCTACAGAATGGGAGAAAATATTTGCAAATGATCCAACTGACAAGGGCTTAATCTCCAAAATATACAAACAGCTCATACAACTCAACAACAAAAAAAAACACAATCGAAAAATGGGCAGAAGAGTCTTCATAATAGACATTTCTCCAAAGAAAACATATAGATGGCCAGTAGGCACATGAAAAGATGCTCAACATCACTAATTATCAGAGAAATGCAAATCAAAACTACAATGAGGTACCACCTCACACCAGTCAGAATGGCCAACACTAAAAAGTCTACAAATAACAAATGCCATAGAGGGTGTGGAGAAGAGGGAACCCTCCTGCACTGCTGGTGGGAGTGTAAGTTGGTGCAG
Source organism: Monodon monoceros (assembly GCF_005190385.1). Classification (NCBI taxonomy): domain Eukaryota; kingdom Metazoa; phylum Chordata; class Mammalia; order Artiodactyla; family Monodontidae; genus Monodon; species Monodon monoceros. Next base: position 70,983,310 of record NW_021703782.1, read on the forward strand.
CCACTATGGAAAACCGTACAGAGGTTCCTCAGAAAACTAAAAATAGAATTGCCATATGATCTAGCCATCCCACTCCTGGACATATACCCAGACAAAACTAGAATTCAAAAAAACATATGCACCCCTATGTTCATAGCAGCATTATTCACAATAGCCAAGACATGGAAACAACCTAAATGTCCACTGACAGACGAATGATAAAGATCTGGTACATATATACAATGGAATACTACTCAGCCATAAAAAAGAACAAAATAATGCCACTTGCCGCAATATGGATGACACTTAGCGTGATAATCTCTAGTTAAGTAAGTCAGAAAGAAAAAGACAAATACCATATGATATCACTTATATGTGGAATCTAAAATATGGCACAAATGAACCTATCTACAAAACAGAAACATACAGACACAGAGAACAGACTTGTGGTTGCCAAGGGGTGGGGGAGGGAGAGTGATGGACTGGGAATTTGAGGTTAGCAGGTGCAAACTATTACATTTAGAATGGATAAACAACAAGGTCCTACTGTATAGCACAGGGAACTATATCCAATCTCCTGGGATAAACCATAATGGAAAAGAATAAAAAAAAAAAAGAATGTATACATGTGTATAACTGAATCACTTTGCTGTACAACAGAAATTAGTACAACCCTGTAAATCAACTATACTTCGATACAAAAATAGAGAAGAATCTTTTTTCCATTTCTGTAAGTATGTCATTTCAAGAACACTATATAAGCAGAATCACATAGCATGTAACCTTTTAGGGTTGGCTTTATTCGCCCAGCATATCGACAGCTCCTTCCTATTTACTGCTGAGTAGTTTTCCATGGTATAGATGCACCACAGTTTAACCATGCACCTGAGAAAGGTATCTGGGTTGTTTCCAGTTTGGGGCTAGTACAAATAAAGTGGCTATGAACATTTCCATGAAAGCTTTTGTGTGAACATAGTTTTCATTTCTCTGGGATGAATGTCCAGGAGTGCAATTGCTGGGTGGTATGGTCATACTAATTTGTTTAAGACACTGCCAAACGGCTTTCCGGAGTAGCTGTACCATTTTACCTTCCCGTGAGCAGTGTGTGAGTGATCCAGTTTCTCCACATTTTCCCCAGCATTTGGTGTTGTCACTACTCTTTATTTTAACCATTCTGATGAGATATCTCATTGTGATTTTTTTTTTTTTCTTTTTTGCGGTACGCGGGCCTCTCACTGCTGTGGCCTCTCCCGTTGCGGAGCACAGGCTCCGGACGCGCAGGCTCAGTGGCCATGGCTCACGGGCCCAGCCGCTCCACGGCATGTGGGATCCTCCCGGACCGGGGCACGAACCCATGTCCCCTGCATTGGCAGGTGGACTCTCAACCACTGAGCCACCAGGGAAGCCCTCATTGTGATTTTAATTTGCTCTTCCCTAACGGCTAATGATGTTGAACATCATTTCATGGGCTTATCTGTCATCTGTATGTCTTCTTCAGTGAAATGTCTCTTTACGTCTTTTGTCTACTTTCTAATTGGATTGCTTATTTTTTTTTAGTGCTGAGTTTTGAGAATTTTTGAAACATTCTAGTTCCAGTCTTTTGTCGGATATATGGTTCGAAAATATTCTCTCCCTGTTTGTAGGTTGTGTTTTCATCCTTTTAACATGATGTTAAAGTCTACTTTCTCTTTGTTGCTCAGACTGTGTAATTTCTATTACTCTATATTCTAGTTCATGGCATCTTCCCCTGTCTCATCCATGCGGCTGTTAAGCCGATCATTGAGTATTTTGTTTTGGTTACTGTATTCTGTAGTTCTAAAATTTCCATTTGGTTCTTCTTTATACCTTTACTTTTTTGTTGTTGAATCTTTGTTTCTAGCATGTTTGTAATTGCTCATTGATGTATTTTGATCTTGGCTGCTTTAAAATCTTGTCATCATGATACTAACATCTCAGGCACCTTGGTGTTGACATATACTGTCTTCTTCATTCAGTTTGAGATCTTCCAGACACTTGGCATGATGAATGATTTTCAATTAACCTGGACATTTTGCGTATTATATTATGAGACTCTGAATTCTGTTTTAACGGGTGCACCCTGCTCTGGCAATGGAGGTGGCCAGGGCTCCTTGATAATGCAGAGTAAGGATGGGAGTCCCAGCTCCCTCCCGACCTCCACTGACACTTCTCTGCTGGGAGAGCTAGGAGAGACTCATTACTGATCCCCATGTGATCTCCACCTACACCACCGCTGGGAGGGGTGGCCTTGTTACTCCTTGTATTAACCATGCCTTTCATTTTATGGTACTTTGACATCTTAGGGCCTTGCTGACCCGGGAGGAACGGCCCCCACAGAGCTAGTCAATTCCTAGAGAAAATAAATCACTCCCCTGTGAGAGCAACTTTCATATACAAGCCAACAAATCCAGAGCCCAAACCTACGACCACCTCCTCTACTGGCTCTTATACATTGGGACTCTGTTCCTCTGTTCTAAATACCCCAGGACCAGGTATCGGGCAACTCAGAACAACCCCTACACAGCCCAGCAGAAATTATTCAAACTAGCCAATCCTCAACCTACTTCCCCTGCCTCTTCCATTCCTTTGCATGGAAACCACAATAAAGACTCTTACTAAATTTTCTCCTGCTCCTTCTGCCTCCTGACCCACCCCGGTGATTCCCTGTGTGGCCCTGCTTGGTGTGGTGTGCCTCCTGTTTCTAGGGAACTGTCATTATAAACTTCTCCCTTCATGAATCATATCTGTATCTGCATGTCTTGCCACACCTGATTAAAACAAATCTCAGCTACCCTGAAAACACAGCTGGGCAGTGATAAAAGTCCTGAATCTCCACTTGGCCTGTTATGACATCAACCCAGTGGGAGAGGAAGGGCCCCTTGTTACCTCCCTGTGGGGATGTAAGTCCTGGCTTTCTCTGACACTGTCCCAGCCAAGGGGTTGGGGCATTTTGTTACAGCCTGGTGAGGGTGGATGTCTCAGTTCCCCTCTGACCTTTTGCTGGCATGAGTGGGATGAACCAGAGTTTTTTATGGTGTTTGGCTGGAGTACAGTGGCTATTGCTTTGAAGTTTTCTGTCTTGTTAGGCGGACTTTTCCTGGTCTTTGGCTAGAGAGAGCAGCTTTGTTGGGGGCTTTTTCATCTGTGCCTGTTGCATTGTGAAGTTACTGCCATCTTCAGACCCAAGTCTGAAATACATGAGGCAATATGGAAACCCAGGAAACTCTCCACTTAGTTCTTCCTTGGGTCCTGAGGTCTCTGCTAGCCTTCCTTCTTCTCACTGCCTTTTAGAGTCTTCTTATATTTATTTTACACACAACATCCAGGGCTTTAAGTGGTACTTAACAGGAGGAATAGGGAAAAATACGTCTACTACATTTTTCTAGAAGCAGAAGTCCCCATTTTTTTTTAATTAATTTTTTTTAAGTTATTTATTTTTGGCTGTGTTGGATCCTTGTTGCTGTGTGCACGCTTTCTCTAGTTGCGGCGAGCGGGGTCTACTCTTCGTTGCGGTGCGCGGGCTTCTCATTGCGGTGGCTTCTCTTGTTGCGGAGCACAGGCTCTAGGCACGTGAGCTTCAGTAGTTGTGGCTCGCAGGCTCTACAGCGCAGGCTCAGTAGTTGTGGCGCACGGGCTTAGCTGCTCCGCAGCATGTGGGATCTTCCCAGACCAGGGCTCAAACCCGTGTCCCCTGCATTGGCAGGCGTATTCTTAACCTCTGCACCACCAGGAAAGTCCCCCCATTCGTTTTTAATGCACAAACATGACAGGACCTGTTCTGAATGCCGGTCTTCATGGGTTAACCAACTGTTTCCATCAGGGTGTGATGAATACCAGTCCTCATGGGTTGATCCTCAAGGAGTTTTAGGGAGAGCAAATGATGTAAAAGGCAAGGAGCCTGGATAGGAGGCACCCAATAAATGCTTTCATACCGAGTGAACCATTTCTGTACCATGATTTCAAAAGCTTCAACTGAACTTGCCACAGAAATATAGAGGAACTTGCTAAATGAAAATTGACTTTAGGAAATATGTCATGTTAATGTCCCTCCCCGTTTCCCCATTCCTCTGGACAGGAGCTATGTGTTTGCATTGATTTCTAAAAATGTTCTGTGGAAATATAACAAATACCTAACTTGACTGAGTAAGTACACAAAGATATTTACATCCCACACAAGCCAGGACACCAGGATTCCAGGGCAGAAGGCAATGGACAGGGTGTGTATAAAATCAAGCACGCAGTCGCCCCTGTCGAGACGCTATCACCTCTCTACTCATTCTGGCCCCAAACTACCCATTCCAACAGCCTTCATCACCTACTTTCGTTAAGTTTCCATCTAAGAATTGAGAATTTAAACAACTCCCATCACAGCCAACTTAAGCTATGAGTAATGGAAACAAATCTTTTTCACCACCTTCCATCAGAAATTCTTTGCAAGGGCCCATATAAACACTGTCATTTTTTAAAGGCCTTAAATATCTGATCACTTACTTGAGACTATACAAACCAGAGCTTCGTTTCACGAGGCCTCCTTTCACAGGGAAGCTGCTTCCCGTAGGCCTTCAGCTTGTAGGGCAACCTTGTCAAGACCACACAGAGCCCTCTTCTGAAGGCCAAAAGCAGAAATGGTTAAAGAGGAAAAATCTCCTGAGAAGACTCGTTACCATGACCAGGTTTGCAGCTTGTTCCTAACCAAAAGAAACAGCCTGCAAAAGTATGATCTCCCTCCGGCTTTTTTTAAAATGGGAAACAAGCCCACATTTAATCCAACTGACTGTGCCCCCTGTTGAGGAAGGCCATGGCGTTACTGGGCTATGGAGTTCAGGTAGTCTGGTCTACTCAAAACTAATTCACTGGGTCACCTCAAGGGAAAAGTCCTCAATCATTTGTACTTGCCCTTGCCTGAGCTGATGTAGATTTAAGGTACGGATCCAAACAGGGGAATCTCAAGTGGGAACCTCTCCCTGAGAAGCAGGCTTCTGATAAATTGATCATCACTAAGTAACCCATGTCTGCTCTTACAGAGAATAAGTCTGACCAAGGATACACCTTAGTGAACAGACTAAATTTGAGGGCATAAGGAGACCCAGCCAGATGAATAAAGAATACATATTTACGATAAGGATCTTTTGAAAGTGCAGGCTGAAAAAGAAACTATTTTAACGTTTGTATTTGCTATCTTGCAAACTCTTTAAATAAACTTGGTGAAGCTTCTTTGAATAACAATATGAGTAATAAAAGCATGAATTACCCCAAAGCCAAGCCAAGTCTTGGTCACCTTTCCCCCTTTCTGGTTACATTTCGCCCAGAGCTCCAGACCAGGGCTCGCCGTGCTATGTTGTAAATTACTAGTCTACATGGCTGGCTCTCTCCTCCTCCTGTGTCTCCCTGATGACTTAGGCAGGACTGAGTCGTAATTCATCTTTGTACTCTGAGGATACAGCAGTGTCTGAATAAAACTCGTGAAATGAATAAATGGATGTGTGAATGAATCAATGAATCAAGGAGGAATAAATTAGCAGATTTTGAGCCACACCTTGTTTGCTAATTGGAGATTCCCATATACGACAAAGAGTGACATGAACTGAGACTTGGTTTTCCAACAGGGAGAAAGAACTACCGTTACAGCAAGGCACCACCATTTTTGCCTTATTTTTATATAAAAACTTACTTTATATAAAACAGCTCTATATGGATGTATGGCATGCTGGCAAAACAACACCCCTCCTTCCTTTCTTTTTTCCTTTGGCCTTGGATGAAAATAGCACTAACTGGCAGAAATGTAATGAGATGTTTAGGAATTATGTAATGCTAATAACTCTTAGGGAATTTAAAATTTTCTAGGAGCCATTAAAATTTTTTTAAAAGAGAAATTAATTTTAATGAACTATTTAAAAACTCAATACACTCAAAACATCAACATATAATCAATGTAAAAAGTTATTGAGATATTTTAATTTCTTATATTTATACTATCTTTGAAATCCAGTGTATATTTTACATTTACAGCACATGTTGATTCAAACTGGCTACATTTCAAGGACTCAGTAGCCACATGGGGCTAGTGGCTACCATATCGGACAGCAAAGGGTTAGAAACATATCTTGTGCTCATCGGCAGCAACTCCCTCTTGTTTGGGTCTCTGATGTCACTCACTTCCTCCTCCCGTCTCACAACTCTTAATCATTTACCCTGACATTATCAGAGTGGATACAGATGTGTCATTTCTTATGTCACCTGAACTAGTTTTTGCAAGTGTATAGGGCACAAATTCGAAATGGAAAAAAAACAAAGAAAAAACCCAAAGCAGCTTTTGCACTCATATCATAGTTGAAGAGGTGAAGGTCAGAGTCATGAGGTATCTATAGTCACAGGGCTAGTAGGTCTCAGGCTGTAACTAAAAGATAGGTCTTGGGACACTCGTTCCACAGTGTCTATACTTCCATCTCACCATCTCTCTTAGAATACTTCATAGCAGGGAAAAACAGCTTGTTTGAGAGTTAAATAATGAAGAAAAAGAATTTGTTTCAATATGCTTACCCAACTCCTACACAAAAGGCCACATGGTTTGCTGGGGTGAGAAAGAGGTTAGGTCTCAAAAGGAAGTTATTTCCCCAACTTGAAAGAGGCATTTGGTTCTCTTCCAAAGCCAGGAGAACCTTTTAAAAATAAATCAATTCCTCGTTTCAAGAACAACCACGTAGAGCATGAATGCTGGATCGAATGCCACGTCTGAGAAAATGTCACCATCAAAGCCAAATGTAGCAACTGAACTCTCCACACAGGATAAAATCTTATCGGAATTCATAAAAAACAGCTGTCTTTCCCTCTATTTTCCTTGAGTCTAACCTTATGTACTATTTCTTGTTTAAGTAAACATACAAAGCATTTACTCCCAAAGTCAGAAAAGCAGATTCTTTTTTTTAAAAGAATTAATTTGGCTCTCTCTGCCCAATTCTTACCTCTTCTATACCTCACTCTTATTCAGTGGGTTTAGCCATGTGAAAATTTTAAATGTTGAAAAGCTCTCTTGTTCTCTCTTTCTCTCTCCTCCACCTGTTGCTCTCTCGCTCTCCCCCACCTCTCTTTCTCCTTTTTCATCTCTACCAGTACCACCATGATCGCAGTCTCACCCTCCCCACCCAGTAAGAAAAGAAGGAAAATAGGTCCAGAAAATGCATTTAGCACTGCTAGGAATCCGAAGATGTGAATTTTATTCTTTAGTTTTTAAAATGATTTGTGGTATCGGTGTGATAAATCTGAAACTATTTTGTTTACTGAAGAATCGAGTGGGGGGACTTCCCTGGCGGTCCAGTGGTTAAGACTTCACCTTTCAATGCAGGGGGTGCAGGTTCGATCCCTGGTCGGGGAGCTAGGATCCCACATGCCTCGGGGCCGGGAAACCAAAACATAAAACAGAGGCAGTGCTGTAACAAATTCCATAAAGACTTTAAAAAAATGGTCCACATCAAAAATCTTAAAAAAAGAAGAATAGAGCAAATGAGTAAAATGCTGGTATTGTTGGGAATCAGAGTTGTTACTATGGGAGAAGAGAGATAAACAGGAGGTGAGGTGGGGAAAATGTGGTATTGGATTTCAATCGGAGACTAGTGATTAATAAGTCTGAATGGATTTGTATGTGCGTGTACATGTGCGTGTGTGTATACGTGCTGGGTATGTGTGCATGAACACGTGCGTGTGTGTGTATGTTTATGTTCTCCTGACTCTGTCCACTGAAGGGCGAGAAACATATGACAACCAAGTAGTGATGAGCTAACCTAGCATCCAGATCTTGGTTTCTGTAATTGGAACCAGGTCTCCTTAGGGAAATGGCCATGTCTAAGAGGGAATAGGAGTAGCTTGAAGGGGTTCCTGGTGGCCAGTTTCCAACATCAAAATGAGTAATTATAATATATTGAAAGAAAAAGGAGTAAACGAGAATCTACTGAGGGGTTTTCGTGATAAAATATACATAACATTAAATTTACCAGACTAACTGTTTAAGTGTACAGTTCAGTGGCATCAAGTACATTCACCTTGTTGTCCAACCATCACCATCACCTACCTCCAGAACTTTCTCATCTTTGTAAACCAAAACTCTGTACCTATTAAACAATAACTCCTCATTTCCACTTTCCCCCGGCCCTGGCAACTACCATTCTATTTCCTGTCTCTATAAATTTGACTACCCCAGGTACCTCATATAAGGAAAATCATACAATATTTGATTTTTTGCGTCAGTTTATTTTACTCAGCATAACATGTTCAAGGGTCATCTATATTGTAGCACGTGTCAGAATTCCATTCCTTTTTAAGGCTGCATAATATCCCATTGTATGTATATGTCACATTTTGCTTATCCACTCATCTGTGGATGGACATGTGTGTTGCTCCCACCTTTTGGCTATTGCGAATAATGCTGCCATGAACATACAAGTATGTGAGTCCCTGTTTCCAATTCTTTTGGGTATATACCCTGAAGCGTAATTGCTGGGTCATACGATAATTGTCTAATTTTTTGAGGCTTAATAAATTTTTAAAAAGAGGAAGAAGGAATACTTTCTCTACAGAAAATCACTAGTTAATAAGTGTAAGAAACATGGCCATTAAAAATCATCATTTTGCATTCATCTATGGAAAGGATCTTACTGGCAAGGATCACCAGAGGATGCTAATGGGTGGAGAACAGGATGTCCACACAGTGGCTAGTGTCACCCTTCAGATTACTTATTAATCTCAAGGCAAGGGATACCCTCACAATGGCGAGATCTGACAGGAGCCATGTTATCCAAGTGATCAAAACTTAGCATCAACAACAGTGGGACAAACTGTCATTAGGTGGCTGTTAAAGTGCCCAATGGGGAGGACACATCATCACATAGTATTCTTTATTTTCTAATAACAGTTTTATTGAGATACAATTCACATATCATTTACGACTTAAAGTGCACAATTCAATAGTAAGTTTTCAGTATATCCACAGAACTGTGCATCCATCACTACAATTTTTAGAATATTTTAACCACCCCCCAAAGAAACCACACACCCATTAGCAGTCACTCTCCATTTCCCCCAATTCCCCCACCCCTGGACAACCACAAATCTCTCTCTCTCTCTCTGGATTTGCCTATTCTGGAAATTTCAAATGAATGGAATTCTATAAAATGTGGCTTTTTGTGACTGGCTTCTTTCACATAGCATAACGTTTTCATGCTTATTGTAGCACACATCAGTACTTCATTCCTTTTTTTTTTTTTTTTTTGCGGTACGCGGTCCTCTCACTGTTGTGGCCTCTCCCGTTGCGGAGCACAGGCTCCAGACGCGCAGGCTCAGCGGCCATGGCCCACGGGCCCAGCCGCTCCGCGGCATGTGGGATCCTCCCGGACCGGGGCACGAACCCGCGTCCCCTGCATCGGCAGGCAGACTCTCAACCACTGCGCCACCAGGGAAGCCCAGTACTTCATTCCTTTTTATTGCCAAATAATATTCTGTTATATGGATATGCCACATTTTATTTATCCATTCATTTGTGTTGAACATTCGTGCTATCTCTCCCTTTTTTCTCTATTATGAATAATGCTGCTATGAACATGTATTTACAGGTCTTTGTGTGAACATATGTTTTCAATTCTCTGGGGTATATACCTAAGAGAGGAATTGTTGGGTGATATGGAACTCTGTTTTAACCTTTTGAGGAGCTGCCTGACTCTCTTCCAAGGGGGCTGCACCATTTTACAGCCAAAATGTTTAAATCTAATAAGAAAACAAAAATACAAATCCTGATTGTGAGACATTCTATAAGACAACTGGCCTAGACCCTTTAAACTGTCAGTGTCACTCAAGACAAAAATTAAAAGGTAGGGGGAAAAAAAAAAGGTAGGGGGATGCTGTAATTTAAAGGAGAATAAGGATGATGGCTAAATGTAATGCTTGATTCGTTCCTGGATTAAGAAAGAGAGGCTATAAAGGACAGATTGGGGGCACATGGAGACATCTGAATATGCATTTTATATATAATATTAAAGCTACAAAGTGAACTTCCCTGGGTGTGCTAATGCGATTGTGGTTATACAGGAGAATGCCCTGGTTCTGAGGAGACTCTGGTTGAAGTATTTAAGGGTGACATCTCGATGCCTGCAGCTGACTTTTACTTAAAGTAAGTGTGTGTGTGTGTGTGTGTGTGTGTGTGTGTGTGTGTGTGTGTGTG
>NW_021703782.1:70993523-71073085 GCF_005190385.1 Monodon monoceros
TGTGTGTGTGTGTGTGTGTGTGTGTGTGTGTGTGTGTGTGTGTGTGTACATGTGGGAAAAAAGTAGGGAGGAAGAGGGAGAGGGAAAGGGAGGGAGGGAGGGAGGGAAAGAAAGAGGGAAAGTATCACAAAATATTAACAACTGGCAGTGAGTATATGAGCGTTCATTGTGCTATTCTTTCAACATTTTTCTAGTTGTGAAATCTTTTAAAAATTTCAGAGGAAAAAAAAATTTCAGAGGAAAAGTTATTTGAAAAGCACAAAATAAAATAGTGCCCCAATCTATATAAAGCATGAACTGAAAAATAAGGAGAGAGAATGCTTTTCAGACACCTCCTCAATTTATGATCTTCACTTCTGACAAGGAGATGTTTCAAACCTCAGAACCTCACTTGAAGCCTCATGTGTAGATCCCTGCTAGACTGACATAAAACAGAACCCTACTGAGATTCTTTCCAGTCCTTCTAACCTGCCTTGGGCACATCACTTAAACTCTTTAGACTTCAGTTCTCTAAACTATCAAGAAATAGAAAAGATCTGGGTTGACCTAGAGGATACTTGACCATTCTTTCAAGCTCTGAAATTCTCTGACTCTATAATCATACTTCTCAAGTAGGATTCAGGATCAATCTCCCTTTGAATATATTCTCATTGGGTTGACATTTTAGGGCTTTTGCTTCATCAGAGCTTTAGATGAAATGAGCACTTTATTTCAATATTAACCAGGAATGTTTAATCACATTAAACAGATGAGCCTGAACACAGTAAGGATATCCCTCAGTCCTTATGCCAAAGCACACTGTTCTCACATGGGTCCTGTTGCACATTTAGGTTCGGTTCCCAGTTGATGGCCTCTGGGCATCTCACCAAGGAGTGAGCCTCCACGACCCAAGATGCCCCTGGGACAGCCAGGCAGACAGAGAAGGAATGTTTCCTTTGGCCTTTTCTATATCAGGCTCCTAGGATATAATTAGGAGGTAGCTCTCAGAGCAGACAGAAGTTAAGTTGAAAAGTGTCTACGGAGAGAAGAGGGAGAGAACAGAGGAGACATCTTGTCTGGAGATGCTCTAGGATTCAAAGATTACATGATAAGTGATGAAGCAGTCCAGCCCTTGGGGGATAGTGGAGATGGTCTCAGAACCAGCCGTCAGCAAAGGGCCAAACTGTCTCCATATTAGTGGAGTTGAATCTCAAGCTCCAAGATCACAGGGCACTAGACATTTTCTTATCTCAAAAAAAAAGTTTATTTTTTAAGGCAGGAGAGAATAGAGCTTAAAAGAATCTTCCCAAGCTGACCATAACCTTTTGAAATCCCAGAATGTCCTCACTTTGCTATTCTCCAGATCTAAGATGGATCCTCCATGCCTCTATCATTCAAAAATGTAAAGATCCACCAGTCCAGTTCCCTCATTTTACAAACAAGAAAGCAGGTTGAAAGAGGCCAGTAACTTGTCCAAGTTATCCAGCTAATTAGCCACAAAGGCACAGTTTCTTTGCTTCTTTGCTCCCTAGAACAGACCTTACTCTTAGACCCCAAGAGTGGCAGTCAAAGTGTCCAGAAAGTTGCACAGAAAACAGAAGATGGACGTTCTCTGTATGGGTCCCATAAGCCAGCTCACTGAAGGTGCTGGGAATCAGGGACCGCTCTTCACTGAGGCAGAGAACTTGCAGGTGCAGCAAGTGTGTGTGCCTTTTGGGGGAGATGAGAGAGCTCATGTTCACAGCCCTCCTCTTCCTCCTCCTGTGATTTTTCCAACTGAATTAAACCGAGCTCATGAGCAGATCTGGAAGTCTGAATAGACTGGGGTAAAGCGAGTTAAAACACATAACTGCACTTGAGATATAATCCAGGGAGAATATCAAAGCCAAAATGAGCCCCGTTTATGCCACTATCAGAATATATTCTTCAGATTTTATTTGATCTTTCCTGACTCTCTGGCACTGGTTCGAAGGCCACTGTTATGTTTTGATTGTTTCAATTTGCAAAATAAATTTGAAATCATCCCTGGCTTGTTCAGTTCTCTCATCTAGGGAAATAAAATTTAAAAATATATTCTCCAAGCAACCGTTTCAAATCCACTTAACAGAAAGCTCTCCAATCCTTAAACTTCATCCAACAGATGTACTAACATCCTGATATTTCTGGGTTTTTTTAATTGCATGACCCCTTTGTATAAATACGGATAGAGATAAGACTGATAGTTGTGTAAGCTGGTTGGATTCCAGTCAGGGAACAAGGAATTAATGAGAGTGGTCAGGAAGAGAGATTTCGAGACGGAGAACCCTCCTTTCACATCCTTTACTGCTTTCATAATTAACTGTAAGTGATGACGTAGGACCTCCCACTGCACATGGCCTTATATGGCCATAGAGAAGCTCGAAGCATAGAAGTTAACAGCCTGGGAAGGTGCCTGGGTTCAGCTTCCAGCTCTGACACACAACACCTGCAGGATCTTGGGGACATCATTTAACCTCCATAAACCTCAGTTTCCAAATCTCTGAAGTGGGGGCAACTGACAGCACCTACACTGAAGAATTGCTTAATATAAAAGGGTATATCTTTCAACACCCATTTATGATAAAAACCCTGCAGAAAGTAGGCATAGAGGGAACTTTCCTCAACATAATAAAGGCCATATATGACAAACCCACACCCAACATCGTCCTCAATGGTGAAAAATTGAAAGCATTTCCACTAAGATCAGGAACAAGACAAGGTTGCCCACTCTCACCACTCTTATTCAACATAGTTTTGGAAGTTTTAGCCACAGCAATCAGAGAAGAAAAGGAAATAAAAGGAATCCAAATCGGAAAAGAAGAAGTAAAGCTGTCACTGTTTGCAGATGACATGATACTATACACAGAGAATCCTAAAAATGCTACTAGAAAACTACTAGAGCTAATCAATGAATTTGGTAAAGTTGCAGGATACAAAATTAATGCACAGAAATCTCTGGCATTCCTATACACTAATGATGAAAAATCTGAAAGTGAAATCAAGAAAACACTCCCATTTACCATTGCAACAAAAAGAATAAAATATGTAGGAATAAACCTACCTAAGGAGACAAAAGACCTGTATGCAGAAAATTATAAGACACTGATGAAAGAAATTAAAGATGAAACAAATAGATGGAGAGATATACCATGTTCTTGGATTGGAAGAATCAACATTGTGAAAATGACTCTCCTACCCAAAGCAATATACAGATTCAATGCAGTCCCTATCAAACTACCACTGGTATTTTTCACAGACTAGAACAAAAAATTTCACAATTTGTATGGAAACACAAAAGACCCCGAATAGCCAAAGCAATCTTGAGAACGAAAAACGGAGCTGGAGGAATCGGGCTTCCTGACTCCAGACTATACTACAAAGCTACAGTAATCAAGACAGTATGGTACCGGCACAAAAACAGAAAGATAGATCAATGGAACAGGATAGAAAGCCCAGAGAAAAACCCACGCACATATGGTCACCTTATCTTTGATAAAGGAGGCAGGAATGTACAGTGGAGAAAGGACAGCCTCTTCAATAAGTGGTGCTGGGAAAACTGGACAGGTACATGTAAAAGTATGAGATGAGATTAGATCACTCCCTAACACCATACACAAAAATAAACTCAAAATGGATTAAAGACCTAAATGTAAGGCCAGAAACTATCAAACTCTTAGAGGAAAACATAGGCAGAACACTCTATGACATAAATCACAGCAAGATCCTTTTTGACCCACCTCCTAGAGAAATGGAAATAAAAACAAAAATAAACAAATGGGACCTAATGAAACTTCAAAGCTTTTGCACAGCAAAGGAAACCATAAACAAGACCAAAAGACAACCCCCAGAATGGGAGAAAATATTTGCAAATGAAGCAACTGACAAAGGATTAATCTCCAAAATTTATGAGCAGTTCATGCAGCTCAATAACAAAAAAACAAACAACCCAATCCAAAAATGGGCAGAACACCTAAATAGACATTTCTCCAAAGAAGATATACAGTCTGCCAACAAACACATGAAAGAATGCTCAACTTCATTAATCATTAGAGAAATGCAAATCAAAACTACAATGAGATATCATCTCACACCAGTCAGAATGGCCATCAACAAAAAATCTAGAAACAATAAATGCTGGAGAGGGTGTGGAGAAAAGGGAACGCTCTTGCACTGGTGGTGGGAATGTAAATTGATACAGCCATTGTGGAGAACAGTATGGAGGTTCCTTAAAAAACTACAAATAGAACTACCATATGACCCAGCAATACCACTACTGGGCATATACCCTGAGAAAACCATAATTTAAAAAAAGTCATGTACCAAAATGTTCATTGCAGCTCTATTTACAACAGCCCGGAGATGGAAACAACCTAAGTGTCCATCATCGGATGAATGGATAAAGACGTGGCACATTTATACAATGGAATATTACTCAGCCATAAAAAGAAACGAAATTGAGCTATTTGTAATGAGGCAGATAGACCTAGAGTCTGTCATACAGAGTGAAGTAAGTCAGAAAGAGAAAGACAAATACCGTATGCTAACACATATATATGGAATTTAAGAAAAAAAAAATGTCATGAAGAACGTAGGGGTAAGACAGGAATAAAGACACAGACCTACTAGAGAATGGACTTGAGGATATGGGGAGGGGGAAGGGTAAGCTGTGACAAAGCGAGACACAGGCATGGACATATATACACTACCCAACGTAAGGTAGATAGCTAGTGGGAAGCAGCTGCATAGCACAGGAAGATCAGCTCGGTGCTTTGTGACTGCCTGGAGGGGTGGGATAGGGAGGGTGGGAGGGAGGGAGACGCAAGAGGGAAGATATATGGGAACATATGTATATGTCTAACTGATTCACTTTGTTATAAAGCAGAAACTAACACACCATTGTAAAGCAATTATACTCCAATAAAAAAAAATTAATAAATACATTTAGATAAATTTTTTTTTTTAAAAAGGGTATATCTTCAATAAAACCTAGCACAGATTCACACTCACTTTAGTGTCCACAAGTATATATAGTCCCCGCCCTTAGGGAGCTAACTAAGCACGGAAGAGAGGGCCTGTGACACATTCTATGACACCGGTGAGACACCCGCCACTCTCCACGTGGAGGTAGATCAGCAGAGTAACACTCCCGGCCTCTGCCCCTTCCTCTCTTCTATGCTGTTAGAGGCCTGCCCCTGTGGATGAGGCCTGGGATCTCCCAGAGCTAATGATGACCTTATGGGTCGGTCTATCACATTCTGGATTCAGTATTAGAAAGGTGACCCGCCTTAGTTATGAGCCACCTTCTCTATCCTTAGCTTTAGCGATAACAAACATGATACCTTGGTCATCATATGCCTATTTCTGTGTCTTATTTCTCAACTACTTTAGAACTTGGTTGTTGAAGAAGGTTATTTACTGAGCTTCTCTTCTAGCTCATTAACAAGCCATTCTTCCTACAGCACCTTTTTTTTTTTTTTTTTTTTTTTTAGCCCTGTGGGATTCCAAAACAGCTGTCTGGTGATGCAGCTTGAAAAGAGTCATTACCACTGACCCAGCTCTCACAGGTGGAGTATGTTTGCAGTTCACCAAACACATCCCAAGGGCTGAACATGCCCAATCCCAAGCTTCTTACAATGAATTTTGAGCCCCATGACTCTGCAAGGCTTCTCGATCATCCTGCAACTCAGAAGCATCATTTCCCATTGCCCAATATTTCTCAGAAAAAGAAAAACACGATCATGTAGACTCTCTGTTCTTTTTGCCCATTATCACAATCGCAAAGGTAAGGAGTGCGAAAATATATTATGTAAGAACAGCTCAGTCATCCTCTGAGATTGTGGATTTCACCCACTGAACAAAGCTCACAGGAAGCTATGGATTCATGATATCTTCACACAAGGCTATAATGTCACTTTACTAACAATTATTAAGCCCAAAGGGATGTAGAGATCCCAGGACATGATTCCCAGTCTCAAAGAACTCCTAGACTAAAGTGGAAGAGGTGCATAAATAATTTTAATGCAAGGTGTTATGGGTACACTGGAAAAAGTGCCTCACCTCAGGGAGCATGGAAGGAGGAGGGCGTTAAAGAAAGTTTGCTACGGTATTGGATACCTTATTCAAGATGAATAAACCAAGTTAGCTATTTATGTGTGCAGAGGAAATGGGTGTCAGGATGTGTCAACAGATGAAGAGCATAAGCAAATAGAGGAGCATGGGATGTGCTAGAAAACCCAAAACTCCACCAGGGAGAGCAGATGAGGCTGGAGGGTTTGTCAGAGACAAGGTCAGGAGAGGCCAGAATGTGGCCCTAAGATCACCAGTGAGGGCTCCCAAAAACTCGGATTCCTTTGCCCCAGAAATTGGTTCTTCAGCGAATAGGCTTTTGGCAAACTAGCCTGCGTGCATCTCAGTGCTGGAGCTACAAAGGGGTGTGAAAGCAGACATGTCCTTGGCCGTTATGGAGCTTCCATTCTAGTGGAGGCCAAGAAAGACTTGGCTAGACAAAGAGAGGAAGGGAGGGCAGAGAAGAGCATGTGCAAAGTCCTGGACTTAAAGGAGCATCAGGACTATGGGGGCCAAGAGAGAGGAGGTGACTGTGTCTGGAGCTGAAGGAGCGAACAGAAGAGCGGCCGAGACACTGATGCCAAAGCCAGCATACTTGTTAAAAAAAAAAAAAGAAGAGAAAAATCCTGTCTGGTCTATATTATTGGATGGGTATGTTTTGTTTTTAATGCCAAAACTATAATGTAACAACTTGAGATATCTGATACTGTCCACCTGGAATTCAAAAGGCAAATTTTTCTTTCTTTTTTTTTTTTTTGGTACCACCTTTGTCTGAGAGCCTTTGAGGAGCTCAGAGTGAGCTGGGAGAGACAGCCCTGTAACGGCCTCCACCGCAGGAGAGAGAAGCACTCAGAGAGGCACGTGGCACGCGCCCTGGGAGGGTTGCGGAGAGTCACTGTGAGGACACGGGGGCCACCGGGAGACCTTCACTCAGGGGACCCTGCTTCAAGGGAAAGCCAGGCCACATTAGATTCTTAAAGCCCTAGGACTCCAGACTGGTTGTCCATTTTAATTCCTCTTGGGCCCAGCTTTCCATCTAGAGAACACTTTTGGCTTGTACCATTCACTTTATCCATAAAACAAACACACATCAAGTGCCTACTACTGCTATGGGTTGAGTTTTCATCTCCAAGTTTCCTAGGTGGCAATGACCGTTAGGCATTATCAGCCATTCACGTTAACCACTAGTGGCAGAAATACCACCCTTCTGGAAGCAGGGATGCAGAACCATCATAAGCAGATTTTCACACCCAAATCAACGGAGGACTTGACTTTGCAGTGGAGGGAGGCGTGGTTTATCACCTTTACTGACAGTGAGAAGGGTCGTCACTGGCCAAATAGAAAAAAATAAAAATGAACCACTCTAACTACAACGGTGATGACTTGTCCCTGGTAGATAAGAAAGTGGAGAGCATGGTTTCCCTTGAAACAAAGCCCAGTGCCTGCGTTAGACTCAGATGTGCACAGCCAGAGCCACCAACTGCCTGGGCCAGCCTGGACATTGCTCTTGGAGGGAGGGAGTGCAGAAATCGCATCATTTTACCAACTACAAATTGGCACTTGCCATCTACCTCTACAAGGATTAAATCGTGAGCTGCTACAGCTGCTGACTTTCAACACCCCTGAAAGGAGTTCAGGGCAGGGATAAGGAATGAGGCACTCTGTGCTCTGGGAAAAACTGGCAGAACGGGTCTTCAGATAGTTAAATATTTTCAGCAGATTTTATGAGCCCAATTCTTGCATCTCCTCATATCTAGAAAAGCACTATAATCCTTCATGATGATGTCTGCTCCTTGTGACTAGCAGCATCCTTCTGCAAAAAATGTGTACTTGAGGCTTCCCTGGTGGCGCAGTGCTTGAGAGTCCGCCTGCTGATGCAGGAGACACGGGTTCGTGCCCCGGTCCGGGAAGATCCCACATGCCACGGAGCGGCTGGGCCCGTGAGCCATGGCCGCTGAGCCTGTGCGTCCGGAGCCTGTGCTCCGCAATGGGAGAGGCCACAACAGTGAGAGGCCCGCGTACCGCAAAAAAAAAAAAAAAAAAAAGTGTGCTTGATTGCATGTATACCCCCCTTCACCAAAATCACATATATACTGACCTTCCCCCCTGCCTGTTTGGAGCAGCTTCTCAGAGCTATCTGAAATGCTGTCTTCTGGGCTATAGTCCTCAATTTGCCCCCAAATACAATTTAACTCACAGCTCTCATGTTGTGCTTTTTTTTTTTTTTCAGTTGACAATTTAAGGAAGATTCTTCTCCAATCCTTTAACCTTGTCATTTAAAAAAATTTTAAGGAAATCAAGCAACTTGAAAGACACTGCATGAATTCTGCCTCATTTTTCTGTCCTTCTGACCCAAAATTTCTGTGAGGGATGTTCTTGTCCACAGATGCTTGTTCTCATGGTGAAATGTGAGAGTAGATGCAGGAGATGCAGGAAGGAGGACCACTCATTCATTCATTCATTCATTTGATTCATTCTTTTGAAACCTAAAAATTGGTATTATCCTCAGGAAGGGGGCAAGGACACATCTGCAAACCATATATATTCTGGAACATGGATTACTCACTGTGAGTCTGATATATGTGTCTTTCTGTTTCTTATTCTGGTACTTTCTACTGTGTCTGAAAAGAACTCCTGGATTATATGAAGTAAAATAGCCTATGTTGACATACTATATGTAACACTGTACTGGGTGTAGTGTCTTATTAATGAAGAAGTTGATAAGACAAAGTGACAAAAAATAAAATTTTCCTGAAAAAAGAAACCTGTTTAGGACACAGAAAAATATAATTTTTTGCTTCTGAAGGTCGGTTACTCACATGTTTAAATTTTGTAATATCACAGGGAGCCAGCAAAGCCCTCACTTAAGGAAGGAAACACAAAGACTGAGAGCGCTGGTGATCGGCCCAAGGCTGTTGAAGATATAAATGACAGGCAGGACAGGAATTCAATTTTAGGTCAGCCATTGTCTCATTCTACTACACCAAGAACTAACTTGAACTTGGAAAGAAAGACTTTCTCGTAATTACTAACATTGTTAGGGCTCTACATATGGACTGATGCAAATCATGATGATCATGCATGAAAATAATGATACATGCATGATAATAATGATAAATGATGATTAAACCCCAAAGTGAAGCCTCCACACAGTTCAGCAGGAAAGACATTCCATGTCAACACAAAGCAAAGATACAACAGGAGGGGGAAGAGTTTGTGGTCTTGGGGAGAATTGGTGGCCACTGGTCGATCATGATGGCCACCCACAAATGCCATCATTCAACCACTGGAGCTCTCAGTGTAAATGAAAGGGAGAGAATTTTGAGGCACCTAAATACAAAGTTATTCCTATCATCCTCAACCTTTTTGCAACTAGCTCCACCTTAACTATTTAAATGATTAAAAGACTAGATTAGTTGTGACTTTAAAAAAAAGAGAATCTAGAAAAATTAGTAAACTTTCTATTCTTTATATACTCACACACAAAAGCAAACAATTTTCTAACCAGATTTCATAAATGGCCAACTTAAATGTGC
This sequence comes from Monodon monoceros, assembly GCF_005190385.1. Lineage (NCBI taxonomy): Eukaryota > Metazoa > Chordata > Mammalia > Artiodactyla > Monodontidae > Monodon > Monodon monoceros. The sequence continues at coordinate 71,003,123 of NW_021703782.1, forward strand.
CCATATCTTTACTTCTAATTACAGATTAAAAACATCCCAAAATATTTAAAATTTAATTTAGGGAAGATACAAAGCAACAGTAACAATGTTTTTATGTTATGAAAGCTATTTTATGTTACTTTAGATCATATTTAATTAAACCTGACAGAGTTTTTAAGTGTCAGAAGGCAAGGTGAATAGAAGGCCAGAAATAAAGCCACACACCTATGGTCAATTAATCTACAACAAAGGAGGCAAGAACATGCAATGGAGAAAAGACAGTCTCTTCAATAAGTGGTGCTGGGAAAACTGGACAGCTCCATGTAAGAAAAAAAAAAATGATATTAGAACACTATCTAACACCAACACAAAAATAAGCTCAAAATGGATTAAAGACCTAAATGTAAGGCCGGACACTATAAAACTCTTAGAGGAAAACATAAGCAGAACACTCTTTGACATAAATCGCAGCAGTATCTTTTTGGATCCACCTCCTACAGTAATGGAAATAAAAACAAAAATAAACAAATGGGACCTAATTAAAATTAAGAGCTTTTGCACAGCAAAGGACACCATAAACAAACCGAAAAGCTAACGCACAGAATGGAAGAAAATATTTGCAAACTATGTGACCAACAAGGGATTTATCTCCAAAATATACAAACAACTCATGCAGCTCAACAGCAAAAAACAAACAAACAAAAACAATCAAAACTGGACAGAAGACCTTAATAGACATTTCTCCAAAGAAGACATATAGATGGCCAACAAACACATGAAAAGATGCTCAACATCATTAATTATTAGAGAAATGAAAATCAAAACTACAATGAGGTATCACCTCACACAGGTCAGAATGGCCATCATCAAAAAGTCTACAAGGGCTTCCCTGGTGGCGCAGTGGTTGAGAGTCCGCCTGCCGATGCAGGGGACACGGGTTCGTGCCCCAGTCCGGGAAGATCCCATGTGCCGCGGAGCGGCTGGGCCTGTGAGCCATGGCCGCTGAGCCTGCATGTCCAGAGCCTGTGCTCAGCAACGCGAGAGGCCACAGCAGTGAGAGGACCGTGTATGAAAAAAAAAAAAAGTCTACAAACAGGGCTTCCCTGGTGGCACAGTGGTTGAGAGTCCACCTGCCAATGCAGGGGACGCGGGTTCGTGCCCCGGTCTGGGAAGATCCCACATGCTGCAGAGCGGCTAGGCCCGTGAGCCATGGCCGCTGAGCCTGCGCGTCCGGAGCCTGTGCTCCGCAACGGGAGAGGCCACAACAGTGAGAGGCCCGCGTACCACAAAAAAAAAAAAAGAAAGTCTACAAACAATAAATGCTGGAGAGGGTGTGGAGAAAAGGGAACCCTCCTATGCTGTTGGTGGGAATGTAAATTGGTGCAGCCACTGTGGAGAGCAGTATGGAGGTTCCTTAAAAAACTAAAAGCAGAACTACCATATGACCCAGCAATCCCACTCCTAGGCATATACCCTGAGAAAGCCATAATTTGAAAAGATATATGCACCCCAATGTTCACCAATGTTCATTGCAGTATAACAGCCAGGACACGGAAGCAACCTAAATGCCCATCAACAGAGGAATGGATAAAGATGTGGTACATATATACAATGGAATATTACTTAGCCCTAAAAAAGAACAAAATAATGCCATTTGCAGCAACATGGATGGACCTAGAGATTGTCATACTGAGTAAAGTAAGTCAGACAGAGAAAGACAAATAACATGATATTGCTTATATGTGGAATCTAAAAAAGGGTACAAATGAACTTTTTTACAAAACAGAAACAGACTCATAGACTTAGAAAACAAACTTACGGTAACCAAAGATGAAAGGTGTGGGGGAGGGATAAATTAGGAGGTTGGGATGAACATAGACACACTACTATATATAAAGTAAATAATCAACAAGGACCTCCTGTATAGCACAGGGAACTCTACTCAATACTCTGTAATAACCTATATAGGAAAAGAAAATAGGTATATTTATCTATTTCATATAGATATATGAAAAAGAACAGATATATGTATATGCATAACTGAATAACTTTACTGTATACCTGAAACCAACACAACATCGTAAATCCTCCAAATATAAAATAAAAATTAAAAAGAAAAAGAAATCACGGTGAAGTACACAAGATGCAATGTCTCAAAGCTCCCTGGAAACATCTGAGCTTCCATAAAGAAGAGTCAATGAAAATTTAAAAAGCCAACTGTTCTGGTTTCCAATGTATATGGTTTTAACTCTGAGGGTGGGTTGACTGGTGAATACGCCCACTCACTCGCACCTACACACCCACACATGCACGCAGACACAAACCTTTTAACTATTTGTTTCTGTTGGATTAGTTACTGTATCCCATTTGAGCTCCCACCTGAATAAAAAAAAAGTTCTTAATAGGGGATGCTTTCTAGAATGCTTTGCCTAGGATAATACTGCAGAGTTTATTAACCAGTTAATAAGAAAATCTACCTCGCAATTCAATGAAACCAGGTGAACCGATGATTCTCTTGGCAGGACTCCAAAACAAACCTGGGGATTAATTTACCTCTTGGCACATGTTTATGCCATTCATTCATCAGTGAAGAAACTGGGTGATAAGAAAAGGCAGGGCTGAGAAGAGAGCAGCATTAACACACCTGTTACCTCTCTACCATCAGAAAATGAGAGTGCGGCTCTGCCATGAAGAGAAAGCAAATTGTGAAGGACTTTTTATCTAACAAGAATTTTCATGGATAAACAACAATGTCCTACTGTATAGCACAGGGAACTGTATTCAGTATCCTGTGATAAACCATAATGGAAAAGAATATGAAAAAGTATATATATATCGGGGGGGCCAAAAAGTTCGTTCGGTTTTAAGTAGACATTTTTCATTTTCACGAAGAACTTTATTGAACAACATATTCACTAACCGAATGAACTTTTGGGCCTACCTAATATATATATATAATTGAGTCACTTTGCTGTACAGCAGAAATTAAACACAACGTTGCAAATCAACTGTATTTCAGTAAGACTTTTTTTAAAAAGAATTTTGCTAGCATCACCGACCATGATTCTAGCTTTTGTTAAAGAGTTTTGAATTGTGAGGGTATTTCACATGTTCCCCTTTGTATTTTAAGATAGCAACAAAGTTGCATGCAATTTAAGACTCAAGGAAAATACTTCACACGTTAGATGGATGGATAGGTGTTCAAACAGCCTGATGGTCACACTAGTTCCTGGGTTATAACTTTGTGAGATTTTCCCTTTTTCAAAGCATTTCTTTGCATGTGGTACGTTCATATTTAGTCGTGAGGTAAGGGAAGAAATTAACATTTCAATGGTCAAATCAATCTCATCACTGGCCCCATACCTTCCTCATCTCCCAATGCGTAGTGGGTGGTCAGATTTACTTGTGATGGTGATTAAGGAGAAAACCAGTTCTTTCTTATTTTTATCCTATTCTTTCCCATTTTCCAAACTCCTACATTTCAAGCTGTGATTGAGCAACTTTCACACTGAAGTCAACATTGATTAATCAGAGAACTATTGGCATAAATGGAAAAACTCCAGCCTAGGATTTTGACGGAGAATTTGTTGTTGTTATGACACTGGCTAGGACTGCAAGTTCTTAGTAAGGAGAAAATGTACCACACGATTTTTAATATCCAATAGGACATGGGAACAAAGAGCCGGAGTTTAACATGTGCCAGAGAACCAGTGACCCTGGGCTAAAGCCAAAGTCTGAGCGTTGGCCTCCCTGTTCCCAGAGGCTCACGCAGAATATGACTTTTCAAATTGGAGGAAGTAGGAGTGAAAAGTATATTTAAACAGATGTTTTTAAAATTAGAAAATAAGGGGGTCTTAACATATGTCAAACCCTGAGAAGCTCTTCTGTAAAGAGCCACGTAAATTGACCATTTTCACTTAACTGTGCCTGATTTCCTCACATGCATCCTTAACAGATCCTTCTAGAACTTCAGCCTCTTACTTTCTGAAAATGAAAAGTTAAGCTGGAGGAGTTAAATATACACAGATATGAGACATGATCAAAGCTCTTTTTGGTGTTAGAAAATGTCTTCCCCTGGAGCTTCCCTGGTGGCGCAGTGGTTGAGAGTCTGCCTGCCGATGCAGGGGACGCGGGTTCGTGCCCCAGTCCGGGAAGATCCCACATGCCGCAGGAGCGGCTGGGCCCGTGAGCCATGGCCGCTGAGCCTGCGCGTCCGGAGCCCGTGCTCCGCAACAGGAGAGGCCACACAGTGAGAGGCCCGCGTACCGCCAAAAAAAAAAAAAAAAAGTCTTCTCCTGCAATCCTAACCTGCAAATACCTGACTTTCTTGCTTAAATGTGAAGTTGGATATTTGATGTTTAAGTTTTATACCTAGTGAATTACCATCTCAATAAATAAAAATATCTATTAATGATGAGTGAAAATATGTAACTACTTAATTTCCTAATATAATGTCTCTATTTACAAAATGAAATTGTAAGGTATTTTTATTACAAACAATATCTATACCTTGGGCATGTTATCAATATAACCTGCATCCTTGATTCTTTACTGATCAAAAAGAAACGATAACTTCAGTGTAGCAACAGCGGGAAAAGGAGACTGAGAAGGCCCAGTAATGTGAACTCCAGCGAAGGAAATGCAGCTCCTTCTTCCCCCCCCCCCGACCCCCACCCCATCCCTGGAAGCTCTCGCCATGATGCTGTGCTAGGCTCCTGCGAGACTCAAAGGAAAAAACACAGAATCTGCCCTGAATTCAAAAATGTCACCTGGAGATGCTGTCACCGCTACCATCACCTCATCTCACTAAGGCCTCCCCGCCCCAGGTACTGCTGAACTAAACAAACATCCTCAGTGCTGGCTCCTCAATTTACCTTGGGATAAAGATTGATTAGGTCATCCCATGGAAGAGATTACCAGAAGTCTCCCTCTCCTCTATGGAAAGGCTCATCACAAAGTAGAATCCCAACTGAACGCCTCCAGATAATCTTAAGATACACATATCAGTGGCTCTCAAACTTGGCTGTCTAATCAGAATCACCTGGGAAGCTTCTAAAAGTCAATCCAAAAGCTCGGGCTGCGTGCCAAGAATACTTAGGCCCGACTCTCCAGGGCTGGTACCCTGGGCGGCAGCAGAAAAGCCTCCCAAGAGCTCCCAATGTGCAGCCGGGACTGAGGACCATTGTTTTGCATGTTCCTGATATATCCAGCAGTCAGGAGAGGGGGGATCCCGCTCCAAGGGGCTGAAACTCAAGACACTACAGGGAATTGATGACAAAGACATCCGTGTACCTAAATGAAGGACCTGAAAAACTTGAAACAAAATCAGCGGAGACCTTGTGAGTCAATTAAACCTCCCAAATTCAGCCGTTCAAGAGCTGTAGGTGGCTACAGGGCCCAAGCCCACTGCCTCAAGTGTGACTTGGAATTCAGGAAAAGCTTCTCGCAGAAGAGAAAGATGCTTTTTGAAGGAAATTTCAGACCTCACACTTCTAGAAACACCGAATTCCAAGTTAAGTACTTGGGAATGGCAGGCAAAATACTCCTCTTACTGTTCAATTATTAACTCTCCTTTTTTAAGGTGTTGTTTTTGTTTTCAGGATGAGCCCTTGCAATTAAATGTGTGTACATTACATGCAAATATGATGTGACCCCAGTGTGGGGAAGAGCTCCTATAAGAAGGAGGGCAAGTAAGAAGCTGGGGTCAGCTACCGAAAGAACCTGTAGACCTTGTACTTTTTTTCTAGAGATCACTGAATACAGAACCAAACATTTTGAAAAGTTAGGCAGGGCTGTCCTTTGCCCTTGGGAAATTCTGTATGTAAATCATCCAAGCCAATTCTGCAGAACCTTTAAGGGGATAAGATTTCCTTTACCACACTACAGACCTAGAGTGAGAATTTCTCAAGTTGGAGACACTACAAACGGTAAAATATATGAAGATTTCCGTGAAATCATCACCAGGAAACACAAGATATAAGCTTAATTCAAATTTAGTAGTCCTGACACTGAGCAAACGCCTCTGTAGTATTTATCCAAGAAGTCATAAATTCTAATATGTGCTCATGACATTCTTGAGAGACATAAAAATTAAGGCTTATCAACAAAGTGAGTGAATACATATGAATAATTTCTTTTAAGAAAAGTAGGCAATGTATGAGAAAATAATCTTCAAGGCTAAATCTTAATTGAAAAAACATGTTGGTTAAAACATGGTTAAAAACCTGGGGCTTCCCTGGTGGCGCAGTGGTTGAGAATCTGCCTGCTAATGCAGGGGACACGGGTTCGAGCCCTGGTCTGGGAGGATCCCACATGCCGCGGAGCACCTGGGCCCGTGAGCCACAACTACTGAGCCTGCGCGTCTGGAGCCTGTGCTCCGCAACAAGAGAGGCCGCCATAGTGAGAGGCCCGCGCACCGCAATGAAGAGTGGCCCCCGCTTGCCGCAACTAGAGAAAGCCCTACGCACAGAAATGAAGATCCAACACAGCAAAAATAAATTAATTAATAAACTCCTACCCCCAACATCTAAAAAAAAAGAAAGTTATAAATCCACCTCATCTCTTTAAAAAAAAAAAGGTTAAAAACCAAATGCTACTAAATTTCTGATAAATTTCCTTTCAAAAATAGCCTGTCAAGTAATAGGCAAAGATTTTCAACAACTTGGCTGACCAATAATCTTGCTAACATTTAAAATAAAACCCCCTAAAATCACTCTTAATTCCCTTCTACAGACTTTTAAGAAAGCGTCTAGCTCTGAAAAAAATCAAACAATGGAATAAGAAGTGAGGGAAGGACTGAAAAGAAAAGCTAATTAGGTTTGTTCATCCCTGACTTAACTAGTCAATTGTTTTGAATGAAGCAATACTTTGTAAAGAAGACATGGGCTTCCCTGGTGGTGACATGGGCTTCCCTGGTGGCGCAGTGGTTAAGGATCCACCTGCCAACGCAGGGAACACGGGTTTGAGCCCTGGTCCAGGAAGATCCCACATGCTGTGTAGAAACTAAGCCCATGCACCACAACTACTGAACCTGCACTCTAGAGCCCACGAGCCACAACTACTGAGCCCGTGTGCCACAACTACTGAAGCCCGCGCGCCTAGAGCCCATGCTCCACGACAAGAGAAGCCACCGTAATGAGAAGCCCACGCACTGCAATGAAGAGTAGCCCCCGCTTGCTGCAACTAGAGAAAGGCCGTGCACAGCAATGAAGACGCAATGCAGCCAAAAATAAATAAAATAAATTTTTTTTAAAAAGAAGACATAGATCATGCTTCTTAAGTAATTACTTAAACTCCTAGAGCACTAATCATTTTATCATTTTATGACCTAAGAAGGGTACTTCGTTATAGTTTCACATTTGGAATCAGGACTAGCCCACAGAGAAAATTATTCAGAAAATAATAAAGAAGAAATCGATCAAAATGACCGACCTAAAAAAAAAAAAAAATGACTGACCTAAACAATCAACAGAAGAAACAATGAGTTCATTTCTGGCTTTTGAACTTGCCCCAGTAATAACCTTCTATTTTCCAGTGCCATTTAATTTGTAAAGCACTTCCTTTTGCTCATGTTGGCTTATGAAGTAGACAGAGCACGTGCTGTCTGCATTTAACAGACAAGGAAATGCGAGACCGGAGAGGTTACATGGCTTCCCCTAGGACTGAGTCAGCAAACTCCAGACCATGCACTAAATCCGCTCTTGGCCTTTGTTTGTTTGGCCCGTGAGTTAAGAATAATTTTCACCTTTTGCAAACAGAGTTTATAAGCAAGCGTCACTCATTCATTTACGCATTACCTATGCCTGGTTTTGTACAACAGCAGAGCTGAGTAATTGCAACAGAGACTGTATAGCCCTCAAAGCCGAAAATATTTCCTCTCTGGCCCTTTACAGGAAAAGTTTGCTGACTCCTGCCTGAGACCCACAGGTGAGCGATGAGCAGAGCCCAGATTTGGGGGAACAAATCCAGTGATCTTTCTACTCAACCTTTTGCCTCTCCTTAAGCCGTGTCACTATGTGGTTCATCCCTGGCATATGTTTGAGGGATAAGAGGAAGTTTATGAAGCATGAATGCAGGTACTTGAAGTAGAAAGAAGGAATTGAGAATGGAGCCAGAGACAGCAAATGAGGAGGAGACAGAGGTACTACTGACTCATTTCCCAGTTTCACAGGTGTGTGAAAGGAGAGGAATTCTGCTCTTGGATGGACCATATCCAGAGTCTCACCCATACCTGATTTAGAGTATGTAAATGATGAGATTGGGGACCGTTTGAGTTGATATTTAGATCAGGTTTGAGGCTTGGAGTTGATGCTGTTTTTAGGGTTAAATCTTTGGGGGATATTAGAATGGGGTGAATGTATTTTGCTTATAGGCTGGACATTCTTTGGGGGATTGGGGCAGAGGGCAGACTGTACTGAGTTGAATAGTGTTGCTTTGAAATTCATGAAAACTCCAAATCTCAAAAAGTAACTTTATTGGGAAATAGGGTCTTTGTAGATATAATCAAGCTATGATGAGGTCATACTTGATTAGGATGGGCTCTAACCCAATGACTGCTGTCCTCACGGGAAGAGGGAGGTTTGGACACAGAGAGGAGAGCACCATGTGAGCACAGAGATACAGAGGGGAGAGCTCTGTGGGAAGACAGAGTCAGGGACTGGATGGAAGCATCTACAAGCCAAAGGACACCAAGGATTGCCAGCAACCATCAGAAACTAGGAGGGCAGCATGGAACAAAGCCTCCCTCAGGGCCTCCAGGTGGAACCAAGCCCCTTGATTTCAGACGTCCAGGCTTCAGAACTGAAGGAAGAAATCTCTGTTTTAAGCCACCAGTTTGAAGTGCTTTGTTACGGCAGCTGGGGGAAACTAAGGCAGATTAGTGGGCAAGGGGACATGGCCTTGTGAGAAAGAATTCAGATCAAGAGAGCACAAGAAAGTGGTGCAGTGTCAAACCCCAGAGAACCCTTTTGTTTGAAATATAAACTCAGAGTTCCTCTAGAAGACCTTGAGGGAAAACCAAACAAAAACCCAGGGACCTTGATTACTAAATCTGATCAGGTTTTTACAAACACATGTTGCCAAGATAAGCAGAACTGACTTATAGTTGAGCCTTTTCTTCCCAATAGGCCTGTTTACAAATCTATCCCTAAATTCCAGTTAGTCACCCCACTATGACTGGGGAAACAAATGCCTTTTACAAAGGAGGAAAGTAGATTAACTAAAATTACCGCAAGGACGTTCCTGACATACCTCTTCTCTGAAATAATCCTAAATTTCCACAGATGACCTAATTTTTAAAATACTTTGTAAAGGGTGATTTCTTTTTTTTAACTGCATGCACTCAAAAAGATATAATGTATATACTCAAAACCAATGTGTAAAGGAATCAGGGTCACTTGTAGAATCACCCAGTGGCTCAGGATGCACCTCTCATATCACTTGGCATCAGATACTAAAGACTAATTCCCACCACTAACACCCTCCCCCCACCACCTGTCACACATGCACACACACATTTTTCAGCGTTAACACTGTTGAAGGTTGAAGCTGTGGGCAAGCTATATTCCTTCATTGCCTCAAGACTGCAAGGAAATGGTGGTAAAGACACAAGGTTGCAGTCACACTGTAAAGGTACGTCTAAAATTTGGTGCACGTTGAGTTTTCCTATGTAATCCAGTCACTGAGTAATAAAAAAAAAAAATTAGATGGATTGCTCTGAAACTCTTTGTATAATGTACATGAACACAGATGCCACAAGTTCATGATAAAGTTGTCCCTGACGTCCATACTTAAACCACTATTCTGGCATTTGAGCAGCTAAATTCTTTTCAGTTGATACACAAGAGAATCAGACAGAATTTTTCTCTTTATCATCATGTCATGTTGTAACTTGGTATCAATTATTTTAAAGAAACCCTATCAGATTCTTAATGAACTTATACATAGTATTTTCCTATGGATTTACATTCCAATACACCATAGAAAATATTATTTGTCTCCTCCTCCCACCCTCCTGCCTCATTATTTTCCTATAGTCTTAAACAGATATGTATTTTAAATAACCCACGGTGACAGGAAAGCAAATGGCAACTTCATACCATTACTTTATGAGAGTCCTCTGCTAGTTGAGACACAAGCATTACCCTTCATAAATCATCACTTAGCTCCTAAGAAGGGCTAGCTCCCAAAACAAACAAACAAAGCCCACTGACTTCTTTGAGTAGTCTGCAGGGCATTTTCCTAAGACTGGGAATTCTTAAAAAGTTGGCCATTGTAAACCCAAGATCTCCACTGCTCCAATGAAGAAATTAACCAGGTATCTTAGCTGAAAGAGGAGATGTATATGTATGTCTTCCTTTTCTCAGCATATGAAAAAAGTCACCAGAATGACTACCCACATTTCTGAATTGCTGCGCACTGGGCAGCACCGCACTACCACTGTGCTAGAGCTTCTGCAGAAATAAGACTGCAGCGCTGTTCCTAAATTCATCGCACTCCTCTGGAGTATCTCTACCCCAGAATCTGAGTTCGAGAGCTTCTTTAGGCCTCTGATGGAAGCACGCAGTAAATCTTTTAGTTCAGATACATATGCTAACCAGAGGAGGATAGCATGCATTCACAAATGGGTCCAACACTCTTAAGCATGTTACCTTATTCTGTTCACACACGTACTGTATCCTCAGGGTATCCATGGCTCTGATCATGGCTTGCATGGCGGTGAATATGTTTTGATAAACTAGCTTCGTGAACCCCTTTCTGTCTTCGTCGCTGTAACCAGACCCATGGATGATTCTCATTTGCTTGATAAAGGTGCTTTTGCCACTTTCTCCAGTTCCTAATAAGACAAAACAAGTGAAAAACGCAGTCAGCAGTCTTTAAAAGGAACAGAGCGAGAGAGAAAGTACCTCCTGGCAGCGCTGGCCAATATGAGGATTAGTAAATTGAAGGGGGTGGATCTGGAAAGGGCCTGCCGAGTGCTTATGCAAGTTGAGGCTGCAGGTAGTGCCATACTAACCCCCTGGGCAGAGGGGTCCCCACCCTGGACCCTGTGCTTTCGAAGTCCACAAATATCACAGACACACACACACACAATTTATTAAGGACACATGAGTGCCCGTGTCACTTGGAGTAATCCTAAACACCAGCTCTTGTGACTAACACTGTTTAGGCCCCAGGGAACTGCTCCCCGACATCCCTTGCCCTATGACCTCGAAACAACTGGCATCCGTGTCTGAAAGCCCCAAACATTCGAGGGTTTCCCCACTGCTAATACCAGCCATGGCAGCGATGGGGGCTGCTTCAGAGCGCAGGGAAGGTTTGAGCAGCAGAAACACCGGGATGTGAGAAAAGGCTAATTAACTTGTCAATTCCTTTCTTTCAAATACATGAATACAATGGATCCTCGCACAACGAAGCACCATCCCTAGCTGTACCAAATGTCTATATTCTTCCCCCTCCTCATATTCCAATTTGTAGTTCAGGAGGTCCTCCAAACTCACAACACTTGTACATGGCAGCCAAGGAACATTTTACAACATCAAACCATTCCTACTGCTCTTAAATTTGCATAGATGTCCAAATAATATGTGTGAAACATGATGCCAGGGCTTTACATTAATATTAGATCGAGATAGTGTTTGAATAGACAGGAAAAGGTGCAGCGTAAGTGACAGACATTTGTGTGATGGAATTAAAATATTTTCTTTCTAATATATTTTGTGATAAAGATAATTTATCTCAGAGATCCCATTACCATGTTTGGAACATAATATACTATATTTATGGTTCATTTTCAAATCCAAGTATTGCTTTAAAGAAGCTTTTTTAACAATTCAGGTTGATATGATCTCAGTAGGGCAAAGTTTCTTCAAATTGGAATTAATGAAAATGATAGAACTAAAATGACTCAATAAAAGTTGGCTTCTTCAAATGGGTGAACTGCATATGTACGAATATATATACAATATATATTCAATATACCTGTTATAAAAAAGTCATCTAACAGCATTTCTATTAAAACAACACGAATTGTATGGAAATCTTAATTAAAATATAATTCGTGATTTTACTATAAAGAAGGCCAAAAATTATGAAATAGGAAATGATGAATTATAAAATATTTTATTACGTATCCACATCTCATTAACCCAACAGAATACCCAGACAGTGCGGTTATAGTTAAATTCAATCATCTTTGCTACTTTGTTCGCTCTTAGTCATATTAAAAACCATAGTTGTACATATCTTTTTTGACATTTTAGTTATAAAGAGATGTTTGTCATGGTAAGAGGACAGAACATATTAATAATGGTTGGTTGGCTTGATTATTGCCTGTAACCATTTAGACTTATGGGATGTGGGTCTCCGTCTGTACTCTCGCCAGGGGCCCTGTGAACATCAGGCCCCAGAGAAACATCTAGGGGACTCGAACAATTTTTCCAGGTGAATAATTGAGACAACTCTTAGCATTTGATAAGATCTTTCCTTGTAAGAAAAAAAAAATGTTCCTTCAAGTTGATCTTTTCAAAACACAAACCTGCTTTTCTATGTGTCTTCCCATCCTTAGCTCAAAACCCTCAATGGGGGCTTCCCTGGTGGTGCAGTGGTTGACAGTCCACCTGCCGATGCAGGGGACACGGGTTCGTGCCCCGGTCCGGGAAGATCCCACATGCCGCGGAGCGGCTGGGCCCGTGAGCCATGGCCGCTGAGCCTGCGCATCCGGAGCCTGTGCTCCGCAACGGGAGAGGCCACAACAGTGAGAGGCCTGCATACCGCAAAAAAAAAAAAAACCCTCAATGGCCTCCCCTCAGCTCAGGAAGAAAGAAAACTCTACTGTGGCCAACGAGGCCGCGTGGTCTGTCCTCTCCGTCTTCGCCAGCCTCTTCTCACAACACGCTTTCCTCCTCACTCTGCACTCTAGCCACACTGGCCTCCTTGTCGCAGCCTTGGCTCATGCCTCGCACGTTCCTGGGATGGTCTCCCTTCACCCCTCTCACTGCTGCTCTTCACCTGGACTGGTCTGCCTGATGAGGTCAAGTCCCCATACTCTAGGCTCAGGGTACCATGAAATTCTGGTTGGAGCACCTGTTCCAGCTGCACTTTTGCCCATTAATGTCATCCTTCCTTTGACATATGCCTCCCCTACCAGCCTGTAAGTTTCGTAAGGGGAGACAGGGGCCATATTTGTTTTTATTCACACTGCCTCCCCTTGGGCCAGGTATAATGCCTTACACTTGGCACAAGCTTATTAAGCTTTTATAAAATTGTGATAAAATACACACAGCAAAATTTACCATCTTCATTATTTGTAGGTATACAGTTCAGAAGTGTTAAGTATATTCACATTGTTGTGCAATCTCCAGAACCCTTTTCATCCTGCAGAACTGAAACTCCACACCCATTAAACAACTCCCCAATCCTCCCTCCCCCCAGCCACCTTTCTACTTTCTGTATCTAAGAATCTGACCACTCTGGGTACCTCATATAAGGGGAATCACACAGTATTTGTCTTTTTGTGACTGGCTTATATCACTTAGCATAATACCCTCAAGGTTCATTCATGCTGTAGCCTGGGACAGCATTTCCTTCCTTTTTTTTTTTTTAAAAGACCCTGATTATTTTTTATTTATTTATTTATTTTAATTAATTTATTTTTATCTGCATTGGGTCTTTGCTGCACGCGGGCTTTCTCTAGTTGCAGTGAGCGGGAGCTACTCTTCATTGCGATGCGCGGGCTTCTTATTGCAGTGGCTTCTCTTGTTCCGGAGCACAGGCTCTAGGCGCGTTGGCTTCAGTAGTTGTGGCGCACGGGCTTAGTTTCTCCACAGCGTGTGGGATCTTCCCGGACCAGGGATCAAACCAGTGTCCCCTGCATTGGCAGGCGGTTTCTTAACCACTGTGCCACCAGGGAAGCCCTCCTTCCTTTTTTTTTTTTTTTTTTTTTTACATCTTTATTGGAGTATAATTGTTTTACAATGGTGTGTTAGTTTCTGCTTTATAACAAAGTGAATCAGTTATACATATACATATGTTCCCATATCTCTTCCCTCTTGTGTCTCCCTCCCTCCCACCCTCCCTATCCCACCCCTCTAGGTGGTCACAAAGCACTGAGCTGATCTCCCTGTGCTATGCGGCTGCTTCCCACTAGCTATCTATTTTACATTTGGTAGTGTATATATGTCCATGCCACTCTCTCGCTTTGTCACAGCTTACCCTTCCCCCTCCCCATATCCTCAAGTCCATTCTCTAGTAGGTCTGTGTGTTTATTCCCATCTTACCCCTAGGTCCACCATCGGATGAATGGATAAAGAAGATGTGGCACATATATACAATGGAATATTCCTCCTTCCTTTTAAAATCTTGGATATTATTGAATTGAAAGTATTTTTTGAATACATGACAGTGATAAGGAATTCATCCAATCTCAGCTGCCTTCACCATCCACGAAGAGGAAAAGAGGTGGCTCACCCTCTCTCAACCACCCAGTGTGCTATGTGGGTAGCAGTGACCTCAACCATGGCAGGAACCACCATGAAAATGGCCAAGCAGGAGCCTTATCCTGATTCTCTGTGACCCTTTCCTGGTTACTCCCCAGTCCTAATAATGGTGACTGTTAGAGAGTCACACTGTGCCTGGTACTCTGCACACATGATCTCCTTTGATCCTCACAACCAACCCACGAGGTATGAACTATTACCGTCATCTTTATCATACGGATGAGAAACCTGGGGCTCATACTGTTCAGTGATCTCTGCAAGTGCACACTGTCAGCAAGAGAAAGAGGGGATTTACTCAATCAGACTCTAATGCAGACTCTACTATCAGAGAAGGACATCGGGATCATGACCAAATGGACTTAGTCATACTGGTCTAATGAGGACAGATGGGAAGTTCACAGCCGCACACTGAACCCTAAGCCCAGGCACACCCACCATCTTGCAGGCACACACTGTTGGGGCATGAAGAAGAACCTCCCAACAGGTGAGTGTCCTCACAACCTCACAAGCCTCCCTGTTGCCTTACTTCTACCTCCAGAGATGGGAAAGGTGGGTGCCGTCTTCCCAGGTCAGAGATGAGGAAACTGTGAGTCAGCAAACAGGGCAAAGCTGATGCAGATTCAGAGCTGCGGCTAGCAACCGGGCTGCTAAAGCCTTAGCCTTCAAGGTTCAACACAAGTAACACCCCCCTAAAGGAATTTTCTTCCCCTTCATCCCCCCAACAGTTAGGCTTGCCCCCTTTAAGCTCTCAAAGTGCCTGTGGATACCCCAGTGGGGCCCATCCCCTAAGTGCTTGCTTGCAGATGTGTCTCTTGCTACACCCTAAGTCCAGGAAGGGTAAGGCTTGGGAGTCACGCATTTGGGTACCACGAACACTGTGCCTGCCATATAGTCAGCTCTCAAAAAATGACTAAATGGAGGAATGAATAGAACAAACATGAGAAGTCAGTTTTCCCCATTGGTCTTATATCACAGACAACTGCAGGAAAGTGAGGCAGGAACTGTCAAAAGATGATTGTGGTGAGGCCAGTTTCACGAGGACTCTTGGCTGCCAAGACTTAGTGTGTTAACTGAGGACCTGTGGGAAGGTCCTATACGGTCAGAGCTTGGTCTAGAATCCTGAATCAGATTAGATCTCTGCTCTTGCAGAATCCTGGGGTTCCCTGCGTCTCTTCTATGATGCTGCCACACTTGCTTCTATTCCACCCCGGCAAGGTTGACCTTGGGTACAGTGCTACCTTATCCTAAGTGAAGGTTAATACTTCCACATTCTACATGCCGCAAAGCTGACGTGAGCGGAGAGATTATGTAATTATCACGAAGCACCTGGGACTTGGACCCTCTTAAGCCAGAAAAAATCATCAAGACTCACCCCAAAGTTCTATACCAAGGTAGAGGATCTTTTGCATTTTAAAGACCATTCACTTACAAAAGGTTAAAGCCAACCCCACCAGCAGCCCCAAACACAGAAACGTGTTTAAAAAGTCATTGATTTTGCTTTTGGACATGGAAGATTTTGAAAAGAAAAGGTTAGAAATGATTTTAAAGATTAATAAAAAGATGATATAAATGTATTTGATCAATACCAATATTTTAAAACATTCTTCAATTCTACTAATATATTGTGGTTATCTGAAGAATAAAAAACCAAACCTAGGGCAAAAAAAGGACAGGTTAAAGGCAAAGAAGAAAGATTGAAAGACGCACACCACCTGGGGCTGAAGGCAAGAGAGCAAAGAAACTCGGTGGGCTGGGGGTAGGGGTGAAGGATCCTCTCCCTCTCATTTAAGCCTCAACACAACCCGGTTAGTATCTTCTTTTTCCAGAAGGGAACCTGAATATCAAAAAGATTAGATAGTTCATTTAATCTCTGTCCAAGGTCAAAGTCTGTCCAAGGTGACTCAGCTTGGAAGTGTTTGTTGAGTCTTGGGTCTAAATCTGGGTCTCTGTTGGTACATGCACTTCCCATGATAACACCATGTGCTAGTTTTACACTGAGTGTTTCCCCAAATAAATGGCCAAGTCACACCCTTCTATCAGCTAAGCACTGTCTTCACCTGGTTCTGAGACTCCAACACTTGGAACTTTATCTTTAATTCTTCAGAGCTCTGCTCTAAATAAGACAGTTCCAACAGCAGATGGGAGCTGAGGTGGGAGAGGGGGTGGAAACACGAGACGTAAGTCAGTCTCTGCAATGACAGCTGTGACCAGGACTAGAGGGACCAGTAAACTCAAGCTAAGGATCTGAGCTGAGTTTCTGTCTGGACGGTCTGTCCATTGACGTAAGTGGGGTGTTAAAGTCCCCCACTCCTATTGTGTTACTGTCAATTTCTCCTTTTATTATCTGTTAATATTTGCTGTATATATTGAGGTGCTCCTATGTTGGGTACATACATATTTACAATTGTTATATCTTCTTGGATTGATCCCTTGATCATTATGTAACAGTCTTTTTTTTTTTTTTTTTAACATTATTTATTTATTTATTTTTGGCCGCGTTGGGTCTTTGCTGCTGCATGCGGGCTTTCTCTAGTTGTGGCGAGCAGGAGCTACTCTTCATTGCAGTGTGTGGGCTTCTCATTGCTGTGGCTTTTCTTGTTGCAGAGCATGGGCTCTAGGCCCACAGGCTTCCATAGTTGTGGCATGTGGGCTCAGTAGTTGTGGTGCACAGGCTTAGTTGCTCCGCGGAATGTGGGATCTTCCCAGACCAGGGATCAAACCCGTGTCCCCTGCATTGGCAGGCGGATTCTTAACCGCTGCGCCACCAGGGAAGTCCCAACAGTCTTTATTTTAAAGTCTATTTTGTCTGATGTGAGTATTGCTACTCAGCTTTCTTTTGATTTCCATTTGCATGGAATACCTTTTTCCATCCCCTCACTTTCAGGCTGTATGTGTCTCTAGATGTGAAGTGAGTTCGTATAGGCAGCATATATACGGGTCTTGTTTTTGTATCCTCACTTCTTCTAAACAGAAACTCAACACTCAGACATTGAGCACAACCGTTCATTTATTCCACACAAAAGAAAAATCTAAATGATATGATTTTTAGAACGAAAATTATTGGTGATTGGAAGAATAGGTGACTTAGCTCTGACATCCCTCCTGACTGCGTATTAGAATGTGTGGTTTGGGCCAGTCAGTAGCACAGGTCCACTCTGCTTTCTTTCTTATCTCTTTGTGAGAACTTTCTCACTGGCTCTTCCACAAAATCAACATGCTGGTGGACGGCACCTCCACAGCCTCTGCAGATAGCAGGAGAACTGAGCCCTCACTCTGGGAGCACCATTCCCTCACTCTGGGAGCAGCAGAGAGGGGGGAGCCGTGGCTTGGAAGGCGAACTTTGGTATCAAGTGACCAAGAGATTTAATCAGATGAGACAAAGAGGGACAGGGGAGGGAACCACAGGCCAGAAGGACTTTTGCTCCTGGACCCAATGCTATTAAAATACAGAGCAGAGAATGGAGTAAAATTACAATTCCACCTCTAGATTCTGTTCCACATATAAATAAGGGAAATGCCTCTTCTCTTCCACTTAGTTTTTGCTTCACTGTTTTCATACT
This sequence comes from Monodon monoceros, assembly GCF_005190385.1. NCBI lineage: Eukaryota > Metazoa > Chordata > Mammalia > Artiodactyla > Monodontidae > Monodon > Monodon monoceros. The sequence continues at coordinate 71,021,157 of NW_021703782.1, forward strand.
TGGAGGAAAGAAAACCAACGATGGGTTATAAGTACTTTAAAACTTTCGTTATCGTTAAGAGCCTACTAGTTTCAGGTTCTTATTTATCGTCATCCTACTACAAATGTGGTCTGTAATAAAATCAGGGGGTAACCTCTGAGTAAGGCACCCTGGTTGTAACAGAGATTCCTCCGAGGGCCTGGTTCGCCTTCCCTGCTTTTGTGCCCGCTGACCTCCAGGCAGGAGACCAAGCTGCCTCTCACTACGCCTCTCGTACTCCCGAGTCTCTCGCTGCAGTGCTCTGCCGGGATCCTGTGCCTCCCCCCACCGTAAATGTGAGTTACTTCCTTTTCCAGCATACATGCCCAGCAAGTGGTTAATCTGCACTTACGTGGCTTGCTACTCGGGCATGGCTGGCACACATGGATAACCTGTGCTCTATTTAAGTGAAAGCTCACCTCCGCAGGCTTCCTGTGTCCGTGGGTGGTGGGTGTGCACTCTGCAGGGCTGGGAGCTTTCCTACAGGATACTTGTTCTTGGCATTCACTTACCAGTGTTTCCCCAAATTCCATTATTTCTGTACCTACCTTGCTATTTTTATCATATCCATGTACCATCTGCATGATTATATAATATTAAAAATTTTTTATTTAAATAAGCTTCTTATGTAAGGAAACATGAATGTTATGAGTAAAAAACCAGTGTCATTTGCCATGGGTAATCAAATTAAATATTTGATTAATTAAATATTATCATAAGACTTTGGTGATATTCCAACTACAAACATCTGGTCTATCCCCCAGTGATCTGGTGTGTATTATGTGAAATGTACTCTTTTACTCTCCATCCTTAAAGGAGCTTTCCCCCTCTTTCTCTTGAGAGGCTTCTGAAATTCTACCCATGAACCTCACACACATACAACAAAACTGAGGGTTGAAACTGATATAACTAAAAAGGGGTCAGAAAAATGTCTTAGCACTAAAATTCTAAACTCTGAGATTTGAGAAAGCAGTCTGAGGTTCGAGTTTCAGCTTAAGACTCAGAAAGACTCATGGGGAGGAAAAAAAAAGTTGGTTTTTAGAAGCCAGGAGAGAACAGAGGCCAAAGCAAAAAGGCCTTTCCAAGTGATAAACCAAGCATATCTAAACAGAAAGCCAATTGTTCTAAAGTTTACCTATAATCTTTAGTCAAGACCGCCTCCCTGAGAGTCAAAGGAGGAGCTGATAAAGCTTCTCAGATGGGCAAAGCCAACTCCAATAGTCTGTGATGTTTTCTGAAACCATCTGGGAGAAGCCACTGTGTTTCAGCTCAGTTTTACAGATGATGTACGTAAACAGAACAGAAATGGGGACACAATGCTGTACGTTGGTGTAAATGACTTACGAGACCAACGGGCAGAAGAGGGTATGGACACATTCTGTTGTGACTGCAGGTTGGCTCTACGGGGCCTTATTTCTCTTGTTTCCTCGTGTCTTTGGACGAGGAACACAGAGCACATAGTAGGAGCCTAATAAATGTCTGTGCTTCGGTATTCATTGACTAAGACAACAAGGATGATCACGGTCTGGGAAAGCAATGGGAAGAGGGTTTGCCTGGCCAAGAGAGGACTCAGGACTAAGTGGACGAGTTTGTTGAGTGACAAAGCAGCCTCACACAGGAGCAGGCACACTGCCACTTGCCCTTTCCGATGAGGACACGCGGGGCCCCGGGGCCAGCCACACAGGGAGGCTCAGGTTCTGTATCAGAGTTTCCTGGTAGTGGGGTACAGGAGTTAGGAAAATGCCTTTTGGAATCTTTATGCAGGAGAGGTTCTTAGTAGCAAAGAGGGTGGCCTGGAGGAGAGTGCCTGGATTTGGGGGCACTCTGCTTGGTTCCCTATAACTCACAGCTGACCTTGGGCAGCAGCCACCCCAGGTGGCGGGAGTTTCTGCACCTGTGAGTGCTGCAATCCTGGTACTTGTTATTCTAAAGATACTGATTCATGAGAGGATCTGGCTAACATTGGGGAAAATTCCAAATGATCCCTTACTGCTACGGTGAGAATGTTTGTGTCCCCCACCCCCACCCCATAAGGCTGAGAATCTTATGCCCAAAGAGATGGCATTAGGAGGGCCTTTGGCAGGTGATTAGGTCATGAGAGTGGAGCCCTCATGAATGACATTAATACCCTTATAAAGAGAACCCAGAGAGCTCCCTTGCCCCTTCTACCATATGAGGCCACCGGGAGATGTCTGCAGTCTGGAGACCAGCTCTCATCAGAACTCAACCTTAATGACACCCAGAACTTCAACTTCCAGCCTCCAGACTGTGAGAAATACACCTCTGTTGTGTATGAGCTACCCAGTCTGTGGTATTTCATAGCAGCCTAGGTGAACTAAGACATCTACCCAAGTGCAATCCAATGGAGGGAGGGATACTCAATAAAAATGCAGGTTCCTGGGCTCCTCCTCAGTTCAACTCTGACTCACACTTGCAGGAGCCTGGCATTATGCATTTTAACCAGAGCTCCAAGGGTTTTGATGCACCCAGTCCATGGAATGGTTGGGAAGCACTTCTCCAGGCTCTCCCAAGAGGAACCTCTACTAATGTAATCTACCTGGGACTGGAATGCTCAAATTTTTACATTATGTTCAGTTTAGCCAATGGGATTTTATACCAAGTTCCAATTTCATTTCTGCATGAATAAAATATCTCTGTGGTAGCTCTGTTTTTCAATTTCCAGAGGGGAAACATTTTGAAGGTGCCATAAAGATTCACTTATTCAAATCAGTCCTCCCCAATCCCCATATCACCATCACAATCATGTCATCTTCCCCAGCCTCTGCTCTTGCAAACAGAAAAGGTGCTATTTTTCACCATAAAAGGAGAAGTGGCAATGTCCTAGGCATCATAGAACTGGAAACAACTGGACACAGAGTTCATGGCTGCTTTCTCAACAAAAGAGGTAAGTACAAGTCTTTTGAAACAAAAAGGAAAAGCTGAAAGAACTTAAGTGATGAGGCTCAATAGATAGTTTGAGATTTTTTTTTTTTAAAAAGAAGCCAACGCTAAAACAATGGAGCAGAATTCAAGATGCTGTATATTTTATAGTCTTTTTGTTTCATTAATCTACAAAATCATTTGTATTGACTCACCAAGGAAAGCAGCAATGCCAAGTATTTCCTGCCACTTTCTGTCTTTGGGCCTCATTTTGATCAAGATGGTATTTTCAAGTCCAAACTTGATTTCTGAGCAGTTCTTATATCAGGCAAAGCCAAAAGATCATGCTAACAATTTGCAATCACAAAGATTTTTTGAATAAATGTTTTTCTAATTTGAAGTATCAAACATAATGTACTTCTCATATTTGCCACAAGTGCATTTAAAAGTTCAAATGCAAGGAGACAGCAAGGCTACTTTTTACTCTAAATTAATTTGAGCTATTTACCTACACAACCAAATTTCTATAATTTGTTAGAAATGTGGTATTCGTAAAAAATTCAATACAAATATTCAGCTTAGAATTAACTGCTTTATGTCAGGAAACGGTTGTCATTAATTGACATGCATCTCTTGTATGCAGTCAACATGATCCAGAGATCTTTGTTAGCCAGACATTCTAACTGACCCTTCCACGAAGAGTTACACAGTTTTGCTTGTTCTGTGTCAATAGCTCGTCTGTATAAGTTTCCGGAAAAGTAACAAAATATACAGAATCTTAAGAAACAAATGCCTGTTAGTGACAAAACTCTATTTTGGAAAATGCTGAGGACATCAATTACTTTCCCCTAAAAATGAATAAACCACACAAAGGATAGGGAGGAACCTATTCAAATAATCTCTGTGGTTTACAACTAAAACATTAGCAATCCCATTAGAAGTAAAACTCATTTCACTTATAAGGAGGGTCAAGAGATCACTTTCTGCTCTATGACTCTAACTCATAATTGTTTTATTTTTTAAAAAGACAAATTGTAAGCATTTTCATAAATGATTTTAGAATCTTCCACAGTTCACTGCTCTTCCTGAAAATTGACATTTCCCTCATTCTTACAGAAACGTTTACCAAGAAATCATACCACCAGGGCGCTAATAAGACTTTAGCCTCTCAACCTTTGAAAGGATATGAGGAATCATATAACCCCAGAATGGTCAACACAGGGAGGAGTCTAAATTCAGAACTTGTTCCTTCACAAGTTATGATTGTCTAAAAGCTGAATTTTTGCTCATGCTGAAAAAGAATAGGAGGAAGGATAGAGCAAAGACAAAAATTACTTAAAGGAAAAGATGAAGCTCTAAAAAGATAGGATGGACTTAAAATCTTCAAACCTCAATAAGGGCAGGCAAGGAGACAAGATATCTATTTCGAAATACTAAAGCATCTTGCTGAAACATGGGGAGTATCTGACCCACCCTTCTATCCATCCTCCTCCACTCCAAAGATAAATTTAAATGAAACTAAGTTAAATTGTAGTTAAACAAAAGTAGACACTAGTGCAATTAAATGCAGGTTCAGGTTAAGAATGAAAGCACAGAGAATTCCAAAACCGTGGGACTTTCAAAGTACCATGCACTATCATCCACTTTGGATGGTTTTTCAAAAACATTGTTCTCTTGAAGTCCTTCTCACCATGCTGGCAGAATATGAAATTAGTTTTATTCAGATTTAAGTACAGTAAACCCCTCCGTCCCCATCCATGGTTTGAATTTCTGCAGTTTCAGTTACCTGTGGTCAACCGTGGTCTGGAAATATTAAATGGAAAATTCCATAAATAAATAATCCTTAAGTTTTAAATTGCACACCCTCCTGAGTAGCATAATGAAAGCTTGCACCATCTCACTCTGTCCTGCCTGGGACGTGAGTCATCCCTTTATCCAGCATATCCCACCCATTAGTCACTTAGTAGCTATGTGGTTATCAGATTGACTGTGCAGTTATCGCAGTGCTTGTGTTCAAGTCACCCTTTTTTTACTTAATAATGGCCCCAAGGCGCAGGAGTAGTGACGCTGACAATTTGGATATGCCTACGAGAAGTCATAAAGTGCTTTCTTTAAGAGAAAAGGTAAAAATTCTCAACTTAATAAGAAAAGAAAAGAAAAACATATGCTGAGGTGGCTAAGATCTATGGAAAGAATGAATCTTCTATCTGTGAAGTTGTGAAGAAGGAAAAAGAAATCCACGCTAGTTTTGCTGTTGCATCTCAAACTGCAACAAGTTATGGCCACACTGTGTGAAAAGTACTTAGTTAAGATAGAAAAGGCATTAAATTTATACAATATTTTGAGAGAGGGACCACATTCACATAACTTTTATTATAGTATATTATTTGAATTGTTCTATTTTATTATTAGTTATGTTGTTAATCTCTTACTGTGCCTAATTTATAAGTTAAACTTTATCATAGGTACGTATGTATAGAAAAAAACATAGTGCATATATACATATATATATAGAGAGAGAGAGAGTAAGAGAGAGAGAGAGAGAGAATTCAGTACTATGTGTGGTTTCAGGTAACCACTGGAGGTCTTTTATATTTATCTATTTATGCATTTATTAGGCTGCACTGGGTCTTAGTTGCGGCACGTGGGATCTTCGTTGCCACGTGTGGGATCTTTAGTTGCGGCATGCAGACTCTTAGTTGCAGCATGTGGGATCTAGTTCCTGGGCCAGGGATTGAACCCAGGCCCCCTACATTGGGAGTGCGGGGTCTTAACCACTGGACCACCAGGGAAGTCCCTCCACTGGAGGCCTTGTAATGTATCCCCCATGGATAAAGGGGGACTACTGTAGATATCCAAAAAGGTGTATGGTGTCTTTCAGCACCACTGTAATCAAAATATGTGAATTTACCCTTAAAGGTCCAGTTTAAGAACACATGGGTTAAGTAATACCAAGATATTGGCAATGTTGTATCAACCAGGTAAAACTCAGGTCCCATCATTTTTGCCTTCCTTTCTCTATCTCAGGAGCCCAGCTGGCTCCCAGGCCAACTCATCCATCTTATCGACTGTTCCACCATCGCTTTTACCATGAATGCCCCCGCATTCCCTGGTAAAAAGACTCATTCTCTTCTTCTTGGTCCTACTATATCTTTATATACCATTATTACGGCCTTGTCATGATATTTATGTCTTCCCATTAGTCTGTGATTTTCCTTAGATTAGGAACTCTCTTCTCTACCTTTGAATCCCAGCACCTTGGACAACACCTGCCCTAGAGTAGGTGCTCACTAACTGTCTGAATATTTGAAGAATTTCCTAATACCACTTTCTGTAGCATTCCTCAACTAATCACCAAAAAACCTTGGACTCTTTCCTACCATTTAATTCCCAGGGGCCTTTCCCAATGTAAATGAAATATGTTCTCCTGCTTTAATTCTTCTCTCAGTCCCCAAAACAACAAACAATTTTGTGCCAACTCAGAAACTTGAGTTCTCATCAAATGGTCTTCATTATGGCCTCACCCTCTGAAAGAAAGAAGTTTCTTTTTTGGTGTACAGCTGTGAATCAAGTAACATCACAGTCTAATTCAGGACGTGCTTGGAGTCATTCCAGCCATTATTTATTCAGCATATATTGAGTGCCTGGGCTGGGCTCTAATTCTAAGGAATGAGTCTCCACCTCAGTGGGGAAGGCCAACTCTGTCATTTCCTTTCCTCCAGCCCAAGATCCGTTTGAGCCTCAGTCTTCCCAGAACCATGAACTCCAGGATGGCTAAGACAAAAACATTTGGTCAAGAGTTTTTCAATATGTCTCTTACTGATATCCAAAAAAAATTACTTAAATATATATATATGCATATATAATTTCCAAGTGACAACCTAATGATTCATGAGTAATACTAACCTCTAGTTCCACTCATCAAGATCTCTTTGGGGGAAGATGTTTGCAAAAACAGGCTGGACCCCTCTCTCCAGGGTGGGTTAAAATGACCAGGATGACCGTATCGCTGTCTTTTTTTTTTTCTTGAAATATAGTTGGTTTACAATGTTGTGTTAATTTCTGCTGTACAGCAAAGTTATTCAGTTATACAAATATATATATATACATTCTTTTCTTCAATATTCTTTTCCATTATGGTTTATCACAGAATATTGAATATAGTTCCCTGTGCTATACAGTAGGACCTTGCTGTTTATCCATTCTATATATAATAGTTTGAGGATGACCACATCTTCTGATTGTCCAGGACCAGTCCTAGTTTATACCGGTTGTCCTGAGGTAATTATTAATAGTATCCTTTCTCATTCTCAAAAGTGTCCTGGTTTGGATAATAAAGTATATGGTCACTCTCAGTATAACTCTGCCATATTGGCGTTGTCAGAGACTTTACAGTCTCCTCTGGCATTACAACACTAATTTACTGCTAAAACATACAGCTTAAGATAAGAAAATCAATAACCAACCAGCTTTTTCTTTTCATAAACCTCCACCTTAACAACAACAAAAAACAGTTTTTCACTAAGACAACTGCGGGAGCTGCTAACATGTTTCTCACATGGGAAGGATGTACTCTTTGACTTTGCTGTAAAACCAGCTGAACAACATAACCCAAGTAGCTGCTTTGTTACAGACAGTGAGAAAATGTACGCAAAAGAGGTCATTTCAACTAAAAGAAATCTGTATATGATAGCTATTATTTGTATTAATTATATCTCCAGTGACCCACCTACGGGGGGAAAAAAAACTTTCCGCTAAAAGCCAATTTGATGTCTCTTCTAAGGCTGTAATTAAACATATAAAAGAAATTCTGTTGTTACAAGGAAAAAAAGAGGCAAATGAGCTCTCTCTTTTTCGTTCCATCAACACTGGGATGCCTTTGCTGGGATAATAACTAAGGGATAGTCCTCCAAGGTGTGGGTAAGCAAAGGAGAATGATTTGAGGATTATTTTTATTTTACCCCAATGATACAGATAAGTCCTTATAGTCTTTTCTTTGGAATGATGGAGAAAGCAGTATAGAAAAATAATTAAAGCCAAGCACTCCATTTGGGGTTGAGTATTGTTTCTTGGAGTAAAGGGACTATCCTTGTTGGAATCCGAAATTTGTAATATGCTAGAAAGCTGTTTGACCTTAGACAAATTACTTAAACTCTCTGAACCTCAGTTTCCTCATCAATTAAGTGGGCAGAATAATACTGTAATAGGCAAGAACAAATCTGATACCATATTAGATCTGTTCCTTTTCCTGTGCTTAGTCATGCTGGCTCTGCACCTTTTGTAAAAGAATGTTGCCTATAGCATGAAATATACAGGATAGCCTAGTCTCAGGGCTCTGACCTTTAAGAGTCCATTCATATGGAGATAAAAAGTTGCAGAACAGAGAATAACATTTGTCTTGTTGGAGGTTTACAGGAACATCATGACCTGACCTACGTGGACAGATGTGAGAACAAAGGATTCCAACACTAAGAAGTTTGCAACGACAAACCATATCCCTCCCTCACCTTGTCTTTAAAAACGCTTTGCTGGGACTTCCCTGGCGGTCCAATGGTGGAGGACTTCACCTTCCAATGCAGGGGGTGAGCGTTCGACCCCTGGTCAGGGAGCTAAGATCCCACGTGCCTCGTGGCCAAGGGAACAACGCATAGAGCAGAGGCAGTGTTGAGGCAAATTCAATAAAGACTTTAAAAATGGCCACATCAGAAAAAAAATTCTTTAAAAAAGTAAAATAAAATAAAAACGCTTTGCTAAAAGCCTTCGAGGAGTTTGGGGCTTTTTGGGAACGAGCCACCCGTCTCCTTGCATGGCCTGCAATAAACCTTTCTCGGCTCCAAACTGCGACGTTTTGGTTTGTTTGGGCTTACTATGCGTCGGGCACAAGATCTTACGTTCAGTAACAATACCATTCCTATCATCATTTGTTGTGAGAATTAAAATTGCTTTAATTCTAGAAAGCAGAATTCAAATATTAATTATTATGATGAGTGACAACTGTGGAAGTAGAGAGGAAGAAGGAAATGTAATGGTTTGGAAGACTGAATGCATTTGCGAGAGAAGGTTAGAAGCAGGAATGATAACCTTTGAGACCAGGAACTTGGTGGCATTTCTAATAACAAAGAGGAAGTTAGAAGTGGTGCGTGTATTTGTTTCCTAAGTTGCTGCAACAAAGTGCCACAAACTGGGCGGCTTAAAACAATAGACATTTATTCTCTCACCAGAGGCTCTGAAACAGAATCTGTTCCTTGCTTTTCTCTCCTAGCTTCTGGTGGTGGCTGACAGTCCTTGATGCTACTTGGTCTGGAGCAGCATAACTCCAGTCTGTGCCTTTGTATTCACATGGCCATCATTCTTCTGTGTGTGTGTGTGTGTACGTGTGTGTGTGTCCAAATTTAACTCACCTTATAAGGACACCAGTCAGAGTGGATTTGGGGCCCACCCTAACCCAGTAGGACCACATCTTGGCTTGATTACATCTGTAAAGACGCTACTTCCAAATAAGCTCACATTCATAGGTTCCAAATTCATCATGAATTGGGGGAGCACCCTGGTTAACCCAGTGCAGTGCCTGTTTGGGAAAGGTGATCACAGGCTCACACTCAGAGAAACTTGATATAATAATTACTGGTAGGATTTTACAGAAATGAAAAGACTAACAGGGGATTCCTCTATGTTTTCCAAACAGAGCAAACTTTTAATACTTCTAGTATGAAAGGGGAAAGGGCTCTTCTTTCTTTCCACTTGTCTTATCCAACATTTGGACTGTTTGCAGGATCCTAAAGAATTTTCTCTTTACAGCTTTTCCCCTCCCGCTTATTTTGTATGTGAAGCACCTTCCATAACTCAAGTTACTTTATTAGGTGTAACTGTGGGTGAGCAATTAAGTTTCGGCATCAGTGTGGCAACATCACTTTCATGTCATCAGCAACAACCCCAGAAGTTGAGAGTCAGGGATTGCATTCCCATTTTGTTTGGTCAGCACATTGTTCAGCTTTTTATTTTTAATTTGAACGTCTTTTGCTGGGGCACACACTCACTAGTTAAACACAAATGTGCCCACAGTCTCTCCCTAGGTCCCACTGCCTTGTATCTGGTCCAGTCACACATTTATGGTACCCGCCGGAGACCTGGAAGCACAAGGTTGCCAGCCGTGATCTCCATGATCCCTAAACCCTATGACCCTGAAACTGAGACAGGTTGGGACCTGGGACCCTTTACTGGAGTGCTGCCACCTCAACAAACGTCTCCTCTAGTAACAGAATACAAAGAAACTGTAAGGAACTAAAAATAAACATGAATGCGCAGTTGGGACAAACTATGAACAATAAGATACAAAAAAGCCAAAACCCAGCTGCCACTTCTGAGGTGCCGGGAGCAAAAGCAAGGTACTGCGCGAGATCCCCGCACACAGCACCCCCCAGGGGGTGGGCAGATCACCTAAGCCACCCCTCCTGCCCGACCCCTGGACACACCCCTACACTCACCCCATTTAAGGAACCAGTTCGCCCCGTCTCCAGGAGCGAGAAAGGGAACCTGTTACTTGTTTTCACTCCCTCAAGCGGCAGCAGGAGCCCCAATAAAGCCTTGCCTGAATTCCTCTTGTGGCCTCTTCTCAACTTCTATCGATTAAACAGTCCAAGAACCCAGGTCGGGCACAAAACCAGTCACATGACTTTACTCCATTTCACCCCAAATTCCCTTCCTTAACAGTTAGGGGCTAGCTTTTTCCCTCGTTAACCAGTTGTTTTGTAATTATTCTCAGTTCAGCTTTTATCTCCCCAAAACTCGATTAAAAACAGCTTTGTATTTTGTATCCTCCCACAACACCCAGCCTCCCAATCTGCACAGAACAGACATTCCAGCGTGTGTTGGCTAAAAACAAAAGGGCCAACAAAACAACATCCTGCAATTATTCTCATATTCCAGGGCTTGACACAGTGCCACCTTTAGAGTTGACGAAAGAGCTTCCAAACTTTAGAGGGCCTTGCTCTGGCCCTCTTTCACCTCTCCCCATCCAGCGGTGCCATGAGGCCCCAGGGCCAAGGACACATACTTGCTTTTAGTCCGTGTCCTCTCCCCAGCTGCAAGGCCGTGCTCAAGGTACTTGAGATCCTGGAAAGTGGCCCCCCACCCGCTTTCAGGGCCTACACGGGCCCTTCCCCAATCCATCCACTTGAGGGTGAGCATGACACAGGTGTGCACATCCCTAGGCCTGAAAGGTAGCCAAGAGACAGATGTGTGTGAGGCGTTGTGGACAAAGCTTGGATGTGCTGGCCTGAGTGCATGCAGAGCCCTTTGCAGTGTGCATGGGAGGTGGTAGTGACCAAGGGACACCAGCCAGGGGCTTCCATTTGTACTCCTGCTCAGGCCCTACAAATGTTAAGTGCCTCCCTGGCTTGACACACACATGGGGTCGAAGAGGTAAATATCCATGGCAAATACTCTTATTTCTCACTTTTACCCAGGATATACTCTCCCAGCCTGGATATATTTTGGTATATAGTGATATCTACCCAGTACAGAAACACCTGACTTTTAGTTATTTGCTGAAAGGATGACAGACTAAAAGAGAGAGTACTTGTTTTCACCCAGGGTTTTTAAGAACTGAAGAAAACTTCAAAAGCAGGTAAGAATGGTTCATGCTATTTCCTAAGTATGTTAAGATTCTTCTGAGTTAGCCAGTGCTTCTGGACCAGCCATATCACCCAGGATAACTGGGAGTGATGTCATGGGATCACATTTAAATCAATATCCACCCTGAAATAACCATCATCATCCAGACACGTGCATTATCATAAAATGCATTCATTAGGCACTACAGTGTGAAATCAATTTGACAATACTAATTAAAAGTGCATTTAAAGTATCTTCGAAGTAGCCATTACATCACACTTTATATATTCTCCTATAATCTAACCCATTATCTACACTTTGAAATCCAAACGGAATCTAATGGGAGACGGAAATGAGCTGGCCTTGGCAGGACTTTTACCAGAGTCAGGTTGTCCACAGAAGAAACAAGATTAGTTATAGGCTATAGTGTGCGTGTTAAAATGGTCACTTCCAAGACTTCCCTGGTGGTCCAGTGGCTAAGAATCCACCTTCTAATGCAAGGGACGCAGGTTCGATCCCTGGTCGGGGAACTAAGATCCCACATGCTGCGGGGCAACTAAGCCCACACGCCACAACTAGAGAGCCCACATGCTGCAACTACAGAGCCCACGCGCTCTGGAGCCCACCCACTACAACTACTGAGCTCGCGCGCCACAAATAGAGAGAAGCTTGTGCGCCACAAGCAGAGAGAAGCCCACGCGCCACAACAAAGAGCCCGCGAACCACAATGAAAGATCCCACATGCCGCAACCAAGACCCGATGCAGCCAAAAATAAATAAGTAAATAAATATTTTAATAAATAAATAAATAAATAGAACGGTCACTTCCATACTCACTCTCATACACTGAAAATTTAGTTACATTAGGTCTCAAGATCAGACGTGAGACTTTCTCTTACTGGTACAATATTGTGGGCCTAATTCCTGCTTTAAATCCTCTATGAAATTGAAAACTCAGTTCTCATTTTCCTGATGGAAACAGTGAATATTCCAAGCAGTCTGCTTAGTTTTCCCCTGCCCCTACCCCCATTTGAACATATATGGATGAATGTTTTTCCATGATGGAATGAAGAGGAAAAATTTCAACCTCTGGCAGATTAGCTAAGACTTTTCATTATACTTTATGCAGAACTTCTGTGCCTGCAAATCAGCAACCACCCAAATCAAGAGTCCTTGGCTCATGTTTTTGCACAGTTTGATGTACATCCTCTAGCTATGCTTTTCCTCCTCTCCCTCCTCATTCTTTTTCAAATTCTGAATCTTCTTGGGTTTCTGGAGGATACGATTTTCATTCATCTACTAAGCTTTTACAATCCAAATTCTGTCCTGCAGATAAGCAGGGCCTTTAACTTTCTTTAACCTGATTGTGACATCTGGTCAGCCACCAGCTGGCATAAACTCACCTTCTGTCCACCTCAGCCTGCCCTCTTCCTCCATGAAGTACAACTGTGGCAGACATAAGACTAGTCAAGAGATTAGTTCAATTGGGATCTCCTCAGACATATACTCATGCTCACCCATTCACCCTTCCAAGTGACCCCAAATCATCAGGCTATCAGATTCTGAAGCTGTTTCCAAACTGAAGCTGCAGCTCTCTATCATGGGACCCTCCCCTGCTCCTAAAGCCTGGTCGATTCCAGCCCCACAGGAGGAAATATAGTAAAAAAAAAAAATGCATGAAAAGGATTATTCTCCTATCAGATCCAAGCAGCATCTTTAGGAAACAAGAAAGAGTAAAAAAAAAAAAAAAAAAAGGGGGGGGGTTGGTGGCATTTTCTTTGTTTTTCTTAAAAGACAATCATTTTCATCTTCTTGGCATATATGGTAGAAAATATGCACAGTGACTTTAGAATGACAATATTTGCAATACAGCCTTAATACAAAGAAACTGAAGCATTCAGCTATTCCCAAAAAGCTCTAATATAAAACAGAAAGAATCTATAATATCCAGATTCTAGGGGATTATTTATTTATGTGTTTGCTTTTTTTGGTTTATTTTTATGGGGAGTTAGTGGTAGAAAATGAAGGAACTGTGGAGGCTTTGAGAGACTGAGAGATGAGCAAATCTGAGAAAAAAGATTTAGAAATGAAAATAATATGAGAAAAGATGCTCTGAGCATTTTTAGATTCGTAAAACCTTGGGTTTTGGCACAAAACAGAATTTGTTGATGAACCTTCCTAACTAGTGTTGAAAACTGACACTGTTCTTAGTCTTATACTCTGAGGTATGATACAAGTTACATTAATTGGTAAATTAGGTTATCTTTTTTGTTATGACATATTAGTTATAATAATTACTTTCTGCTCCTTTAAGAATTCCAAGATCACCTCACAAAGGATGATTACTCTCTGATACAATAAAGGAAACAAATGAAGACCCAATTCACCCAGCAAGTGGGCAGGAGCAATCTCTTCCACAATGATCTACCACTGTAGCCCTACTTAGCCTTGATACATCAGAGAAACTAATTTAAAAACCATTATTATTTTACCTTAGTTTTTTTTTTTTTTTTTAATGCCTCAGACATTTTGGGTGCTTGTAACCAAATAAAATTAGTCTGGTTAACACTACCATGCCTATAACAATGAGAGTCTAATTTATTTTCCACCTAGCATCAAGCAATGAAAACTTTGCCAGACCATGAAAATGAAATACTGTAATGCAGGCTAACAGGAGAAAAGCAAAAGTAACTCAACCATACATAAAGGTTGTTGTCTGCTGTATCATTATGAAAATCCAGATGAGGACCAATTCCCATTTACTTAGTGATGATGTGACCTTCTGGAAAAACACGTCCCAAGAGAAAAGTCCTATCAAGATTCCAAACTAGCTTTATGGAAGCTAACAATCCTCATACATCACTCAGAGGAGCTTCATAAATATTCATCATTGATGAAATGGTAAAATCCCAATTAGTAGTCTTGCTCTTATTTCCCCTCCTCCAACCTAACTCTTGGATATGGCAAAGCTCCTTACTTTGTACCTCTAAGACTATGCAAGAGACAGAGACAGGGAGAGGGGGAGGCTAGGACTGTCTATGGAAGAACTGTGTGTCCCAGGCACTGCTCCTACCATTTTCATAAACGGCATTTCAGTAAACAGTGTTGGGACTAGATCTTAACCATAAGGGAAAAAATCAGATCTGTATGGCACATCAAAATCAATCCCAGACGAATGCAAGATTTATATACAAAAAATTTAAATAATCAATATATGTCAAGAAAGTAAAGGTGAAAATTTGTCCAATATTGCATAGGGGAAATTCAGATTTAAAAATTATAAACAAAATGTAAAATACACCATTAAAAAAACATGAAAAAACAAAGGCTTTGCTAGGCAAAAACTGTTCTAACATAATAAAGAATTTATATTCTTCATTGAAAGAGCTATTGCAAATCAATTTTTAAAAGACAACATCAATAGAAGAGAAAACATGGAAAGTACAAAAAGGCAACTCATAAAAAGAAAATACAAGTAGGCATATGAAAAATGTTTCGCCTCACTATAATGAAAGAGTACAAATGAAAACCATGAGGTGCCGTATTTTGTCTATTAGAGGGGCAAATTTGAAAAAACTCCAGTGTTAGTGGGAATATAAGAAAACAGACCCCCTACTCCAATTTATTCCTGCAGCACCTGTGCAGCAATACAAAGCAACACGACAGCTTGGATCAACTTCAAAATGTGTCATGTCATCCAGAAATTCCAATTCTAGGATTTCAGAAGAAATTGTTGGACAAGTAGCCAAATATAAATATAATGGACAGTGATCACAGCATTAAACACAATAGCAAAAAAAACCACAATTAAATGTGCAGTGGTAGGTGACGAAATCAATGAGTTATGGTGACTATACAATGGAAATATTATATAGCTAAGAAAATCAATGTAGATAGATACTTACTGACATGAAATGATGTTTCTAGTACAGTGAATGAAAAAGGAACGCATAAAACTGGAGGGAGTACAGTAAAGGTGAAGAGGGCTCCCCAGTGCTCAAATTCGAGGTCGGCCACTCACCTGCTGCCTAACCTTGAACCTCAATGACTGACTGTGGAAAATGGGAATGACAATAGTACGTGCACTTAAACCAGTGCTTAGCCCACAGCAAAACACTCAATGAGTGTCAGTGTTACTTTAAGGTGAAAGTGATCTGGATTATTCTTATGCTTGCATACACACACACACATGCATATACTTGTAAGTCAGAATTATCGTCACCAAATGTTAATCACTGGGTAGTACAGATATACTGTTTGTCTTTATTACTTATTCATAAAAGTAAACAAAATTCTATCCACGTTTGGTTATGAGCATCCATGTCTATCAGTTGTCAAACGTTAAACCTAAGAGTTTTTGCTAAAAAAAATTTTAAGTTTTAGTATCAGTTTTACTGTCATGAAGAGCAGGGACCCAGTCTGTTCTGTTTCCTCTCTGTTCTCAACGTGAGGGCTTCATATCCTGTAGGCTATTCTAATATTAAAGTTAACGATTTATATGAATTTTAAACTGATACTATTAATGCATCACTGAAAAAACTTCAGACCCCCAAGATAACTGTGGCGAAACGTTCTCTGACAAGACTTCTGGCTGAAAGGTCTATGTTTATAAAATGAAGAACTGAGCTGCATTATATTTTTTTCCTAAATTTTCAGAAAAAAATGGAAGAATCCTGCTCTAAATTGTTCGCAGACATGGAGCTTATTACCCTGTGCTGGAAGCCAAACTGGGATCTCATTTCGACTGTGACAAAGATAAAATCTTACAGCTAAATTACATGTTTCTGTGGCTGATTTTTCTTTTTTAAAATGCAAATGTAAAAGTTAATACCTTTTTTAATCCAACTAACTAGCAAAAATTAAAGTGAGATAATAAAATGTTGATGAATGTCTGGGGAAGTTGAAATTTTCATGCATGGCTGTTGGTAACAATAAATTAGTACAGATGCTTTGGAGAGACTTTGGCAGTATTTTTTTTTAACTTATTTATTTATTTATTTTTGGCTGTGTTGGGTCTTCGTTGCTGCCTGCGGGCTTTCTCTTAGTTGCGGCAAGCAGGGGCTACTCTTCATTGTGGCATGTGGGCTTCTTATTGTGGTGGCTTCTCTTGTTGTGCAGCACAGGCTCTAGGTGCGTAGGCTTCAGTAGTTGTGGCATGCGGGCTCAGTAGTTGTGGCTCATGGGCTCTGGAGCGCAGGCTCAGTAGTCGTGGCACATAGGCTTAGTTGCTCCATGGCATGTGAGATCTTCCCAGACCAGGGATCGAACCTATGTCCCCTGCATTGGAAGGCGGATTCTTAACCACTGCTCCACCAGGGAAGTCCCAGCAGTATTTTTTAAAATAAAAGTATACATATTCTAGATTGGTACTATATGATACTCTGCAATTATTTAATTTCTTAGGCATGATCACTGTATTGTGGTTAATAAGAGAATGACCTTGTTATTAGAAGATCTGTGGCGGAATATTTAGGAGTGAAGTCTAAAACTTCAAAGATTCAGTTAAAAAAAAAAACTTAAACACATATACATACATGTGTGTGTATACTGGGTTGGCCAAAAAGTTTGTTCGGTTTTTCCCGTAAGATGGTACTACTAGCACTTCGTTGTCTTTAACTTCATTGGAAAGAATTTTGTTAGACTGTATTGTGACAGCTGTCATATCAGCGTGCATTTTAAAAGAACTTATCAAAATTGGTGAATGTTTGTAGCCATTTTAATACTGAAAATGGAAGGAAACAAAGCAACATTTTCAGCATATTATGCTTTATTAGTTCAAGAAAGGTAAAAATGCAACTGAAATGCAAAAAAAGATTAGTGCAGTGTATGGAGAAGGTATCGTGACTGATCAAACGTGTCAAAAGTAGTTTGCAAAGTTTCATGCTGGAAATTTCTTGCTGGACGATGCTCCACGGTCAGGTGAAGTTGACAGTGATCAAATCCAGACATAAATTGAGAACAATCAATGTTATACCACGTGGGAGATAGCCAACATACTCAAAATATCCAAATCAAACACTGAAAATCATTTGCACCACTTGGTTATGTTAATCGCTTTGATGTTTGGGTTCCACATAAGTTAAGCGAAAAAAA
Source organism: Monodon monoceros (assembly GCF_005190385.1). NCBI lineage: Eukaryota > Metazoa > Chordata > Mammalia > Artiodactyla > Monodontidae > Monodon > Monodon monoceros. The sequence goes on from NW_021703782.1 coordinate 71,038,761, forward strand.
CCTCTTGACCGTGTTTCTGCATGCAATTCTCTATTTAAACGTAATGAAAACGTTCTGTTTTTAAAACAAATTGTGACGGGCGATGAAAAGTGGATATTTTACAGTAATGTGGAACAGAAGAGATCGTGGGACAAGCGGAATGAACCAACACCAGCCATACCAAAGGCCGGTCTTCATCCAAAGAAGGTGATGCTGTGTATATGGTGGGATTGGAAGGGAGTTCTCTATTACGAGCTCCTTCCGGAAAACCCAACAATTAATTCCAACAAGTACTGCTCCCAATTAAACCAAATGAATGTAGCACTCGACGAAAAGTGTCCAGAATTAGTCAAGAGAAAACGCATAATTTTCCATCAGGATAACGCAAGACCACATGTTTCTACCAGGCAAAAAAACTGTTACGGCTTGGCTGGGAAGTTCTGATTCATCCTCTGTATTCACCAGACACACTGACCTTCGGATTTCTATTTATTTCGGTCTTTACACAATTCTCTTAATGGAAAAAATTTCAATTCCCTGGAAGGCTGTAAAAGGCACCTGGAACAGTTTTTTGCTCAAAAAGATAAAAAGTTTTAGGAAGATGGAATTATGAACCCAAGGTAACAGTATTAGGAGGTGGGGCCTTTAGGATGTGCTTAGGTCATAAGGGTTCTACCCTCACAGGATTAGTGTCCTTATAAAAGAGACTCCAGAGAGTTAGATTTCCCCCTTCTGCCACGTGAGGACACAGTGAAAAGATGTAGTCTACGAACCGGGAAGGAGGCCTTCACCAGACGCAGAATTTGCTGGCACCTTGACCTTGGACTTCCCAGCCTCCAGAACGGTGAAAAGTTTATGTTGTTCATAAGCCACCCAGACTGCGGTATCCTGTTATAGCAGCCTAAATGGACTGGTGTTGGGGGCAGGGGGGTGCGGGAGATAAGAAAGCAAATATAGTAAAATTAAATAATTGGATATTTTAGGTTTAAAAAAAAGCACGTGATGATTGTATGCTCTTTTAACTTTCCTACAGGTTTGAAAATTTTCAAAACAAAAGAGTTGGAGAAAAAAGTATCATATCTTCACGTGCACAAGGCAACATGCAGCACTATTGTTTGTTAATGTGAAGAAGTGAAAACTGCCCCCATGTCCAAAGAAATGTGTATTTGTTGGATGAAATGTTTCATAGCAATGAAAAGGAGTGCTTTTCATTCTACTCTAATGGGATCTAGTGTAGAGTCATAGATGGATCTTTTCTTTTTTTTTTTCAAGTCTCTAAGTGCAGGCAACCCTCTTTTATTTTTTTTAATAACTTTTTTTAACATCTTTATTGGAATATAATTGATTTACAATGGTGTGTTAGTTTCTGCTTTATAACAAAGTGAATCAGCTATACATATACATATATCCCCATATCTCCTCTCTCTTGCGTCTCCCTCCCACCCTCCCTATCCCACCCCTCTAGGTGGTCACAAAGCACCGAGCTGATCTCCCTGTGCTATGTGGCTGCTTCCCACTAGCTATCTATTTTACATGTGGTAGTGTATATATGTCCATGCCACTCTCTCACTTCGTCCCAGCTTACCCTTCCCCCTCCCCATGTCCTCAAGTCCATTCTCTATGTCTGCGTCTTTATTCCTGTCCTGCCCCTAGGTTCTTCAGAACCTTTTTTTTTTTTTTTTAGATTCCATATATATGTGTTAGCATACGGTATTTGTTTTTCTCTTTCTGACTTACTTCACTCTGTATGACAGTCTCTAGGTCCATCCACCTCACTACAAATAACTCAATTTCGTTTCTTTTTATGGCTGAGTAATATTCCATTGTATATATGTGCCACGTCTTCTTTATCCATTCATCTGTCGATGGACACTTAGGTTGCTTCCATGTCCTGGCTATTGTAAATAGAGCTGCAATGAACATTTTGGTACCTGACTCTTTTTGAATTATGGTTTTCTCAGGATATATGCCCAGTAGTGGGATTGCTGGGTCGTATGGTAGTTCTATTTTTAGTTTCTTAAGGAATCTCCATACTGTTCTCCATAGTGGCTGTACCAATTCACATTCCCACCAACAGTGCAAGAGGGTTCCCTTTTCTCCACACCCTCTCACATAGATGGATCTTATAAAGCAGTGCCAAGTGAAAGATAAATACATAAATCAAAGGAGGTTGCCAAATGAGTCTTACATACCATTTACTTCAACATTCATTTTTAAGTATACACAAAATGTGCTACATCACAGCTACATAGCTATGAAATATATGGAGAATGGCTTCAAAGAATCCATGGTGGCTACATCCAGATGGATGTTAATGGGAAGGGGGGTAATCATGAGGGAAAAGGAGGGGCCATGACAGAGCTTAAAGATGACACTGATGAAAGCAATCCAATTCTGAGCACTACATCTGGGGAAGGTTTTATTTTTATTTTCTTAACCTAATGGATCAATGTTTTAGAAAGGAAGAGAATGCACTCATCATAAAACTAGATTGTTCCAGGCCACCACCAAAACATCACAACGCGTCTGCATTTGTGTCAGCAAATCCCAGAGAACCAGCCTTCCGCCTTCTTGCAGCCCAGGCTGGTCACCACCGTGTGCGCTGAGTTCCCCACCTTCTCGCTCCTAACCAGTCCCAGGTTTCTCAAATCAGAAGCTTGGGTGGAAATTGCCTCCTAAGTAACTAATATGCTACACACACATTCCACAGGTCTCTTTTCTTTTTCATTATGGGAATCAAGCAAGGTCTTCAAGGCCATGACCCTTTAACAGCCCTTCATTTTGACATGGGTTACAGCCAATGTAGAAATAAACCAACGGGATAGGGATGCCCCTTCCCCACAGCCCCTGCCCTGTGTCTGAGGAGGCATGCAATACATGCATATACTGAAGAAATGAACGAATGAAGAAGTGAATGAGAAAGAAAGGAGAAGGGAGAGAGAAAAAAAGGATGATAGAAGCAGAAAAAGAAGCAACCGACTCAGTGGGACTATGTGAGCTGAGAGAACCAGCCACAACTCCCAGACTTATAGCCGAGAGTATAATAATTCTGGCCCACTGGGAACATAACCAGAGTCCGATGTGTATCAGTAAAATCACAGGGAAGGCAGAGAAGACCACCTTGGTCTTCCCAGTGTTTTCATGGACCAGGGCCAAGTACAGGCATTCTGCTGCGCACTCTCACTCCATAATGACTCAAACAATGTTTCATTAAGAACAAGATATTGGTTAGCAGGGAATATGAATGGCCCACATTAGGGAACCCTTCTGGGGATGAAACCGTCTTTTCAATGACCAAAAATATGATGGAAAAACAAGAGCAGGCCTGGAATAAATGATACAAATAAATGGTACAAAGAAGTCAGCCAAGTTTAAAACTGTTCTTCCTCCAGTGGCACGAGAGGTGCAGTGGTTAACAGATAATTATTTCATAGGAGAAAACGGCACCACAGAAAGGCAGGCTACCTTTCATTTTCATCACTCAACTAGACAATCCCCAATCAAGAATGAAGAGGGAAAAGGACATGTTCTCCAAAAACCCAGGGTATCATTTGCACAATATTTTTACATTAGCAATTAATAATCACATATTTGAGGGGGGAATCAGAGGGACCTTAGGGATTATTCTACCCAACCCCCTCATTTTGCCAATGAGCTCAGAAAGCTAAATGCCTTCCCTGACGCCTTATAATGATTTAGAACCGCAACATAGGACTCCGACTCCAAGTCTCATAGTTTCCACGTGGCACCACATCATTCCTCCTTTATAATTCTTCAGCCTCTGAAATCTAAGTTTCCCAGTCTCTGAGGCTTCTGTTAGGAAACTAATTTTTTTTTATTATTCTTAATAAAATTAAGAGTATTTCAACCTAGATTGTATAGTTCATAATATGGAAGTGTTATTAATACTCTCAGGTGTGGTCATGGTGTTTTGTTTTTGTAGAAGAATGTTCTTAATTAAGGAGCAGTAGAGATGCCATGCCATGATGTCTGCAACTAACTTTCAAATGGTTCAGCAAAACAGAATAGATAGATGTAGACAGGTAGATAGATAAATATAACAAAATGTTTAAAATTATTGAATTTAGATAGACGAGGAGGGGAGTTCATTATACCATGGCTTTGATGTTTTTATTTTTTTAAATGTTGAATAAAAATGAGGAAATGTAGATATGTTTTCAAAACTCATTATTTTAAAGCATTTCCAGTTTTAAGTAATAGACTTCGACTCTGTGCCCAGCTGCTCAGATACCTCATGTGACACAGCTAACCAGGCCTTCCAGGGGAGGGGGTTTATGGGGTTCCCAGATAGTATGTCTAAACCTAATTACAGCAAAATCATGTCTAGAAAGTGTGTGTAGGGAGTGGTAGAAACCAGGTGAGGTTGTCCACTCAGCGTAGATGAGGAGACCTTGGACCCAGGTGTCCCTGCTTGCTGCTCCTCCCATAAAAGGCTGGGGTGGGGATGGAGACTGGGGCCTGCCTTCTATAGAAAGACAGAAGAAGCCTACAAAAAACAGAATTCAGACACTCACTACCTTTGTTTTCCTCTGTATTCTAAAGCAACCCCGTGTTGTATCTCCCCTAGGAAGTACCGTTAGTGAAAATGGAAACCGTCCCCCGAGCGTCTGAGCAGGTGGACCTGAATATCTGGGTTTTGTCCGGTGCTGCCTGCCTTTGTTCTTTCTCTTATCTTTGAGCCTGATTTAAAGTCTGTTGCTCTCACCACTTTCACGTGAACCAGAAGAAATACTGTCTCTTGGGATTCTTGGCTATGACTCCACAAATTCCTCTGAGCCTCAACTCGTATTGCTCCAGAGAGCTGCCTCAGCCAGAATGATAATTCTCAAATGTTTAGTCTTCCCTCCCAAAGCTTTCACAAATACAAACTTAGATCAGAATTTTTTCAGAGCTTTTACACAAAGATTTAAACAAGCTTCACAAGTGTCACTCTGTACCCATTATAATATTGACATTGTTCCCTCTAGGCCTCTAAAGGCACCTCCATGCAGGGCTGACAGTAAGGATGGCGTGTGGTTAAGCTGATCACACCTGGTCTCATCCATCCCTCTCTGTTGGGTCAAAATACCTTCCCAGACTAGTTGAACAAACTTATTTACTGCGATACAGAAATCCCTCTGTAGAGGCCAGAGATAAGAAATCTTTTAAAGGGGGGGAAGGGTGAGGGTGAATCAGAAAAAACACTGTAACATGCCAAGCAAGTGATACCAATATTTCACAGTTTAACAAAATGTTCACCCATCAACAGAGGAAGGGATAAACAAAATGTGGTATCTACATACAATGGAATATCATTCAGCCTTAAAAAGGAAGGCAATTTTGATACATGCTGCAACACAGATGAACCTTAAAAACATTATGCCAAGTGAAATAGGTCAAACACAAAAGGGAAAATATTATATGATTCCACTTATACAAGGTACCTAGCTAGAATAGCAAATTCATAGAAACAGAATGTAGAATAAAGGTTTCTAGGAGCTGGGTTAAGAGGAATGGAGAGTTATTGTTTAATGGGTACAGACTTTCTCTTTGGGATGATGAAAAAGTTCTGTAAATGGATAGTGGTGATGGTTGCCCAATATTGTAAATGTACTTAATGACTGAGTTATACATCTTAAAATGGTGTACTAAATTTTTTTTTTTGCGGTATGCGGGCCTCTCACTGTTGTGGCCTCTCCCATTGCGGAGCACAGGCTCTGGACGCAGACGCCCAGCAGCCATGGCTCACGGGCCCAGCCGCTCCACGGCATGTGGGATCTTCCCGGACCGGGTCACGAACCCGTGTCCCCTGCATCGGCAGGCGGACTCTCAACCACTGCGCCACCAGGAAAGCCTGTAAATTTTGTTATATATATTTTATCACAATAAAAAATGGTGGTGCTCACTTCTGCAGCACATCTACTAAAATTGGAACAATACGGGGAAGATTAGCAGGATGACACTCAAATTCGTGAAGTATTCCATATTTTTCTAAAAATATTGAATCACTATGATGTACAGCTGAAACTAATAATATTGTAAATCAACTACATTTCAATTTTTAAAAATATGTTTTATAATAAGTGTTTCCTAACACTTAAGTCAATACTTAGCACAAAACTCAGGAAACAAATAGGATCTTGAGATCCAAGAGTGTGAATGGCTTTGTGCTAGGGTCCTCAAGATACACCATCCTTTCTCTCAAGGACACTGTGTGAGTAGGCAAGGCATATAACAACACATCATTTAAATACATTTAGAAAGTAGTGTGTGATTAAGTGCCACATTGAATGCAACAGATAAGTGCTACGGAAAGTCTAGGGAGAAAGGAAGTGTAGAGTCTGAATAGTCCTAACAAGGACGGAGCACCTAAAGTGAGTAAGGGATGAGGGCTAGGAGCAAGGAAGCTACTTGAAGAACACAAATGAAGGGACAGAATCCAAAAGAATTATCACATATGAGGGAGGAGGAGGGCAAAGAAGGGAGCCACGAAGCTAGAGTAAGGCATTTATTCTAGGAAGTAGAAAGTAACAGGAAAAAGGGAGGCAGGAACCTACTGAGGTAGTGAAGAGGGAGTGGTTTGAATGATTGAAACATTCAAACACTAGCATCTGGCAAAAGCCCCAAGTGCCGGAACACACCTATTAGCTACCAAGTTCTGCTGGAAATTTTACAACAAAAAATACCATATTTAAACAACAAGGTCCTACTGTATAGCACAGGAAACTATATTCAATATCCCGTAAACCAAAATGGGAAAGAATATTAAAAAAAAAGAATGTCTATATGCGTATAACGGAGTCACTCTGCTGTATAGCAGAGACTGGCACAGCACTGTAAGTCAACTATAGTTCAATTTAAAAAAAAGGTTTTTTAATACCATACTTGTGTCTATTGGGTAGGTGGTGAGTTGAGAGATGATATCAAAATCTACACATGCTTATGACAGTGTGTTGTGCATATAAATATTTTTTAAAATGCCATACTTGTTTCATGCTTGATTCAACCTATATTTACAACCATTCTTTTTTTTTTTTTTTTGCGCTACGCGGGCCTCTCACTGTTGTGGCCTCTCGCGTTGTGGAGCACAGGCTCCGGACGCGCAGGCTCAGCGGCCATGGCTCACGGGCCCAGCCGCTCTGCAGCATGTGGGATCTTCCCGGACCGGGGCACGAACCCGTGTCCCCTACATCGGCAGGCGCCACCTCAACCACTGCGCCACCAGGGAAGCCCTACAACCATTCTTGACATTAAAAGCTAAGTTTTTAAATTATAAGATCAAATAACTTTACGTTTATAATTTTTGTTTTATTTTTCAAAATGAAAATTCCAATTAAGCCACCCCTACCCCCAATATTTAGTATAAAATATTGGGACCCATTCTAATGAGGGTCACTTTAAGTAGTCTTTTTCCTAAATCGACCATTTTCAGATCATGGGGCCTCCTATAGGTCTTAACTAGTTTATTCCAGCCCCAGCCAGAGTTAGAGCCCAATACCAGATTACTAGGCTTCTGGGAGCAAACACTGGTAGCTGTTATCAAATGCCCACCAACCTCAGAGTCTGTATGAAACCAACCGGACATTTGGGCTGTTCACACAAATGCAGTTGCTCAGTGGCAAGGGATTAAAGTATCAAACTCTCACCAGATACTATTGCCCCGCAAATGTCAACCTAGGGACTAAAACCAAACAAGGAAGAGATCCGTGGATCAAGGGGACACCATCGTCTCAACAATGGAATCTAATATAGATCCTTTATTCTCTTCAGAGCTCATGCTATATATTATCATTAGGAGGGAGGCTCTGAATCAGTTTCCTTAGAATGTGAGTCTGTTTCCATGGTGACAAGAGTGTGCTCCTTTAAACCCCGGGACAAATGAATGGAGCATTCAGTAAGTCAGGCAATTTCTGGGTATTTTCAAAGCCTCAGAACAGACAGATAATGGCTCTAAGTCTTACCAAACATTGATTTGTTTCATTTCTAAGTGCAGAGGAGGCCAATGACGGAGAAATATATAAGAACTGCATCCCAAACCAATATTGACCCTGGATCAAGTGTAAAATAAGCCTGATTCTCAGAGGGGCTTATCTTGTCAAATGAAATTACACTGGCTTCACCCTGGCTGGCACTGACATTGTAATTGTCATGCACTCAGGCAGAACACAGAAAAAGGAAAAAAATTTTTTAACGAGATTTTTCCTATCAATCCAACTGAAGTGGTACTTTCTAAATACCAAGGATGGTTAATCTCCTATTTTCAAATGGTGACGATGCGCTCAAGAATCTAAATAAATAATTTTTTAAAGTCTATATAATCCTTTCTTTTGTGAACTACCTATTAGACAATTTTCTATGGAGTGCAACTTTGGGTCTTGCCACTATATATGTTCGTTTGTTAGAGTTCAGGTAGAATTGCTTTAAAGAAAGACCAGTGCTACTTTTTTTTTTTGTGGTACACGGGCCTCTCACTGCTGTGGCCTCTCCCGCTGCAGAGCACAGGCCCCAGACTCACAGTCCCAGCAGCCATGGCTCACGGGCCCAGCCGCTCCACGGCATGTGGGATCTTCCCGGACCAGGACTTGAACCCGTGTACCCTGCATTGGCAGGCTGATTCTTAACCACTGCGCCACCAGGGAAGTCCCTCAAAATAATTTTTAACATGTGTCATACCACACGTATTATTCTGCTGCCATGTTTTCACTTAATAATATGCCTTTGAGCTCTTTCCATGCGGTACTTCTCAGCCTCATTATTTGTAACTGGTGCACAGTAGGAACATGGCATAGTTATTTTTAGAAGCCATTCCTCTAAATCCATGCCATCCAATATGGTAGCCACTAGCTACAGGTGGCTATCGAATACTTGAGTGAAGCTGGTATGAGCCAAGATGTGCCGTACGTACAAAATACATGCCAGATTTTGAATACTTACTAAGAAAAAATATATATGTTATCTTGTTAATAATTTTTTAATCTTAATTGTATGTTGAAAGGAAAATATGTTGGATATATTGGATCAAATAAAACATTAAAATCAATTTCACCTGTTTTTACTTTTATTAATGCAATCATTAGAAAACATAAAATTACTTATGTGGCTCACATTATATTTCTATTGAACAGTTCTGTTTTAAAAGATGGGCATTTAGGATATTTGCCGTTCATCTGACATTACAAAGAAAGTGCCCCAGTAGCATTCTTATACATCAGTGGCCCTCAACAGGAAGCAATTTTGCTCCCCTGGGCACATTCGGCAATGTCTGGACACATTTTTGGTTGTCACAACTGGGGTTGCCACTGGCATCTAGTGGGTAGAGGCCAGGGATGCTGCTAAACATCCTACAATGCACAGGACAGCCTCCCAAAACAAAGAATCGTCTGGCCCGAAATATCAGTAGTGCTAAGGCTGAAAAACCCAGCTATGCATGAATCCTTGTCCACATATGGAAGTGTTTCTCAAAGGTAGACCTGAAGTCAAAAAACTGCCTGTGCTTCTGAAACACTGAGACACCACAAAACTGCCCTCCGGAGTGGATATGCCAGTCAGCATATCTCATCAGCAGTGCGTGAAAACACTCAAATTAATCGTAAAAGAACAAATAACCCAACCAAGAAAAGTTCAAAAGGCTTCAAAATGTCCACTCAATATTGTAAGTTCTTACTCTCATCACCAGGAATGACAATACAACTCTAAGTCCCAGAGTTTTAAGTAATATTGGGACGTTTAACCTACTCCCACCCTTTTAAAAACTGTCTTCTTTGCTCTCAGAACATAAATCATTTGGGGCCCTAGCATAGTTAATTTATAACTAACTAAACAACTAACTAGTATATCTCTCTGCTTCTCAAATGTGGCTAAAATTTGAATCTTGGGAGAGTGAAATCTCAAATACTTTGCTAATGTTTAAAAAATAACTTGTATTTATCTTACACCCTCATCCAGAGCCCTAGAGCACTGTCTGTTTTCCCAGCAAATGTCAACCTTGGAATGATCTTCATGTATAGTAACTGATAATACAAGCCGTGTGCCAGGATCAGGTGTTTGTTCTCCAATGTACCATATATTTTTTAGTTAGAAATGATCCTGCCAAACAAGGCCACACGTAGAAATACATTACAGATCTTAATCTGTTAATGCAAACGCAGAGGTAACATTGATTTGAAATGCACTGTTCCTATACTTACATTTTACCTACTCTTTTTTAGAAAACAAGATTATTAACCTTCTCCAATTTTCAATTTCCATATTTACAAAAATGCAAACTGTAGCAAACATGGTTCATGTTCCAAGTTCTCCGCATGACAAGCGTAAGGTACTCTACAGCCATAAAGCTTTTTAGGAGAACTGTGACTCTTATAAGCTTCCTCTGTTATGAACTCCTCATAAAGAACTAATTTTAACTTTCTTCCTGGAGTGAACTTGAATCATGAATTCATTCTCAGTATGAGAGCACGCAAAATGAGACAAGCGCTAGAAACAATTACAATTAGTTCTGACTTATCACCATTTCTCCCCCACAGGTTTTAAAAAGTATGTTTTTTGGGGGCAGTTTTCAGAGTTAAAGTATTCAACCTGTGGCCAGCAAGCGCTGTGATGACATTTACCATGTCTTGGTCTAAACTGATACTTATTTTTTGTTTTGTTTTGTTTTTTGCGGTTCGCGGGCCTCTCACTGTTGTGGCCACTCCCGTTGCGGAGCACAGGCTCCGGACGCGCAGGCTCAGCGGCCATGGCTCACGGGCCCAGCTGCTCCGCGGTATGTGGGACCTTCCCAGACCGGGGCACGAACCCGTGTCCCCTGCATTAGCAGGCAGACTCCCAACCACTGCGCCACCAGGGAAGCCCCTAAACTGATACTTATTGACTTTCATATTTGGGGCCTAAAAGATTCCAGATAATAAAAGAAAAAAGAAGGGGAGGAAGAGGAGAAAGACAGAGGAAAGGCTGGACTGGAAACTCCTTGAGGAAACAGCATCAGCTAGCATAACTCAAACACATGATTAAAGAATGCAAGATAGAATACACACCACTATATATAAAATAGATAACCAACAAGGACCTGTAGAGCACAGGGAACTATACTCAATATTTTGTAGTAATCTATAAGAGAAAAAATCTGAAAAAGAATATATATATGTGTATATAGACATGTGTACTATCTATGTGTATCTGAAACTAACATGATACTGTAAATCAACTATACTTTAACAACAAAAAAAAGAATGCAAGACAGAGAAAAATAATTGCCCAGGTTCAAAAAAAAGCACACAGGTTAGACTAAGATACTGGTTCAGAAGCACAAATGAGGATCTGGCCAAATTGGGAATACTGGATAGGCTGGCGGGGGGTAAGCAGAGCCCCAGTCATTCTGAGGAGGCAACACTAACTGTGCCTTCTGGGGGCGCAGCGCTGGGTAGGGATAGTCAAGTCTCTCAGAATCGGTCAGGGGGCCCTTTCTTGTTCTGCCACTGCTCACCCTTGGCAGCCCGCTCAGGGCAGACAGGCCTGCGCCCAGCAAACCCTTTTTGGCTGCCCGGTGGAGGCAGCAAAGATGCGATTTAGACATTAGAGTGGCCCTTCAGCAAGCCTTCATGGGATTCAGTTGGTAAACCGAATGTCACACCACTTCTGAGAGCAGCAGAGCGCTCTGCTACTTGAGTCTCGCGGAACTTCACATCAGACAAGTTTGCCGGTGCCCAGGCAGAAAGGGCCTTCCATTTAGCCGAGCCTTGATGAGGAACCCAAGTCCCACATGCCCACTCTTATTTCATTAAAGAGCCCTACTGCTCCAGACGCATCTTAAGCTGAATATCCAGCCTCCTGTATCTCTTTTGCCTGTTGTTTTTTTTTTTAAATGGGGTCGAGAAAACAAAGTTTCTTCCCCACAGAAGGTGGACTGAACTTACTCATGCTATTAACATCTTCTGAAACATGTCTCAGGCATGCTCTTTTCTTGATCCTGGCAACGAGGTGGTAACTAACAAGAGGGGCCAAGAGGATCATGGTCCTGTTAGCACAGTGGCATTGAGGTCACTGGCATTTGGGTATCTAAAATGGCACAACTGGTAAATGGAAATACACATTGCCAGATGTGGCTGGTGCTTTAGCTGCTCCGCCCCCTTGCTGGAGGGGCCAGAATTGTCCTGCCCAACAGGTTTCTTGAGCAGCTACTACGCATCAGGTCCTGTGAAACAGCTGTGAATAAGATGGAGATGGTCCCTGCTCCCGAAGAGCTTAGAGAATGGCAAGGGAGAGACAACTCAACAGAAGCCACTTCTTTAAGGGAAACAATATGTATGCCCTTCATTCCAAAACAATTTTCTCCTCAATTTTTAGTCACTTTATTGAGACATAATCTACATACTATAAAGTTTACCCATCTAATGTGTACAATTCAATGGTTTTTAGTATATGTGCTGAGCTGTGCAATCATCACCATAATCTCATATTAGAACATTTTCATTATCCCAAAAAGAAACCTTATACCCATGAGCAGAGATTCCCCATGCCATTACCACGCCAGCCCAGGCAACACTAATCTTTCTGTTTCTGGAGATTTTGTTATTCAGAACACTTCAGGATGGGATCATGTAACATGTGCTCTTTTGTGACTGGCTTCTTTCGATGACCATAATGTTGTCTGAGGTTCATCAATGCTATAGCACGCATCAGTACTTCATTCCTTTTTATTGCCAAATAATATTCTATTGTATGGATATGCCTATTTCATGTATCCATTCTTCAGTTAATAGATTGGGTTGTTTCCACTTTTTGGCTATTATGAACATTCATGTGCAAGTTTTTGAATGGACCTAGGTATCAATTCTCTTGGCTACATACCTAGGAATAGACTTGCTGGGTCATATATTAGCTCCACGTTTAACATTTCGTGGAACTGTCAAAGAGTTTTCTAACGTGGCTGTATCTTTTTATATTCCCATTAGCAATGTACGAGTCCTCAAATTTTAATGTTTCTGAATATGGGTACAATTTATAATCCATGTGCATATTTAATATAGTGATCTTTTCCTTACTTTCTTTAATAGCTCTTTGTTATTAAATTAATGGTGCACTTTAAATTAGTGGTATCCTAGAATAAGGGAAATACTGATATAGTAATAATTCACTGAGCCTCAACCAAGTACTAGGCACAACTTGTTTAATGCTCATTTACCCTGTAACAGAGGTATTACCTTGATTTGTAGATGAGGAAACTGAGGTTCAAAAATGGGCCATAATTCCACCATTAAAATGTCTATAAATGACAAATGCTGGAGAGGGTGTGGAGAAAAGGGAACCCTCCTACACTGTTGGTGGGAATGTAAATCGGTACAACCACTATGAAGAACAGTATGGAGGTTCTTCAAAAAATGAAAAATCAAGTTGCCATATTATCCAGCAATTCCACTCCTGGGCATATAGCTGGACAAAACTATAATTCAAAAAGATACATGCACCCCTATGTTCACAGCAGCACTATTCAATAATAGCCAAGACATGGAAACAACCTAAATGTCCATCGACAGATGAATGGATAAAGTAGATGTGATATCTATCTATCTATCTCACAGTCATAAAAAAAAGAATGAAATAATGCCATTTGCAGCAACATGGATGGACTTAGAGATTATCATACTAAGTGAAGTAAGTCAGAAAGAGAAAGACAAACAGCATATGATATCACTTATATGTGGAACCTAAAATGTAACACAAATGAACCTATCTACGAAACAGAAACAGACTCACAGACAGAGAACAGACTTGTGGTTGCCAAGGTCAGGGCGGAGAGGGATGGACTGGGAGTTTGGGGTTAGTAGATAAAAACTATTGTATAAAAAATAGATAAACAACAAGGTCCTACTATATAGCACATAGAACTATATTGACTATCCTGTGATAAACCATAATGGAAAAGAGTATAAAAAAGAATGTGTGTGTGTGTGTGTGTGTGTGTATCACTTTGCTGCACAGCAGAAATTAACACAACACTGTAAATCAACTATGCTTCAATTGAAATAAAAAGGGCTGCGCTTCCCTGGTGGCGCAGTGGTTAACAATCCGCCTGCCAATGCAGGGGACAAGGGTTCAAGCCCTGGTCCGGGAAGTTCCCACATGCCGCGGAGCAACAAAGCCCGTGGGCCACAACTACTGAGCCTGCACTCTAGAGCCCGTGAGCCACAACTACAGAAGGCCACGTGCCTAGAGCCCACGCTCCACAACAAGAAAAGCCAACGCAATGAGAAGCCCGCGCACCGCAACGCAGAGTAGCCCCCACTTGCCCCAACTAGAGAAAGCACGCATGCAGCAAGGAAGACCCAACACAGCCAAAAATAAATAAATAAAATAAATTTTTTTAAGAAAAAAAAAGAAAAAGGGCCATAATTATATAGCCTCTGCCACTCCACCATGGTAGTATTAGCATTTGAACTTGGGTTGATTTTCTGCCAAAGTCCAATTTTCCTCTATACCTTCTCACTATTGTTCAAAGATGAGCAAGGGATAATATGTACTTTCTATGATTTCACAATCTCTGAGACAGATAAATACATAAATAAATGAATACAAGACAGGCTGTGATAAGTACTCAATCAAAGGAATTCTAAAAGTACTCTGTGTGGCCAGAGATCAAATTTGACAGGAAATATTGGAATCTTGGGATAAGTGGTATTTGAGGTGGGTTTTGTTTGGCAGGTGTGGGTAGAATCAATGCTCTAAGACTGTGCCATCCAATATGGTAGCTATCAGCCACATCAGCTATTGAGCACTTGAAACATGACTAGTCCAAATTGGGAAGTGCTGTAAAAACACACTGGATTTCAAAGGCTTAGTATTTTAAAAAAAGAGTGTGAAATATCTCATTAATAATGTTTATACTGAGCACATGTTGATAATATATTGGACATACTGAGTTAAAAATATATTATTACAATTTCACCTATTTATCTTTTTACCTTTTTTTCCTATCTTTTTACTTTTAAAAATACGATTAACAGAACATTAAAATTATCTAGGTGGCTCATATTTTTATTGGACAGTGCAGCTCTAAGAAATAAAGATGGCAGAGAATATGCCGGGATCATCGATTGCTATCACTGAAAAATCCAAGAGGTGTAACAAGAAACAAACTTGAGAAAGAAGGTGAAGGTCTAACTATTTAGGGCTCACGTGCCCTGCAATGCCAAGCAGTTTGAACTTTGGTCTGGATGTAACAGAGAGTCAAAGGTTTTGAAAGGGGAGTGAAGACATCAGGTCTGTGCCTTAGAAGGTGGATGTTGGCAACCCTTAGTCAATAGCATTGACAGAGGTGACCAGACCAAAACCCACCCCACAACTCTCCAAACTCATAAAAATGCTGGATCAAGTGTAATGCCACAAGAATACACAGCCAAACTTGGAAAAGCAAGAAAAGGAATTCCCTGCTGCCATAAACAGAAGCAATTAAATATCAGAGCAATGGGTCAAAAAGCTCAGGTGTGTTGGAACAGGACACAGGCCATTAGATCTGGGGGCTGAGGCTTTCACATCTGTGTGGGGAGAGGAGCCCAGGTCACTGCCCTGCACAAAAAGGGATGAGAAATTGAAACACACGCATAAAACTGGCACTAGAAAAAATCCTGCCAGTGGAGGCAAGGACAGAAGCTTGGACAAGGGAAGTCAGTAAAAAGAAAAGGAGCCAGTGTAGGATCCTGTAAAGACAGAGTGTAGGAAAACTGGGAGATGGTGCTGCCTGGTGAGCAAAGCAAAGGCAGTGTCAAGAAGGAGGGGGGCCCACGGGTGCCAACTGCTGAGCCGTAGTGAAAACAGACAAAGATGAGACAGTGCTTCTGATCTGGTGATTACAGGTTACCCCAGGCTTCAAAGACAGCAGTATCAGCACGGTGGCTGGAACAGAAAAAAGCAAGGGTAGCAAACACGACCTTCTCTGAACGTTTTAGAAGTGACTTGGAGAGACAGGCTGTTGGTCGCTTAAAGAGAGAAACAGATCAAAGGAATTTCTTTTTAGCAACAAGAGCCATACCGAGGAAGTCAGTCAAACAGAAGAGTGGTTCTAAAGATCAAGGCAAGAAGAAGAATCAATGAAGGAGCAGGTTTAGAGGAGGATAATGACCAAAGATGGAGCCTTCGAAAAGGTAAAAGGTGCTAATGTCCACCAGAGGTTCAAAATGATACTCATTTAAGCCACGGAGCTATTCTGGAATGGGGAGCACAGCGGCTGAGGGCCTACAACAAGGTTTGATGCTTGGACTGAGACAAGGAAAGCCCCAGGAACAGTGATGAGTGGCAGGGAGGGCCCAGCTGCCATGGACTCCCATAAACACCATCTCAGCTGTGGCCTGAACACTGAGGTTACCCTGGGTTGCCCGAGCTAGGTGCAAAAAAAGTAGTCACAGAACGTTGAAGCAGTGAAGCCTTGCTAAGAATCCTGACTGGGTATGGGAAAAAGTGAAACCAAAACTAGAGAGAAAGACTGGGAGACTAGGCAGACACTTGGGTATAGAGATCAGGCCACACAATACAGCACAGGGTAAAGGCCAGTCTGTGCTGCTTATACGTTATAAGCAGTTAATAGTCAAAGGAGGAAAAATACTTATTTTGCCATTTATATTTATCCTCAACAGTGTAGTCATTTGAGTAAATGGTAAGCATTATATCAGTTCATAAGTGGGAAAAGACATAGAAATATTAAAATACAGAACTGTTTTCCTTCAACTCTTTTGCTTTTCAGTTCCATCATTCATTCATGTAATCATTCTGGTGTTCCTGTAACATGCCAGTTTCTGGAGGATGAGAATGTGAAGAAGTAGAACGCGCATTTTATTTAACCTGAAACTAAACCTTTATCCTGAGAATTTGAATTCAGTGAGTCTGAGGCCTGTGTGTATACACAAACCAAGAAAATAGTCATTGGTCCTTTCCTTCAGGAGCTGGAGGAGGGTCACAGATGGACTGAAGAAAGTCAGGAGTCCTTGCCTTTGATGCTAGGGTGTCACATTATAGGAGAATCTGTCTTCACTTGGAGCATATTTACACTGTGGGAATGTTGGTATTCTAGCAACTGAGGAGCAATTCAAAGAGGCCGCTGAGATCAAAGGACTTGGGGGAAGCTCTGAGCAGTGTGAACTGGAAAGCCTATGACAACTCAGAATGTTAAGCAGAAAAATCAGGTCATTTGGAAAACTACAGTTGGTCTTCAATGGTAGTCAGTGATTTTTTGGCCAGCGAGCGATAAGGAATTGAAAAAGGAACAGTCACAGTGGCAACAAATGTTTCACAAGAAAAAAATATCAGCAGAAGAAACACAGACCTAACTTGGAGGGAGGAGAGATTATAAAATGTGTCTGTAAAAGTATTTAGACTGGGAAATAATATCCCAAAAAATTCAGACAAGTCTTGCATCTTCCTTCTATCTTGGATTAGTCTTACCTTTCGGACATTTCTCTCTTTCCACCCTCTCTTTCTTTCATAAAATGAAAACAAATATATACTTCTTAGTTCTCCAGACTATGCAATGAGACACTAGTTCCAAGTACATTCCAAAAGATATCTTACAAGAGGCAGCTTTGCTTCAATATGCAACAAACTGATCTGTGACCTGTGACCCACGGTTTTTAAAAATATTTGTTAGAATCACAATCTGTAATTAAAAATAGAAATTAACTATAATTAGCTACAAATAAAAAATGAAATTGGTTTGAATTAGCCAAGGTAATGGAGTCTATCAGAGAAATTAAATATTTTAAAGCAGTAAATTAGCCTAAAAGGCATCCAGTGCCTTGCAAATCTTGCAAAAACCTGCTGCCTGCGTGTCTCCTGGGGACTCTGTACATTTTAAAAACGAGGTCAGGCCAGGTCCAATTAGAAGGGTGAATACAGGATGCTTCTGAATTTTTTGGGGTCATAATTTAATGAGCTATAGCAATAATTTGCTAAATGTTCCATTGGTGGCTTCATGGAGATAATATTGCAGGTAGACTAGCACAGGTCTATAAGTGATTAGGAACTGCAGGTGTAAGCCATGAATAATAAGCCCACAACACAGTCAGTGCTAAATGAATACTTAGTAATATTTAGTAACGTTATTTCAGCTAAAATTAGTTTATAGGCTACTTTAATACCCTGCTTGAAAATTACTTTTCGCAAACCTTGAAAACTTCCAGAGAACAATCTAGGTTGAATCTTTCTGTATAAAGCATGTTGGGGATGCAGGAGAGGGGAGCATTTATAGTGAAGATCTAGGTTTCAGCCTCCACTGGGATATAATCAACCTATGCTCAAGGAGTTGAATGCCAGTAAGCTGGCTCCACTTCCCAGGGCATCTGCAGGCTCTGTGAGGGAGTCAAGTGGGAAGGAGGGAAGGCAAGGGATGAGCAGTAGAATGAGAAAGATCTTTCATCAAAACCTCTAAGAGACCTGGATGCTTGACATCAGGTGGAGAACCACCATAGCTCAAGAAAGTCAGTGGCCCAAAACAACTGGACTTCTTGTACCCTTTAGGTACCGCCATTTGTTTGTTTATTTTAACCTGTGTCTGCTTCTCTGTGGTCACTAGACCAGAGGTTGGGGGAAATTTGGGGGTTGGCATCCTATAGCTCTACCTCGGGGAAGAAGGGAATGCAGCACACAATCAGCTTAGCAAAAGAGTGGACCTGCAAGAAACACAGGGGAGCAAGTTAGCACTGAATATAAACAAGGGTTTGGTGTAAAAACTAGTCTCAGCAACAGAATGATATACTTGACCTTATGGGTATTTAAGGTGTGAAGAAAAAGGCAAAGCAAGGTTGAAAGCAATCACGATTTTCTGTGCCTTACTTCTGAACGAAAGAACTTGTTTGGTAATTTCAGGTGAAATGAAGAGGTTTTCTCTTCCAGGTTGCCACAAATTTGGAAAGGTGGTTAAACATACACAGGAGAACTACTGATAAGAATAATGGAAGAAAAAACATTTACACAACCTGGAATCCATATACTGTATCTACTGTTTTTTTCTCTTAATTTGAATAGATGGGAACATAAGGATTAATGTACATATGTATTCTCCTCTCACTTTATAACGGGCGGTAACATAAGGATTCTCATCAGCTGACACTCTCAGAGATATTCACGAATCTTTGAGAATCTCATTACGTGCAATTAACAGTAGCCGTCACATCAGACAAGCTCTGGTGTATAATCTCAGTAGCTTTCTGATTTACACTCAACCTCACATAGGCAGGCAGCCCTCCTCCATGTTGAAGCTATGCTATCTGCAACAATGGTCCATGCAACCTTGAGGCAGCAAAGGAAGAGAAGAAGTGCACGTAGGCTCTTACCTGCATTGCCCCAGAAGAGACTCTTTGCTCAAAGCACATGGCTCTGATATAACAGCAAGGGAGGAGGGAAAGCACAGCGGGGCACGAAAAATATTTACTGAACACGAACTGATGTCTGCCACACATTCCTAACTTACTGAAGAAGCATGAATCCGCCAGACACATGCCCCACGGGGGGTAAAGTAAATAAGGTTACTAAGGAAACTAACTTCTCTAGAGCATAGTTTGAAATCACCAACCTTAGCTAGAGACAAAACATAATGTTTGTGACAAGTTGCGAGAAGGTGATGATTTCACACTTCATGCTGTTGCTCTACATTTAGGGTTGGGGCTTTGGCCCAGGCAACGTACAGAAAGTAGCTGTTGGGGTCTCCTTTGATTTCAAATCTGGCTAGAATCCAAGTTTCTCAACTTCAAGTCCAATGTCATAAAAACTAGACATTGCTTCCTTCTAGAATGTGGGGCTCCTACTGAAATATCAAAGTCGCCTAAACTTTCCACATGAAAAAAAATTAATTTCAGGTCTTACTTTAGAGTACTGTTAGGCAACCTCGTTAATTAGAATCACCTGGAATGGTTGTTTTTTTGTTTTTTGTTTTAAACTAGCGATGCCTGTGCCCCAACTCAGGCCACTTGAGTTACAATGTCTAGGGACAAGACCAGGTAATGATTTTTTTTAAGTTATCTGGGTAATTCTAAGGGGCAATTAAGTCTGAGAATCACTATTTTAGAAGACAGCCACCCCATCCCCTAGAAATTACCAGTTGTTACTGGTTTTAAGGCCAGAAAGCTTTAAGAAGTAAAATTAATGCTTGGGACCCACCCCAGATAGTCTGATTTAACTGGTCAGAGTGGTGGGGAATGGACACTGGGATATTCCTCAGGTTATTTCACTGTAATGCCAAGCATAAGTACTATTTATGGTGTCACAGTCATCCCTAAACCGCCTTGTCAGGCCAGAGATGGAGCGACTAAAATTGGGGAGAGGGAAGCAGCACCATGTGGTGCTATCCGTGGTGCTGAAATGGAACTGCAAGGAATTGTTAATTGGTAGCAGCAATGAACATTTATTTTCAATTTGATAAAACAAAACCTTCTACTATTTCATATTTTTAATTGAGAGATATAAAAATTCTCCTAAGCACAGAACTACTGGTATGTATATTTTCGGCTCTATATTATGGTTTGTTAAGGGAGAGTGATTTTGAAAGAAAGAGGATTTGCTTTGCTATTTGTCCAGAGATCAGATAGGGCAAAGATCAAAATAATTATGACTGGTACTCTTGGAAAATCTATACATTTTTATTTTTTAGCTATGATAGTGTCCTGAATATTTTTTAAAGTTTTAAATTATTAGAATTTTTTAAAATATAAGATACTTTACTTCCCATCTAAAATTTGAAAGCATAAATGTTTATTGTTTTTATTTTTCTGCTTAAGAAGATGGAAGTGAAATAGTTGGAGAAACAACCTATTTTCACAGAGTAACATTCATCTTATGCTATTTAATGATACTACCACTGGATATTTCTAGTTGATGCATTTGTGAGCTTTATAAAAAAGGAATTAATATGGTGCTATAACCCCAATAACTAGATATGGCCTAGAGGTTAATGTTTCCCACCTTTCCCTCCACATTCCTTATATAATGACCACAACTGAATTGTCCAGTCAGTCATTTCTTATATTCTCCATGGTCTAAAAACCTATGCTCGTTCCCTCAAACGTCTATGCTATATGTTCCATGACCCCATCCAATAACAACTCAGTAACAAAAGGGATGGATGAACACTTTAAACCTTCTCCAGTTTATGACTGTTCTCTGAAACACAGAAAACATTTTCCACAGTAAATTACGTTATGAAGATATGAGCCTGATATGCTAACCTGAAAATGCCAAACATCTGAACCCCACCTTATCAGCAAACAGCTCGGAAACATATGCCTCTTCTTTGCTAAATTCTAACCTTTCCCAAAAGGCAGCAGTATGTGCATGCACAAAATCTAATAAATCACACAGGACTTTCCTTTGGAGCAGTTACCTTCCTACTCCTCTACGGGCACTTGGAAACTAAGGGCCTTAGGCTAGACACCAAAGCAGCACTCGCTAATATGATCCATGAGCTGTTTGAAGAGTTCATGAGGGGAAAAATATCCCTCATCTTAAGTTAAAATCACTCAAGAACTCATTTTACTTATTACCAGGCTGTATAAGCTTGAACACCTGAATTTACTACTTTGGGAAAAAGAAGAGTATCTGCCCCATACTTTCTTAAACACTCTATACTTCAAAGAAAGAATTTCAGATAAATTCCATTTTCCCCTAAATGAAAGTTTAGAGCTTTGCCGATTTGGTTAGTATAGCAATAAAAGAGAGTACAGTTCTCACACCTTGAACACAGCTTATCCTTCATCTGTTCAGACATTTAATGAGTGGGTCTGATAGTCACAAGCCTTTAGTGGATTCAAGTCAAGGTGTTTTTACCAACGCTCAAGTCCAACCATATTCCAATGGGGCCCTTCCCCCGCCAAGGCTGTCATCAGAGAAGACTTCTCTTTGCCAAAAGGGCCCTCAGGAGAGAGTTAGTTTACTATCAACACAATTAGAATCATTTTAGCATAGCCTCTTTTAAACTACTCGTATTCCCTATCTATAAATTAAACACTCTGGGAACCTGCCTATTTACTGACCACTTTCAAAGAGGGCTCTGTAGAATCCAAAACAGGAAGACAGAAAAAGATTTTGAAGGAAGGTCTTTGGAATTTCTGGTCACACTATCGGAGCTCCAGGGGGCTGCTTTGATGGTGAACTCATAACTTCCTCAGGCTACGACACATCCCAGTACCCCAGTGTCTGGCTCAGCTGCTAACACAGCTCTGCAGTAAATTTGTTATTCCCATAAAATGATCCAAAACTCTTGTTCTCCAAGGAGTCATGTTTTTCTATGGAAGTAAACAAAGAAATCATAAATACTCCTCTCTCACCATTAAGGGTTCATATCACTTTAATGTGAAGACACTCGTCATCAGAGCCCACAAACAGCAGACCAAGGGTGATGGAGTGAAACAATGAATGATCATGGCAGTAAGATGAAGTCTTGCCTCGCTTTTATGTGAGGACCTCTGGGACTGTCCTGCATCAGTGCCTCAGTGGTTTCAGTCTCTCACATAATTCCAGAAAACTGTATTATGTCTAGGGCCAATGACAGTTTTATATCACTTGAAAAACTTGTTTAGAACTTGTTCTACATTGTGTTTACAATATGACTCAACTGTTGGAATAAAAATAATGGTGAAAAATATTAACCTATAATATGAAAGGAACAAGTTTGGTCACAAGTGCTACAATCTTAAATTATAGATTAGCACAGGCTACCTTAAAAGACAAAATTTTTAAAATTGAATAATGAAAAAATTATTTTTGTGCAAGTATATCCACATCCTCAGTTTGAACAGTAATGACTGTTTTTCCAACACTTATCTCACTTAAAACCTTACCCTCATTTAATGTTTCCCATATTGTAGTTTAGCTGAAATCCTCAAGTGCCTCAGTTCTGCACAGATTTTGTCCTTATAAAGAAATAGGTTTCAAACACAAAGAGGATTCATTACCAGAAAACGGAATGGACCAGCCGGGTAAGAGGGGCAGAAACTATACGTCCATCTAAAATACTCCAGTAAAACTAGAGATCCATCGTTTTCAGAAATAATAAATCCTTCCAAATTGACTGCCATCTCAAAAAAAGCCTCATGGACCTAGAGAACGCCGTGGCCCTTATCCCAGACTATATAAGGTGACACTGGTCATGATGTCTGGGGCAATTACCAGGTCACTGCTCCTGTCCTATTCCTTGGGCGTCCAACCCTGGGAGGCTGGGAGTGTGATGCGGAGATGGGATAGGCTGTCTCTAACCAGGATCACTAAGACCCCGTCATTAGTCCCACCCTCTGCCACTCCTGTAAAATTGGGATACCAGATTTTGTGGCTAGCCCTCAGGCACCCTGAACAAGTTAGAGATCTTCACTCTAAGGCTGGGTACAGCCAGCTGAGTGCAAAGGAGCAGGGCAGGTGGGGCTAACCACCGTCCTCAGGTGAGAATGCTTTGTGCCAACGTGAACCACTTGCTGTCTCTCACATCCTGCAACCATTCCCCCAAACCCCAATGCGACTGGGCCCAGAAGCTCTAGGAAGCGGGGTGTCCCAAGCCCTCCCCCTCCCCCAACAACAGAGAAGAACAAAGACTTGGAACCAGAGACCAGCTGCTTGTTTCATGTCTGCTCTGTGACCTTGAGCACATTCTTTCAATTTCCCAAGAATCAAGTTTCTTCAGTTTTGTAAAGTGATGTTCGCTTTGCAAATTCAAAGGAACTCTTGATGCCTGCAGTCCCTGGTCCTGGGCTTGTCAAAGACCTATTATTCCTCCTTTTAGCCATTTATGGTTGTTTTCTACAGCAGGCTATGCTGAGTGGACCCCAAATTCTCCTCCAAATACTGATATTTTAATGACAGTCTCACAGAGAGATGCAAAAATGGGATTTAATAAGTTTCCCCTGGGCCTGCTGACTAATTTCTTCAGGTCAATAGCTTGTTCAACGGCAAAGTGCTTGGACAGAAGTTATTGCTAGGAGTGGCCCATTGGCACTTCCTAGCTCGGACCACTCCTTGCTCCTGGCGATATATTTCTGTCCTTCTCCACACATTTTGGGGACATAATGGAACCTAGTTATTTATCCATTCAAAATCTATTATGCACCTATTATCAATCAGGCCTTTTGGGATTTGGAATTTTTGTCTTCTTCTGGCAGATCAGAAATATCATGGGTCCACATATGGATTCTTTCAATTCTCATGTAATATGTATCATATAACTAGAGTGACCATATGTACTGCTTTGCCCCGGGCAGTCCTAGTTTGTGCCTGTGGTGCCAGCATAGCTATTAACAGTGCCCGCATTCACTCTCAGGCTGTCCCAGTTTGAATGATAAATTACATCACCACCAGATAAGTAGATCCACCTGCAGTTCTTGTAGGCTTCCTGTGGGGTGGGAGTGGGAGAGGAGAAGGACCCACATCACAGAGACCACAAGAATCCTTAGTTATCTGCTAGACCGGCACAAGCTGTGGGAGGAAACTATGAAGGCTGCTGTCACCTTTTAAGAAACATGTTTGGAATAATTTCTTTTCAGACGCAGCCACATAGAGAAGTTGAGAGCATGGACTCCATGGCCAGATAAGCTGGCGCTGCCACTTCCAGGCTATGTACACATGGGCAAGTTATATAACCTCTCTGTGCCTCAGTTTCCTCATGTGTAAAGTGAAGTTAATAAGAGTACCTACTTCGTGAGGTCGTTGTGAACAACACGAGTCAATGGGCCTGTACATACTAACTGCTGTAAGTGTTTTCTGCCACAGAGGATTGCCCTGGACCCAATCCTAGTCACAGACAACTACACATTGGCCAAACATAAGGAAAGTCCACATTCAGAGGAGATTTGGCACAAAAGACTTTGGTTTGGGTATTGACAAAATCGATCCAACAAGATTCTCTCTTCTAGGAAATAAATGCTTGATGGGCAAGGCAGGTCACTGAAGTTGAATCTCAAGTGACAGGAAGTTATGTTCCCACAGTTTCGCCCAGTCACAGAATCCTTAGGCCCCAAGGTTCCTGAATCCCTGGAAGAAACAGCGCTGACCCCATACTCCTGTGTATGCTTGTTATAATCTCCCATCACCCAGTTTCATGTTAGTGGATCTCTTCTGCCACCTTAAATTCACGGGGGACAGGCCAAGCTTAATTCAAAGAAGAAGAGGTGCAGGAAAAATCTGGGACCCCAGGTGGAACCTTCCATTTGTGAAATCGTCAATTCTACATCCTACTCTCTGATCACAGCTTCAGATCAACTCACCTCCTTGAAGCTCATCTATAACCTTGTTGTCCTTGAAGCCCTCACTGTGCCTCAAAGTATTTTTCCTCCTGGCTTCATTTTCTTTTCTACACAGCCTGGATCACGTGTCCTATCATTTTAATTCCCTTTCACCAGCACTTTACTTTCACCTTCCAGTGTTTCTCCACCCAGGGTACCCAAAGCTACCAACCCTAAATTAATCCTACTCTGTACATGAAAGCCCAAAAGCAGCTACAGTATATTTGAGATGTGTGCTGCTATTCAGTTATCGTTTACAGTCTCAGCAGGCCCTCCGTGCTGCACTTTCCCTCCACGGTGGTCAGTCGCTCACCCACTATATTCCCACCTTCAGCGCTACCCTCTACAACTTGACCAATCATTCCCACTCCTCCTCGGCTCACGGGTTTGACATGTGTTTTGGTCATACTGCATACAGAAGGATGCGCGGAGACTTCCCCGCAGCCCCACCGGTGCAAGGCTTAGGTGTCCTGGGGTAAGCAAGAGCTCCACCACGTCTCCAACTGCCCTAATTCCCAAACAAAGCAAGAGACAGCAAAGCCTTTGTTTTTTGAATTTGCTCAGGAAAAGGAGGCAAAAGGCCTTAAACACGGAGTTCAAGTTTGGAGGCACAGGAAGAAAGAAAAGAGCCAAGGGAGATAGAAAGCATTAAGTGTGCTCCTGAGGTCACTAGCCCTCCAGCTAACAAGGCAGATAAATTGCAGGCAGCTGGGAAATGTGGACGCTTTGGCAACAACAACAAACAACAACACCACTGCAGGGATCTGGACTCCTCTGACTCCAGATTCCAAAACAAATGCTTTCTCTGTAAGTTCATGAAATTCCAGCAAACTTTTGTTTGAGATTTTAATTGTTTTTGCTTTATCTTCATGTTGGTTGAAGAGTTGAAGATTTTTAAAAATCTTTTCATCATAGCTCTATGTGGCTCCAACTGACCCACTTCTTAAAAATTTTTTTTTACATTTTTTAATTGAAGAACAGTTGATTTACAATGTTGGGTTAGTTTCAGGTGTACAGCAAAGTGATTCAGTTATACATATACATATATCCATTCCTTTTCAGATTCTTTTCCCATATAGGTTATTATAAAATATTGAGTAGAGTTCCCTGTGCTATACAGTAGATCCCTGTTGTTTACCTATTTTATATATAGGAGTGTGTATATGTTACTCCCAAATTCCTAATTTATCCCTCCCCTCCCACCTTTCCCCTTTGGTAACAATAAGTTTGTTTTCTATGTCTGTGATTCTATTTTTGTTTTGTAAATAAGTTCATTTGTATCATTTTTTTAGATTCCACATGTAAGTGATATCATATGGTATTTGTCTTTCTCTGTCTGACTTACTTCACTTAGTATAATAATCTCTAGGTCTACCCATGTTGCTGCAAACAGCATTATTTCCTACCTTTTATGGCTGAGTAGTATTCCATTGTATATATGTACCACATCTTCTTTATCCATTCATCTGTTGATAAACATTTAGGTTGCTTTCATGTCTTGGCTATTGTAAACAGTACTGCAATGAACACTGGGGTGCATGTATCCTTTTTTTTTAACTTTTTTATTTTATATTGGGGTATAGCCGATTAACAATGTTGTGATAGTTTCAGGTGCACAGCAAAGCGACTCAGCCATGCATATACATGTATCCATTCTCCCCCAATTATGATTTTCTCTGGATATATGCCCAGGAGTTGGATTGAAGGATCATATGGTAGTTCTATTTTTAGTTTTTTAAGGAGCCTCCATACTGTTCTCCATAGTGGCTGTATCAATTTACATTCCCACCAACAGTTCAAGAGGGTTCCCTTTTCTCCACACCCTCTCCAGCATTTATTATTTGCAGACGTTTTGATGATGGCCATTCTGACTGGTGTGAGGTGATATCTCACTGTAGTTTTAATTTGCATTTCTAGCATTGTTGAACATCTTTTCATATGCCTTTTGGCCATCTGTATGTATTCTTTGGAGAAATGTCTACTTAGGTTTTCTGCCCATTTTTTGATGGAGTTGTTTGGGGTTTTTTTGATATTGAGCTGTATGAGCTGTTTGTATATTTTTGAGATTAATCCTTCTCGGTAGCACCAGTTGCAAATATTTTCTCCCATTCTGCAAGGTTGTCTTTTTCTTTTGTTTATGGTTTCCTTTGCTGTGCAAAGGCTTTTAAGTTTAATTAGGTCCCATTTGTTTATTTCTGTTTTTATTTCCATTATACTTGGAGATGGATCCAAAAAGATATTGCTGCGAATTATGTCACAGAGCATTCTGCCAATGCTTTCCTTCAGAAGTTTTATAGTATCCAGTCTAACATTTACAATTTTGAGTTTATTTTTTTATATGATATTAGAGAATGTTCTAATTTCATTCTTTTCTATGGAGCTGTCCAGTTTTCCCAGCACCACTTATTGAAGAGATTGTCTTTTCTCCATTGTATATTCTTGTCTCCTTTGTTATAGATTAATTGATTATAGGTGTGTGGGTTTATTTCTGGGCTTTCTATCCTGTTCCATTGATCTATGTCTCTGTTTCTGTGCCACTATCATACTGTTTTGATGACTGCAGCTTTGTAGTATAGTCTGAAGTCAGGGAGTATGATTCCTCCAGCTCCATTCTTCTTTCTCAAAATTGGTTTGGCTATTCAGGGACTTTTTGTGCTTCCATACAAGTTTTAAAATTATTTGTTCTAGTTCTGTGAAAAATGCCATTGGTAATTTGATAGGGATTGCACTGAATCTGTAGACTGTCTTGAGAAGTATGGTCAACTGACACACTTCTGAGTATAGGTCTGGGAAGAGGCTGAACATCCTCACTACTGTATCTAGTGTCTAAAAAGGTTATGATGAGATCTTATTATCTCCTTTACATGCCTCCTGCCCCCTAACATCCTCCCACACACACACAGATCCTTGGCTGTCCCATTAATTAATGTTTTTAAAACTTTTCTCTGCATACAAATCTCCTGGGATTCTTGTTAAAATGCAGATTCTGACTCATTACGTCTGTGTGAGAGGGCAGTCTGAGAGTCGGTATTTCTAACTTGCTCCCAGGTGATGCCAGTGCTGTTCTAGGGACCACTCCTTGAGTAGCAAGGCTCTACCCCTCTACCAGTAGACCCAAAGTGGGTCATCCAGGGGACAAACAAACAAGATGTTCCACTGATCCACAGGAAGTATTAGAATTCTATTTATGTTAATTTTACCTAAAATTTTAAATCTAAACAAACACAGGTACCTTCATCTGTCAAATGGCCTCCCATCAGGATGAATGAAAGGAATCCTAAGAAAAGGGTGGAAATAAAATTCTGCAATTCAGACAGGGTTGTCAGAGGTGAACCAACTTGTTCATTCCCATTCAGCTCACTGCCATATGCTGAAATGTGTATGTCACAGAATTTACAGAATGCATTAACTAGTTTCAATTAAACTAACCCTCACAAAATGTATGAGGCTTAAATAATGTCAAGAAACTGCTAATTAAAGATGCCATTAAGAATCTACATCTGCCAACCAAAAAGTTGGACCAGAAATCCAAAATTATAATGGTTATTTGGAATATGGACATATAGCCTTAATTATGATTTTTTATATATATATAAATTTATTTATTTATTTTTGGCTGTTTTGAGTCTTCGTTGCTGCGCGTGGGCTTTCTCTAGTTGCAGCGAGTGGGGGCTACTCTTCGTTGCATGCGCAGGCTTCTCATTGCGGTGGCTTCTCTTGTTGTGGAGCACAGGCTCGAGGTGCACAGGCTTCAGTAGTTGTGGCTCACGGGCTCTAGAGCACAGGCTCAGTAGTTGTGGCACATAGGCTTAGTTGGTCCATGGCATGTGGGATCTTCCCGGGCCAGGGCTCGAATCCATGTCCCCTGCATTGGCAGGCAGATTCCTAACCATTGTGCCACCAGGGAAGTCCTTTAATTATGATCTTGAGAGTATATTGCATCTGGAAATAACAGGAGTATGTGCATATAATTTTTAGGTAATAATTCCTACTTTGATGGGTACGTATGCAAGTATTATTTTTCTGATTAGGTGTACAATCAAGATTTGGAGACTACTGCTCCATACTATCAGCTGGCCTCCCCTGCACTATGTAATAAATATGCTGGCATCCTTGGCTAATCCCCACCCTCATCCTACCTTGTCTCTGGTGTTGTGACCCCTTCCTGACTGTTGTGGGCATTTGAGTTTGGGATCACTGGCTTTTCCTACTGTTACTTCATCTGAAACATAGGTTAGAGTGAAGGGTGGAGGGGGTCACAAAATCATAAAGAGAGAAGAGTATTTTTAAAAACACACACACACACACACACACACACACACACACACACACACACACGATAATAGGTGGAAACTGACTCTAGGTCTTAGCATTAAGAAGTAATAAGGATTAGTAGAGACTGTGGCAGCATGGAGAATGCATGCCTTCTATTCTTGCTATTCTTTGCCAATATGGACATGCAGACCCAGAGTTGCCAGATTTTATGATATTTCAAGGGAAAAATGCATCTCAAATTTTACTGGATATTACACAATGTTTAAACAGGTGCATGCACGTGCATACACACACACACACAAAGATACATACACACACTTAACTTGCCAAGACTTCAAGGCACATTTGGACCATGAGCCATTAATTTGTTCTACCCACTGTGTGTAGTATAAAACCTTTAACTGCAGTCATAATTCATTAATAAAATTAATCATAATTAATAAAATTAATCAAAGAGGCAGCAAAGGAAGAGCAAGTTTCATAAGTCATGAAGTCAGAGTCAACACAATGTTAAAATCTGTAAAGGGGAAGGAAAAGAGAAAGAAATGTCAACAAAAGGAGATGAAGAGGCCAAGCTAATGAGAGCGAAAGAGCAAAGGCAATTTTCCTGCTTGCTTCCTCCTGGGAGTGTCAGTAATTAATCAATCTTGCTTTCCCAGAGTTGTAGGCCCACTATGCATGGCCTTGGGAAAGTGATCGTGCTCACTAACAGCCACATCACCATTTCTTTCTGAATAAGACTACATTCCCAGCATTCCTTGCAGTAGGCGTATCCATGTAAATGAGTTTTAGCCCACGGAATGTGAGCAGTGCTGTGCAGAGCAGCTGGGCGTGGTCCAAGAACACACACACACACACACACACACACACACACACACACACAAACACACACAGGCTCCTCACTCTTTTCCCCTCTTCCCTAACTGCATGAGGAGGCAAAAGTCTGGAGGAAGGTGGAGACATATGATCCACGAAGCTGAACTAACTTCTTACCATCACAGACCTACTGGGATTGTGATGTGAGTGGAAAATGGACTTCCATTTTCTTCAGCTACTGAGATCTTGGTCTTGATCCTCCCCATTTCTAGTACATTCATCATGGCCTATATCCTCTTGCCCGGAATCTTATTCAGCTAAACATGCCATTTTCTCTGACCATTACTCCAATGGCATGATTCCAGTCCCCTGGCCTCTCATCTCTGAACATGCTCTACTTTGCCTGTGTGACCCTCAAGGTAGTGACACAAAATGGAGTTGCTCATCTGAAGTGGGGTATGACCAGTGCAGAACAAACAGGATCATCACCTCCTTTTTCCCAGATAGTTTGCCCGAAATGATGGAGCTTGTGATGTCTATCTACTGAACCCTCTATTTTTTTTTTTTTTTTTTACTGGTGCTTGTCTTCTGCTACATCTTCCCCATTTAATAATTCCAGATTTATCTCTTGGACTATCAGAGTTTTAAAGTCTCTATCGCATTAGGGTTTGTTTGTTTTATTGTTTTTCTTCAGTATTATCTACTTTGTATGTCTATGTGGATCCCTTTCGTTTTTGCCTTTCCAGCATCCATTCACCTTTCTTCTGGTGATAGCACTTCTATTTCATTTACATGCAGGCTTAGTGGTACTAGCAATCAAGGAAGTCTGCTTTCTTCTGACCAACCTACGGACTGAACATTCCTCAGGCTATACCAGCCACTGTGCCCCTCTTAAATCAAGGACCTAAGAATTGAAAGAAATTCAAATAGACACATCTTAAAAGAAATGACTCAAATAGACCATCCATTAATTCCTATGACCCAGAATCCCAGAGCATCTTCTCCACAACTTGGGGAAACCAAAACCCAATTAAAAAATGGGCCAAGAACTTGAATAGACATTTCTCCAAATAAGATATACAAATGGTCAACAAGCACATGAAAACTGGTGCTCAACATCATTAGTCATTAGGAAATGCAACTCAAAACCACAGTGAGATAGCATTCATTCCCACTAGGATAGCTATAGTTTTCTTTTAAAAGGAAAAGTGAAATTAATAAGTATTGAGAAGGATGTGGAGAAATTGGAACCCTTGTATATTTCTGATGGGAGTATAGAGTGATTCAGTTGCTAAGGAAAACAGTTTGGCAGTTAAAAGTTAAACATATAGTTACCACACAATCCAGCAATTTCAATCCTAGGTTTATATCCAAAAGACTTGGAAACAGGTACTCAAGTAAAGACATGTGCATGCATATTCACAGCAGCACTAGTCACAACAGCCAAAACGTCAAGACAGCCCAAATGTCCATCACCAGACGAACGGATAAACAAACTGTGGTACATCCACACAATGGAATATTACTCAGCCACAAAAAGAAATGAAGGTGAGACGGGCTACAACATGGATGAACCTCAGAAACACTGTGGTAAGTGAAAGAAGCAAGATACAAAAGGCCACATATGATTCCATTTATGTGAAATGCCCAGAACAGATTAATCCACAGAGCAGAACACAGATCGGTGGTCACCAGGGGAAGGGGGAACAGAGGTATGAGAAGCATCTCCTGAATAGGCACAAGGTTTACTTTAGGGGCAATGAAATTGTTTTGGAACTAGACAAATTAGTGGTTGTACAACTTTGAAAATATACTACATGCCACTGAATTGTTCATGTTAAAATGGTTAATTTTATGTTATGTAAACTTCACCTCAAAAAACACACATACACATACAAATGTATCCTCTCACAATGCTAGAGGTCAGAAGTCCTAAAGTCAAAAGGTTGACAAGTCTGCATTTCTTCTGGAGGCTCTAGAGAAGAATTCGTACCTTGCTGTTTCCAGCTTCTAGAGATTACTGCATTCCTTTACTTGTGGCCTCCTTCTGGCAATGGCATCCCTCTGACCTCTGCTTCTGTCATCATGTCTCCTTCTCTGACTGACCCTGCTGCCTCCCTCTGTAAGGCCCCTGTGACGACATTGGACCCATCCAGATAATCTAGGCTGCTCTCCCCATTTCAAGATCCTTAATCCATCTTCAAGTCCCTTTTGCCATTAAGGTAACATACTGACAGGTTAGGGGATATATGTATACGTGTAGCTGATTCACTTTGCTGTACAGCAGAAACTAACACAACACTGTAAAGCAACTATACTCCAATAAAAATTAATTTTAAAAAACCCATACTGACAAGTTTCAGGAATAAGGATATGGACAACTTTGGGAGGCCATTATTCTATCTATCACACTCCCTACCCCTTCAATGAATTCCTTTACTTGCTTAAGTTAGTGGGTGTCTGTTGCTTGTAACCACAGAACCTCAAACAATAAAATGCTTTCTATTTTTCATCATTGCATTTTGAATGAATGGGGAACATCAAGTAGCAAGCAGGAGTTGGTGATGTCTTGGCCATGACGGGAGAATGACTAAGGAAATATGTAAGAATTTTATGTTTGGTACAGTGCTTTCCCCAGGAACAAGGAAGCCAGAAAAACAGATACTTAATGAGTGTCTGAGGGCTGAATGAAAAAAGGGATAAGAATAAAATATGGAAAGTTTAACTAAAGCATTTAATCAGAGGCCATAGAAGCAAGATAAATCTGCACAGCGTCAGGAAAATGTATTAAATATAAAACCCCAAGTTAGAGCACTGTTTAGCACATACAGCATGAAAGCTGGTAACCACCCTTCTTTATGGGGTGACAGCCTCCTACCGTCAAGCCTGAATCTGATTCAGAGATCACCTCAGCCCCAGGAAGTCCTCTGTTGTCCCCAGACAGAATTAACAGCTTTCTCCATTCCACCCATGTACTGACACTGTGTTGCTCTGAGCTGTTAGAGGCATGGTCAGTTCTTCAAATTGGCTTCAGCCTCCTCTCAGCCACTGCCTAAAAGTGCCCAGGAACACCGTGGGGGTTCGCATGTTAATCACATTAAGAAAAGCAAAATGAAAAAGAAAAAAAAAAAAAAAGAAAGAAAAGCAAAATGACAGAGAGCTTTTGGAGGCAGCCTTCAAAGGCATCTTCATTTTTTTCCATTTTCATACAGATTGCAACATATTTGAAAAAAATCAAGCTGAGAATCACAGAACCCTTGGATGCCCCAGGACACTATTTAGTTCAGTAACTTTTAGGGTGAGTTTACCAAAACCCGCCATTAGTTTTCACAGGTGCATTTCCTGCAAGCCCTGCTGGCCCGATGAGCAAATCATTAACTGTGGGAACAGTCTAACTTTCTGATAGGCCAGGCCACTTTACTTCCGAGTCTTTTCAGAGCAAAGCTATCTGACTGCCTCTGCCTTACACTGCTAGTATTGCCAATTCATTCGACTTTGACCTAGAAATTTTATGTACGCAAAGTCAAGCGAGCTGGGTTTTTATTAGGAAGTCAAGGTTCCTGGAAGAGCAAAGAACACTCCTTGTTCAACGTATCATCTTGGTGTTCAGGCATTCCTTGCCTATCATTCTCAAGAGCCATAGCATGGGTCAGCTCTGCCTTTATAGATATGTGTTTGTCGAAAGGGGAAGATGGTGTTTGTTCGTCCAGGGTGGAGAAAGCACTGAGGGTGGCTGGATATTGCCTTTTTCCTCTCTGCTTGGGTTATAACCTTCAGTCGGTACACATTGTATGAACTAGCTTACCTAAAGAAACACTGATGGTTGGAGTTGCCAGCGAAGGCATGGTCTCTAGGATTTTAATTAAGCGTGACCATCAGAGTTACTGCCTTCAGCACTGAGAACTTAATGTCCTAAAATGATGTTTTGCAACTTATGTCTTTTATAGTCAGGGAAACACTGAGTAAGAGTATAATCATGCCTTTCCCCTCCAAAATGATGAGAAAACCAATGCTTAA
>NW_021703782.1:71073095-71074715 GCF_005190385.1 Monodon monoceros
ATAATCATGCCTTTCCCCTCCAAAATGATGAGAAAACCAATGCTTAAGAATAAGGAAACCAGTACAATGTCAGGTTTAAACTCAGCCAAACTCCCCATCATTTTCCTAACCCTTGGTAGTCAGTTACTAAGCAATTTCTCCCTGCAAAATAAAGTTTCTGAGCTCGGGCTTTGCACTGAAGGAAACTGGTGTGTGCACATTGTTGAGGGAATACCCATAAGACCCCAACAAAACCAAAGTGATCTAAAGACACAGATGGCAAGCACAATTTCACGTTTTCTATGAGCCCTGAAACTGTCTCTCTTCTTTGCTGGAGGTAT
Organism: Monodon monoceros; assembly: GCF_005190385.1. Classification (NCBI taxonomy): domain Eukaryota; kingdom Metazoa; phylum Chordata; class Mammalia; order Artiodactyla; family Monodontidae; genus Monodon; species Monodon monoceros. The sequence goes on from NW_021703782.1 coordinate 71,073,416, forward strand.
GGCATGGTGACCAGATGTCCCACATTTTTCATGACAGCCTGATTTCATACGTTCTGTCCAACTGTCCCATAGGTCTACCGACAGTTGTCAGCTCATGCTCAAAGAACTAAGAAATTCCAGAACTTAAGTGGATCTTAAACTTTATCTTATTCACTTTTCTGATTAGAAAACCACAAAGCCAGGTATACAAATAAGTAAGAATGACATGTTGTACACCTTAAGCATATTTGAATGTGGTGATGTTTGAAATCACTACTGCCACAGGTCAGGAGTGTGGACCACATGCCAGACCTGGCTTTGGGGTGAGAGATTCCACATTCCTCCCAAGGAACAGGAAACATGGGTCACAACCTAGAAGGAATCGGTAGACTTAGTTATCTCATATACAGCAATGAATGACAATGTCAACATGCTTTAGGAGATGTGCCTCACCCTCTAGGAAGGTAGACATTGCAGTGAAATCCTGTACTTTCAGGATAATCACCCACTGTTTCCAAGGAGAACTGTACTGATCATGCATGCTCTTCCCACAGCCAGAGCTCTCCCTCTTACAGCAAATTGCTTCCTAACAATTTCAGCCGCTCTGGGTGAACTGATTACTGGTTGCTCCATCCTTGCGTTCGGATCTTTGATTATTTGGTGAAGTGACAGGAGGATAAAGGTAGTAGATTAAAAGAAATAATAGACCTTTCTCTATCTCTCTCTCTTTCTCTCTCTCTAAATCTGGGTACACCAGAGAGGCAAACTATGCAGGCTTTAGAATCAAATGTCTCTGGATTCAAATCCTGACCCCTCCCTTCCCTAGCTATGATCTTGGGGGAACTCTTGGAAGCCTCCATTTGCTCATGTGTTAAGCAAACATAACTAGCAACATCTACCTCTACCTTAGCTTGTTAGGGTGAGATGGCATAATCTGTAGAAAACACGTGGAACAGTGGTATATAAATTAGTAGGCACAGACCCTTGCTCTCTCTGATTTAATGCATCTCTGTAGTGGATCAGATTGTTCCACTATCTGGTAATTCCTTTCCCTCACTCAAAAACTTTCAGTGACTCCGCATTCCGAGAGGATAAGGTTCAATCTTCCTATCTGATATGCGAGGTCCTCTGACCTGCTTTCCAAGAAGATCTGCCACAAAGCCCTTCATGCACTCAGTGTTCCAGCTTCATGTGAACCACCCGGGTTTCTTGTTCCCGTCCAACACTTTGCTCTCTCTGCCTGGGGTGCTTCAAACCATCCCCCAACATTTAAATGTGTGTGTGTGTGTGTGTGTGTGTGTGTGTGTGTGTGTGTGTGTGT
>NW_021703782.1:71074725-71151344 GCF_005190385.1 Monodon monoceros
GTGTGTGTGTGTGTGTGTGTGTGTGTGTGTGTGTGTGTGTGTGTGTGCGCGTTCATGTTTACTTGAATGCAATCTTAGCTTGTTTTTATCAGTTGTAAAAAATTGGGAGATTTCACCCAAGAGCGGATTTCTACATTCTCGTAAAACATAAGATCTGGCCACTTTGGGCCTACATTGTTGGGTGGAAACCATTGGGTTGGCCTGAGCAGTGGCCAAAACTTTAGGAGAGACAAACTTTCCCCAATTTACTCCTGTCACCACCACTCCCTGTAGTGTTACACCAGCCTGATTTACTCATTAGGTTATCGGCTTGGCATTCCAAAGGCATTGGAATTTGCAATTGCTGATCGAAGCTTTACCCATCCTAAGCCCTTCATAAATTCTTCCTTGACTCTTCGGTGTTAGAAATAATTTTTCTTCCTCTCTTTCTACTCTCATAAGCTGTATTTGCTAAGGCATGTCCCTGCCATAACACTAACACTACAGTATATTGTAGTATAATACTTTGTATTTTTACTTTATTGCCCTTCCTGAAGTACAAGCCCTGTGAGACAGAACCCATGCCTGGCTTAGCATTAGATATAAGCAGGTGGTTGATTAATAATTTTAATTGAACAAAAATCACACAAGGTCCTACTGTATAGCACAGGGAACTATATTCAATATCGTCTGATAAACCGTAAAGGAAAAGAATATGAAAAAGAATATATATGTGTGTGTATATATATATATATATATATATATATATATATAACTGAATCACTTTTCTGTACAGCAGAAATTAATACAACATTGTAAATCAACTATACTTCAATAAAAAATTTTTTTTAATTAGGTATTTAATCATGAGAAAGTCCACATCTCACAAGGCATGCACACTTTTCTCCCTGGGCTGGGCTAAGTTTCAATCATCAATTATTCCTCCTAGGAAAAATTACTAGGGAGCTGGGGCAGGGAGATGGCAAGAAGTGGCAGGGGAAGGTAGGTCCATTAGGGAAGGAGAGAGAGTCACACATATAAGCCTGATGCCCAGTTTCAAATTTTGTCCTAGATTCATTTGCAGGAAAGTATTCCTTAAACTCTTTAATAGCAGATGTGTTATAATTCTGTATCTGGTTAACACTTTATTTTGTTCTGTGTATTTTCAGAGATATGATTCCTGTAGACTCACAAAAAAACTATGAGGTCAAGGCAGTGTTACTGCCTCCAGTTACAGAGGTGGAAGCTGAAACTGTATTTTGTATGAACCAAATGCCCTCCCTAAAAGCTCCTAACTTCTGAAAGCTGAAAAGGTATGTAGACCTGCACAGGGCAGAGCAGTAAGTGTTTGAATCCATCCCCTAATATTTAAGAGAGAGAGAGAGAGAGAGAGAGAGAGAGTGTGTGAACTGATGGCAACATGTCGGTCTGTACCATCTAAGCTCTGATCAGGGCTGTCACAACACGTCGTGCAAAGAATCACAATCACTCTCTTTTCTACAGATTCTCCTCTTCAACTACACATCGGCAACACAGAGAAAAAGCAAAAGAAAACAAATCCAGGTCAAATATGTACATAGTTTTCAAAGTTTTCTTAAAACCCTATTTTTTAAAAAATAAATTTATTTACTTATTTTTGGCTGTGTTGGGTCTTCGTTGCTGCGTGCGAGCTTTCTCTAGTTGCGGCGAGCAGGGGCTACTCTTCGTTGTGGTGTGCAGGCTTCTCATTGCGGTGGCTTCTCTTGTTGTGGAGCACAGGCTCTAGGCGCATGGGCTTCAGTAGTTGTGGTTCGCGGGCTCTAGCACACAGGCTCAGTAGTTGTGGCGCACAGGCTTAGTTGCTCTGTGGCATGTTCGTGTCTCCATGGCATGTGGGACACGAACCCGTGTCCCCTACATTGGCAGGTGGATTCTTAACCACTGCACCACCAGGGACGTCCCAAGCTTTTTTTTTTTTCCTTAAACTCTTCCCTCCTAGTGAGCAAATGAGATGGTCTGATAATGCTAAAAGCACCTTATATTGTACAGCTGTTCACCATTCGGAAAGCACTTCCTAGAACTGCTTCCTTTTTGCCTAAAGCATCAGAATCTGAAAAGCTCATTCACAAGCAAGGCCTCATTTGCTGGAGTCTTCTCACAAGGGGGTGGGTGGACAGGGGGTAAGATTATACCACTGCACAGATTAAATAAATTGGAAACAAATACAGGGATAAAGAAATAATTCAGCAGCTACATGTTGGACCCTCAGAAGGGTCAGACTACAAGAACTCTGAGTTTAGAGACTGGGCAGGCCCATTCCTTGAATCTAGGCTGACGTTTTTCCAGATACTCAGTTCTTCTAGTTCCAGGTGACGTGATGCCTGCCCCGCAGAAAAAGGCATGGTCCGAGTTTCAGAACTTCATCAGTACTCTCAGCCCTCTCTACATCAGCTCAGAGTAGCGGAAGGAAAAGGTACGTTTCCACGGACCATCCTACAGCTCTGGTTTCCGGCTGGCCCTAAATAGGATAAGAACTAAAAATAAATCAAAACATGTCTTACACCCAAAGTTTCAGGTGTCCATGGGTAGGCTGCTGGATTCTGAAGAACGCAAGCTGAGATGACATCAATGCTCTAGAGCTAGTCGGTCTTGGTAAAACGACCTTCTTCCCTAGAATTTCCACTTGAAAAGGGTCCCACACTCACTTTGAAAACTCAAGACTTTATAAAAAGTGAAAGGAACTGAAGGACCTGTCAACTGCCATGAGAAGCCCTCTCCTGAGTCCTAACCGAGTCTGTAACTAACAACCCTTGCTTAGAATGGAAGACACTGAGCTTGACCTTGGCGTGGCCAGGTTCATGCAAGTTTCCCATCAATGATGGCATCTTCCCTACGTGTGGGGAAGTACAGCAGCCTACACTCAATAAGTCCATGCCCAGTGCAAACAACTCTGTTTTTATTTAAAGCAAGAAGATACTAATGTGTTATCTATAAAAAAATAAAAATACCACAGGCCCCCTAGTGAACAGAAAATAAGCGACCAGCATTTTGTGTGTAAGTGTAGGGGATTAAACTAAGCCTCTGCCTGAAATACCCTCCCCCAGAATTTCCCCCACTCTTCAATGCCCAGCTCAAATGCCACCTTTTGCAAGAAATCTCTGACTACTTCCAAACCACAACACTGTACACCCCTGGCTTGGCACGAGTTAAGCCCTATGATGTAGCTGCTCGGCATGTGTCATGCCGCCATTAGACTGGTTGCTACTGTTGCCACATCTTTTATATTTGTGTTCCCCAGATGAACATTTGTTAAATTAACATCTAGATTTATGCCTTGGTTTAGCTCACCAAGGATTTAAAGAGCTAAATGAATCAATTACAGATGGGACTGTGCCTTCCCTACCCCAAATGGGCCATCACAGCTCACGAGCACAGTGACAAATGCCTTCAGTGATTCCTCTTAGCTCCTAACTCATATTAACATAACTACCGTTTATGGAGGTCTTTTTACATCCACTGTGCTGAGTGCGACACACACACACACACACACACACACACGCACGCACACTCACACAGCTTGCAGAAGACGAAACCAGTGGCTATGTAACTTCCCTGAGCCTGAGAGCGCACAGTTAGGAAGAGGCAGCAGTGGGATTCTTCCTCAAAGCCACCGCTTTTATCCAGCCCATCGTACGACTCCCTTCCGAACTGTTGTTCTCAAAGCAAACGCTGATTGTGAGATTATAAAACACTGTGTCTCTCATTTCCTTTCCACTTCCTGCTGCTCTCAACTAACCCACGCTATCACTTGACAGACATGTGAGTGTGATAAAGTAAATCTGGACAGCGCCACGAACAGGAAATGAATTTTACTGTGGCGAAATTCAAATAGCAACCATTTTGACAAGAGAAAGATAGGAAAGAAGCACTCAAGGCCTTCAGGGATGTTTTCAAAAGACAAGCGCCTCTTCGTGGACTGAGCTGATTTTTTTTTAAACACAGACAAGATATGAGTCTTTTGGAAGATGGCCCAAGCACAGGACTTTGTTTATCTCCCAGGACAGGGAAAATGGAAATGGTACGTTGGGGCTCAGTCAGACCTTCAGGGAGGGAGGTGTTATGTCCCCTGCGGGCTGGGAGGCCATGAACACATCACTCAGTGCACTGCATGAAAATGTCCAGCACCACTGATGCTTCTGAACAGAAAAATGCAAAGCCACTTCATATCCCTCAGTGTGATGACTTGCTTCTCTCTGAATGCCAGTATGCCTAAGTTCATCCTTTACAGACAGTGTCACCAAGCAAACGTCATTCACTGCATCAAGTATAAACATAAACATAAACAATGAAAGGATATCATTTTCTTAATGATTGAAATTAAGCTATGGTTCATCAAACTGATGATAAAAACTCTGGAAGGATGACAGTGTTTTACATTAATTTCTTTGTTTCTGGCCAAAGGGTGCTTATAACACCCTGATATTTATTGACGGTTTTTACTTAGGATTAGAAATAAAGACCTGACTGAGAAATCCAGAAGGCTCCCTTTTAACCCAGGTTCTTGCTCTCTTCTATGCCTCCTCCCCCCAGCATCCCATAATGAGCGCTTCTGATGCTGCCGTGATTAAAAGAGATGAAATGCTCCTTGGGATATACTTCAGATGGTAGCATCAGGGGAAGAAACAGGAATACGAGATTAGAGTAATTCCAAAATATCCCAAAAGGGAGAAAAAGGAAGTCTGGCCATTTTATTATCTTGAAATAAGTCTTGAATTTCAATCCTGGTTGAATTTGTTGAAGGATGATTTGATAGCTATTGGCCGCGCTTCAAACAGCATTCCTCGGGACCTAATTCGACCCATCAGAATTGCTCTGACAAAGCTGACATCTTGCCCACATTTAGGTTCTTTCTAAAGATGTTGCCTTTGTACCACGTAACTTTTAGTCCCACAGCCTGAACTTCTCTCGAAAATTGATGAACACAGTTAGCAGAAATGGCTCTAACTAAGTGGCCTTCAAATGGACACAGTATAACTTCAAAGACAAAACTGAGCTTTGAAAACAAAACCTACAGCATCATACCCAATCGTGTTGATGAACTGGATGAACAGCCTCTACCGCAATTTAAGATTATTTTTATGACTCATCTCCAGTAAGTTTTTAAAATATTGGTTTTGCCTGGTGTTCCAGCCCCAGTGCCCTTCTTGGTAGAATTTTTTCCACATATACAGAAAGATGAGATATTTGATAAAATTCTCCCTCTAACTTGCTCCAACAAATTTTTTTATTTAAAAAAGAACTTTTTTTGAACACGTGGAACCTCTTTCCTTTTGTTTGCACTGAAACCTGGCTGATACATTACTTAGCCCATTTAGTCATGTTGAGTTAATTTGGAAAATATTTCATGAGGTTGCGCAAAGAACTCTATTACTTTTAGGGGCTGGACCACCTCAAAAGTTTGGAACTAACACAAGCATACTCCTGACTGAGCCATCTTTGTATCTTTACATCCTAGGACAGAATGGAACACATCAGATAACTATTTCTCAGTTGAATGAACAAATAGAAACCCTACTCATCATTCAAGACCTCCAAGATCCAGCTCAAGATCCACTCCCATGAAGACTTCTTTGGTCACCAAAGACTGTGGTGATTTCTGACCTCTTGTGTAGTTTCTCACTTTATCTCTTTAGCTCTCACAGACAGCGTTTCCTGATCAATAGCGCTGCTGAGCGAATGTAAGCTGTAAATTTGCCTCAAGTCCAGGAAACCAAAACATTTCCGAGCATATATTTGGAAGTTCCCATCGCTTCTGAGGCTCAAGGAATCTAAAAAGCAAGAAACAGGCATGAAAACCACTCTTTATAGAATTCTTACTAATTCCTGATCCAACCACAAATGGAACGCAAAACACGGACCGGGCTCCAGGCAAAGAGCCAGGAGGGCTCTGTCCTTCGGGCTGTCTATGCTTTGATTAGCTGCTTTAATGAGTAGTCTCCAGGCGTCCCCTATTTAAGCGAAAAGCACCGTGGTGGGTACTAAGTCTGATTGATCAGTTCATTCAACACCATGATTCCGATTTATTTGTTGAGCACCTCTTTATGTCTAAATAATAAACCACGAGCCAGGGATATAAAAATGGGTAACACTGCCTCTGATCTCAAGGGGATCTCCCTATTAGGGGAGACTGATACGAAAATACTTATTAAGCAATGTAAGAAAAGAAAACAGATGAGCACATCAAGTGCTACAAGCATTCAGAGAAGAAAACTCACTCAGATGAGGTGTCAGGATTTTTTTTCCACAGAGTAATTAATATTAGACTTAAGTCTTGCAAAATGAATAGGATTTTTAGCAGATGTCAACTCAGGAGACAGTATTCTGGACAATGAAAACAGCACTGGCGACACAACTGCATGCCTGGAATAACCACCACTATTAACATCTTGGTCTGAATTTATGCATTGTGTCATTAGGTCACTCAGGAAAATGAAGGCCCTGGAAGAGAAAGCCACACAACAGAGAAATTTCAAGTAGGGAGGAGAAAGGCTAGACACCTCTGCTGTGATACTGGGCATCCTTGTAAGGGACTGTGGGTAGCTCACACTTCACACAAAGGGTGGCCAGCAGGCTGAATCCAGCCACTGGATTTGCTCCGAGAGACAACCCTTCCTAATTCCCACAAAGGCGCTGTAGAGTCTAACTGCAGCCCTGTGCTGGTTAACAAAATTTGATTGCCATACGGAAAACAGAGGACAGTGGGGACAAATACCACCAGTTTTATCACTGAGATAAGCCCAGCCCTGAGGACACAGCCTCTGCCAACCCCAGGGGAGCCTGCCTGGTCTATTGTGGTCTATTTCCCGTAACGGTCAAGCAGGGATGTGTTGGCGTGTGGACCACAAGCTGACAGCTGCCACTGGGCCTCCTTCAATCTGAGGCATTTCTCCTGGTGAGACATCCCTTCCATCATCCTCCGTCATACCGAGTAACATCAAGGATTAAGGGTACAGGTGTCCCTTTCCTGGGACATAGTGGCTGCTGACAGAAATAAAGCAAAGGAAAAATTTTAAACTAGCAAAACAAAAAGAGGTAACTGTAGAGTATGCATTTACACCACAAAGTATCTCAGTTTTAAGAGAGAGGTAACAACACTTCTCTTCCTGTTTTGTTTAAGATCCAGCTGTAAATGGTCTGAAGGTCCTTGTTTGGAGGGCTTTTCACAATTCTCTAGTTAAAAAAAGTACTGGAGGCCCAGATTTAATTATGATGTCCAACTCTGTATCTCCCTAATGGAGAGAAAGAGGGGAAAGCTAGAGCACATCCCCTTTCATCACAATTTAAACCAGCAAAAATTAACGATGGTCAAGACTCTGAGAACTCAAGTATTCTTACCAAGAGCTTCTATCAGTAAAATTGATTTTTTAAACCTTTTTTTCCCTTAGGAAAATTTGAGAGCAATTGATTCCTCCTTTTGCTAATGCCTGGAGTACACAGGAATGTATGAGGGCTCTCTTTGATACAGCTAGGAAATTTGTGGCTTCCAATATCTCCTTCCCAGCCTGAAACGTACAAACTCTCTATGCTTGTCACATGACACCCAGAGTTGCTAAAACATACTCAAGCAATACCTCTTGAGAGACTCAGGGATTTCAGAGAGCAAGATGAGGAACCAAAGTGTGAAAAACACAGTACGAATGATGGCAAGATCTAGGGATCTTTGGCAAAAGAGAAGCCAAAGGAAGAATCTTTTTTACTCAAGGTTAACCAATCACTAACATCTGTGTTCACAGACAGAACCCTCATTTATTCTGATGGTACCAAACTCTCGGGCCCCGCACATTATATGTTTTAGAAATTAGGATTGCCAATATTTTCAAATGGGAAAACAACACATACTCCTGTAACAACAGGGCTTTATTCTACGTAGAAATAATTTTATGTCATTCTTAGGAGCAGGTAGCTCTGCACGAAGCAGAAACATCATGAAAATGAAGTGCGTTTACCCACAGCAATAAAAGAGCTTCCCGATTAGTAATTAAACCCTAGTAGATCATGAAAGTAGCCTATAGCCACCTTAGGGACACAGAACAACACTGCCGCTGAACAGCAGAAGGCGGCTGTGCGTACGCACAATAGAAGCCCCGTGCCTGCCTCCTGCTTGGGAGATAATGATTCAGTGCTTTCCCGAGCCACTAAAGGGTCTTCTTTTTCTCAGTGACTCATCTATCAGGGCTTGTAAACTGATGGCCAACCAATGAAACCTAACCTTTTGGAGGATTCTGCTCAGTCCTCACTGTATTTCAGAATCACTTCATTCTGAGCATCTTTCAGCAGGCTCCACACTCTCTGGCTTGCCTGAGTCACTGTTGCCCCTCACTGCCTCACACGTCTACCTTCCCTGCCTGCTCCTATTTATGTATGAGTCTGGCCTCTCACCCCATTAATGGTATTGCCTGAACAAATAAACGAGCACTGCATTTGATTACTGGCTGCCCTAAGGCTTGAATTATGCTCACAGCCCTTTATAGTTCACAGATGTTCAAGTTTCCATTATTTAAGACATGGAAATCATCACCCATGCCAATTCCCTGAATCTCTCCATACTACAGACTAAATTTTTTTCCAAGGTGGACAAAACAAATAGTAGTGGCTCATTCATGGTTCTCTGACCTCAAAGCAAATACAACTGCCAATGAGTTTCAACGAATGGTGTGAAAGGGAACCTTACAATTAATTAACCAGCCAATTCCGTGCTTTGTGGAGGTCTTACTCTGTCTACTAGGATATTACTCACCGGTGCTTACAGCCGACCCCACCACCTTTGTTCCTTGTGTCATTCTCTTTCCCTTTTTTCTCCTGGAAACTTTGTGTTTATGATCTCTTCCTTTACACTCTTGCTACACCCAGAACTTTCCCAATTGAAGAAGCTTTACCAGGGCCAGCCGCGTGGCAGGTGAGCTGTGCGAGTTGCCCAGCGCTTTCCGCTCAGAAGGGCCCTGGGCTTAGTTTAATGCTCTACTGTTGCCACCTTGACATTCTTCATCCTTTTGGCACAAGGGACTGTACATTTTGATTTTGTACCGGCCTGCAAGTTATATAACAAGTCTTGAACATCATTTCACCTGCCACCCAACTCATAAAGGCCCTCCACGTCCTGGATTATATTTGCTTGCTGCCAACTCTTTATTGCCTTTGTTAAAGTAGGGTGAACGGCAGTCACGCCAGGCTCCTGACAAATCAGTGGCCGTCAAAGTTTGGCCCACAAAGCTCTTCTCACAGTCAGCAGGCTCACACTGATTTCCGTTTTATGGGCCCACTTACATTCTCCCATGAAGAATACAAATACAATGACATTTGTATTAAAATTAGGCATCACTTCTTACTCTTACAAAAGCAATGCCCCTCCTCCTGGCTACATCACTGTGACAGTTTTGGGGTATGGAAAATGGAGAGTGGGTGGCGTGTGACAGGTTTGGTCTGATGACTGTCGTCTAAGAGCCACTGATGCAGACCCCAAACCACATCTACCTGTGTTATCAGGAACGACCCCAGGTTCCTACAGTCCCAGGAAAACAGGAAGAACTCAAGTACTAGCCTGGGTCTGTGCTTCTTAAACGGGGAAAGAGAAACCCAAGGACAGCCAGCAGTGTGCTGGGTTCACAAAGCCACAAAGGAAACATCTAGAAAGTCTCTGTCTCTCACTGTAATTAATCTGAAATGTTATTTTTAATATGGGAATGTTTTAGAGCTTAATGTAAAATCCCTATTCATTTTTGTAAATATAAGACTTCAGAGATATTTCCTGCTGAGTTACCTTGAACTTATGCCCAAGTGCCTGGGGTTCCTCCTTCGTTCTCCTCTGCGGCTAAGGACACTTGGGTAAAAAAATTTGAGATGTTCTGTTCTGCTTATGTCCAAAACCACAGTATGACAAGGTCTCATAGGATGATAGTCCCGTGCTTTGTATTTAGAAGAAAGCAAATATCTGGTGGAAATAGATGTTCCCGAAATCCTCTAAAATGGCAGAACTTCAAAGGTTGAGGTCGAGCTGCTCTCATTTTGGCAAAGCCCTAAGTAGAGGTTCCAAGTCAGCAGAGAAGAGTAGAATTCAGGGTGGATGCTATTCCTTACTCAGACAGTCACTAAGGTGAAACCGGTCACGTGGGCAACAGGACCAGCTGACCACCCTCACAAGTCTACGTTTCCACAGATACTGTCTGAAAACATGACAAGATAAACCCCATCTGGTTCTCCCTCATCACTAACCACCTGGCAGTCCTGTAGTTCTTACCAAGGAAGCAGAACGACATGAAGTAAAAACCCTGGTGTAAGGTGAAAAGGTGATGGAAGAGGAGGCTGGAAATCCCAGAGAAACTTCACTTGGGCTAACTCAAAGAGGAAGATTAACACAGAAATCAGGTTAAGACTCACTCATGTTTCTCTCCTTTCATGTACCGGATCTCTGCATGTTAAGGCACAGAAAGTCCCTATCGTTTCCCCACTGGACTACCAGAGACCTTCATAAACTAGAGTCACTGTCAGAATTTTCTTTTCTTCCTTCTTTCTTTTTCAAGAAGAGTCTAAGCAAGAATGCTCACTGCAGGGAGTTCCCTGGTGGTCTAGCGGTTGGGATTCGGCTCTTTCACTGCCGTGGCCCGGGTTCAATCCCTGGTCAGGGAACTGAGATCCCACAAGCTGCACAGCCAAAAAAAAACAAGTGTTCACTGCACATGATACTTACTGACTGCTGTGTGAATGCCAACTTGACCCTGGGACCTACACTGTGTCTGGCACAAAGAAATGATCAGTAAGTATGGAAATTTTCAAGAGGCCAACATCCCTGTTTTCTGGTGACTTGTCTCACAGACAAGTGAGACAAATCATTTCTGCATCACAGAGAAGGCTCAAAAAAAGAATTATGGCAGGAACGTTGCCAAGAGAGTTGCTCTTTTGTTTGTCACTTATCACGGACCAGGATGAAATACAGCTGACAAAGACCCATCCAATGAGAAAAGAGGCCACTATCATGGGTCGGAAACCACACTGAGCTGGAAGCCAAGGACTCTTGGTTCTAGTTCTGATGCTTTACTAATTAGCAAGTTTCTTCTCGTGGTCCCAGTAACCTCAGCTTGAAATAATGAAGTTGAACTATACGATTTCTAAATTCCTTCCAAGTCCTCGGATCCTATCATAAGCAGCATTATTTTTCCATTCCAAAACAAAACTAGATAGAAGACTATCCATTGGCAAAGAGCAAGTCTCGGTAGGTTTAATACACTCTGTCGAGAGACATCTCCCTTTCCTGTTAATGGTATGGCGGGGTGGTGGCAGGGGGAGCCATTCAAACAATGAAGTAATTCAGGAAACGTTTGCCAGAGCAAGATGAGCTAGATTCTTTGGTGGGTGGGCAGCCGTGAAATGAAATAGAAACACTGTAAGTGCTTCATTATTCTCCGAAAAAGGAAGAAAACTATTCTTTCTTTTTAAGGCCTTGACCCAGGAGAAGGCAATATATCATTGATGTGGATAAATCACCAACAATTAAAAGCCATTGTTTTCTAAAAAGGAAAAAAAAGGCTATCTCCAACCAAAAAATACATTCTGAGAAAGTAATTTTCTTGTTACCAGGATAAAAAAATCTCATTCTTACTAAATCTTTCTAGTACACATATGTACAAATCTCTTTGAAGTCAAGCAACATTTCTCCCTATAAACGCATTATGCTGGTTGTTATTTTTGGAACAACTAGTTAATAAATAGTCTCCTGTGATGATGTAAAATCAGAATATCAACCTCTTGAATTCTTTTTTCATTAATATGCATAGCCCCCTTCTTTTCAGGAGGTAGATGGCCATTATCATTAAAACAAGTATAATGAATATCAAAACTGAGATCTCTGTTTTCAGATGCTGTGTCTCCTGCATATTAGCATACCCACTGTGTCTTAGCGAAGCTCAAAAGAGAATTGCTGCATAAATGCTGCCATCAAATGGGCTATAAAGGGCTTAATTAGTTAGAGTTCATGGAGGAGTCATTTTCTGAGTAGATGTTGAGACAGGAGAAATGCTGTATGGCTCAAAAGCTTCAACTTCCCTAAGCCTTCTGTTTTGGATTAAATGTCTGTGTGTCCCTAAAATTCATATGTTGAATCTCTAACCCCCAATGTGACAGTTACTGGAGGTGGGGCATTTGACAGGTAATTAGGTTTAGACAAGGCCATGAGTGTGAAGCCCCCATGATGGGATTAGTGTCCTTCTAAGAAGAGATACCAGAACGTCCTCTCTCTGTTATGTGAGGATATAGCAAGAAGGCAGCCATCTGCAAGCCAGGAAGAGGGTTCTCACCAGAACTCAACCATGCTGGCACCATGATCTTGGACTTCCCAGCCTCCAGAAGTCTGAGAAATAAATGTCCATTATTTCAGCCACCCAGCCTATGGTGTTTTGTTATAGCAGCTCAAGCTAAAACAATTTCCTTTCCTTATCTGGAAAACAATGGATTTGCATGGAATTATTTGAGATTCTTTCAAGGTCAAAAGTCTATGATAATAAAAGAAAGGACAGGTTACCACAGAAGTAGAATAAGAGAATTTCAAATTAATCACTGGCTCATACAGACAGAGGTATCAAGTGACATGCTGGGAAGGCGCTAGTAAGAAATCAGAATAATAAGTGATTACGGAGGAATCCTAAAAACAGAAACCACTATAAATCAATGAGCGGGGAGAGTGGCTTGATAGAAGCACTGTCTGAGGCAGATGATTCAAGTAAGTATGGATGGGAGTTGATATGGCATAGTGAAGGTTCTTGAGGAGGGCATACTGGGCCAAACTTGTTCAGACGTATCTCAATGCAGATTAACATCATCTGAGCCTCACACACCTGAACCTGGTATAAAGAATGGCTGGGAAAACCAGGTTTCCCAGGGAGACCAACTCCAAAGACCCTCACGAAATTTTCTGACTGTTTAATGTCTCTTCAATGCCTGCTTCCTGTTCTATATTCAGTTCTTAGGGCTGCCATAACAAAATACCACACTGGGTGGCTTAAACAACTGGGTGAAATTTACTTCTCATGGTTCTGGAGGCTGGGAGGTCCTGGTCAATTTGGTTCCCGGCAAGAGCTCTCTTTCTACCTTGTAGATGGCTGCCTTCTCACTGTATCCTCACATGGGGGACAGAGAGACAGACAGACGGAGAACAAGCTCTCTAGTGTCTCTTTATAAGGGCACTAATCTCACTAGACCAGGGCTCCATTCTCGTGACCTCATCTACCTCTATTTAACCTCCCAAAGGCTCATCTCCTAATGCCATCCCACTGGGGATTATGGCTTCAACATATGAATTGGGTGTGGCAGAGGAGGGGGCACACAACCATGCAGTCTATAACATGCTCCTCTACACTCACAAACTTAAAGCTAAAAAGGCCATTTATTCATTAGTGCCAATAGTTATATGAGTTTGATCAAGAGCAGGCAACCAAATAAACTACTTGTGATACATAATTCTGTTATAATATTATAGACCAAAGCAAAGAAAAACAATAATCATCTATTGGAAATATTTGTGAGATGTAAGAAGACTGGACTCTTGCTTGTAATGGGACAGAGAGGAATAACATCGGACAGAGAGGATTAACATCTGAATGCCACCCATTCTCCCCCTCTCACTTGTGTTAAAAAGGATTCTGGTTTCTCTCCTTAAGCATTTTCTCCTCCCTCATCCTTCAGGGATGATTTTGCCCTTGTCAAACTGGAGACTTAATAATGCAGAATTAGGAGGAAAGGAGGAGTAGAAGAATAAGAAGTAAGTGGATAAAGACGCACTCAGAACGAACCGCATGGCTCAGGGCTTAGATCCAGTTACATTTGTTTTACTCTGCCTTATTCTCAAGTGGTTGTTTTTTGTTTGTTTGTTTTATCCTCAAGTGGTTTTAAGGCAGCTAGAAGACTGGGACTACAGTGGTGGCTGTCAAGAACTAAGAAGGGTGGGGGATTTTACCCTACTTGCAAGTTAGCAAGTTAGCCTGCCACAGTTTTCACAGATGCTGGGAGAAGGCATGAAACTCCAGGGTCAGAGACAAAAGACTTTATTACAAAAAGCACTGAAAGAAGCATAAGCACCAGAATATTTGTATCAGTTCTTCTGCCCCAACATCCCAAGGGAGCTATGTGGACGGGCCCAGATGGATGCCTGAAAGCTCTGTGGTTTCATTACAGGAGAGGAACTCTGAGCTTAGGAAACCTGAATCTTTTTGAGTGGGCAGTAAGCAGGCCTGCCCTTTACTCTGGAGAAAGACACTCTCTTTCAAGACCGTTATACCAACATCCTTGAAAAGAAAGTCCAAGGAAAGGACAGTTAGTGCCTTGCTTCCAAGACATTCAGAAACAGTAGAGGTCCGTGAGAAATTACCTCCCAAGAATGGCCATGGAGGTGGAAAACAGATTTCATTCGGACAATGAATCTCCCTTGGCTTTAATGGTCCTCCTTTGTACTGCCCCCTTTCCAGCCCCTCTCTTGCACACACACGTGATCTCCAGAGAAAAAGAAGGAAGCAAAGACAAGGCAATGAAAATTATAACTCATTTTTCTGCAACTGGTGGATTTTAGTAACTTGTCCTTCTTGATATACCCAACACAGCCTGCTGAAGTTAAAAATGGAAAAGACTATTTTGAGTAATCCAAACAGCATTTATCCTTTAGATTTCTACACGGAGCTGCCATTGTGGACACAAATCTACTCAGAATGCTCTCATAATCTGGAAGTTTCTAAACTTCACGTGCCCCCAAAATGCAAAATACGAAGACCTATGATCAAGGCTACAACTTAAAAAACATCAACCTAAGAAAAAGCTAGAGAGGAAACAACAGGTAATATTCTCACTGATAATAATATCAACAAGAGTTATTATTTAATGGACGTAATAAACCAGAAGCTATGCTAAATATATATATATATTTTTAATTTTACAAATAAGAAAGTAAATAGAGTCCTAAAACTTCAAGTTACTTATTAAGGGTCATATAGACAGTAAGTGACAATTGGAATATAGACACCAAAAACTGAGTTCTTCCACAGTCTACCAATTTGCCTCTGACAGGAAAGAAAAAGTAAGATCATACTCATTCAAAGAACCAAAATCAAAATCTTCACCAAAAGACCATGACTAGCAGGTAGTCAAAGTGAGACAACCATGGAAAAGGTTTTCCCCCAAGATCCTGTTCCAGACATCATTCCTACCAACCTGGGAGGGTAGGTAGCTCCAAACACTATCCATATCTCTCAAATATCTCCACAAGGATTCTCATGTTCTTTGAGTCGGAAACCAGGAAAAATGGGAAATAAATAAATAAAACTAAAAAGCAAATACCAAAATCTAAAATGCAAACAAATACGAAGACACAGGGCAGAAGAAAGGAAGACAAAGACTCGCTCATTCATAAACTTGTAGAATCTGAACTGGCTTCAGGAAAATTCTACCATAATTTGGTATGTGCTGATGATTTGCCACTAAATTGTTCCCAATTCTTTATCTCCTTTTCCAGTTGCCAAAGCAGCATCGTTAATAGTTTAATCCTGTTGTAAAACACATTGAAGATGAGAGGAATATATTCACTAGGATTAGCAGCTGTTTCTCCCACAGTGTGTGGAAAGAAACAGCAGCTAGTAGAGTGGTTGGTCAGTGAGAGTAGCAGAGAGGTTACTGCTATACTTCCCGCTTGGAAATAGAGGGTATTAGTCACAGTAGGCTAGGCTCTGTTGCAGTAACAACAGCAACAAAAAAATCCCATAATCTCAGTGACTTGACACAATGAAATTTAGTTTTTACTCATGCATACAAAGTCTAACGCAGGTGCTCATGGTTGAGCAGCTTTCCTCTAAGTGGTAACTCAGGTCACAAGGCACTGTTTATCTTGTAGCCATACACTCTGCAACTAATGGCTTCAAAGATGACTATAGGAAATAAAGAGGATTGTGAATGGGAGGTCTTTTTATGCGCCAGATTTACTACTGCCAAATAGGTGATACTCGCCTAAGCAGAAAAAGAGAGAAAACTGTAAATAAATCTCCCTTAAGATGGATTTCCCTCTAGTGACTTTAAAAAAATTATCTCCTAACGTCCCGATTAATACACGGAAATAGTGCACATCACATCCACCCACATTGCAATGACCAAAATTAGACATATGTCCCATCCGGATATCTCATTGTCACTGTCACACAGGGGTCGCCCAAACTACTCTGGGTCCTCAGTTCTTGGGACATCTGGGTTAGAGCCCCACGTCTTTGTGTTTTCAGTGAATTTCCTCAAAAAGTCCTGGGGCCCCAGGCAGCTCAGTTTTGACATTATGTCACATTCACATAAACACAGTGAGGCAACTAATACCTGTTTTATTCTTTCTGAACCTTTATAAAGTGCCAAAGGGGAGGTATATTGTTAATTTTCAAAATGTTCTCTCATCACTGTTCCTCTGAATATCTTCCACACAGAAAATGTTCTCTGAAATCCTCCTAAACTGAAACCTCCCTCCCAAAGAGCCCCCTGCCATACAGCCCACGGTTCTTCTCTGTCTTTCCTCTTCCCCACTTCAGTTCTGTATTATACATCAACTTGGTCTGCCTTGCTTCTTTAGCATTTTCTCGGAATCATCCGCTGCCTAGATGCTCCCAGGGAGAGCTACTGGCTGACCTAGTAAAAAAGTCTTGTCCTCAAAGAAAGAGCCAGCGGTGGTAGACTGCAAATACTCCCACAATCATAATTTACTGTAAATGCCAAAAGGATTTAAAGCAGCGGAAGCCAGCTTGCCTCCTAAATGGTCATAAACTTGGAAAGACCGGAGCGGGGGTGGGGGTGGGGTGTTAAAAGTCTAATTTAACCAAAAATCCACTTACATTTGTCAATCTTACTCTTCTCTGTACCCACAGTTCTTGGCACAGAGAAAGTTCTCTACTGCCTGTGGAATTAAGGCAAATGGATTTGTGGCTGAAACAAATGTGCCTGGAGCACCATCATCGAACCTCGACCCAGTAAGAAATGTGATGGCCGCTTGAGTCCATCAGTCTCCAAATGAGCCATCAACTTTTAGAGAACTCTCCCAGCACTTCTCAGAAATTATCCCAAGTTAATTGGGATGTCTGGAGAGAATGGCTTTTAAGCCATTAAAGGGAAATCAATCTTAAGAAACACTTATTTATGGTCTAGAATATGGTAAGTGCCTTCTCTCTTTGTCTCCTTATTTAAGTACCACCGACATGGCAAAGTCCTGATCAGTTCTCTTACCTCCAAGAAAACTTTCCCAAGCCCAGCCCTCAGGAAACAGCACTTTTGGCTCTTCCCTCACCAAGCCCTCAGCATGTGCTTCATCCAGCTGTAGACCTTCATCCAGGTCTCTAAGGAGATGGGACCCTCCTTCAGAACAGGATGACCAAGAAGGAGCTGAGTCCACACTCTCCCTCAACCCAAGTCCCTTCACCAACTTGTTTATCATCATGCACAGTCTGTACTCAGAACATCCCCGAACCCAATGTTGGTGGTGGAAAATGATGTAAAATTATATATTATTATATATAAATTATATATAAAAATTATTGCACATTATACATACCATTTTTATATATGTGTGTATATATATATTTAGTTAAATTATGAGTGAAGAATTTTATCATATCTAAGGCTTCATTTTGCATGCAAGCCCTCAAAGTACAACAGAATCATCAGTTTTGCTTTTGTTTTCATTCTTTATCAGAGAGAGCTCAAAGTATAAAAGATAACCTGGAGTCAAAAGGAAAGAACAAGATCTTCTCTTGTTTCAATGTAGTAACTCAGATATTTCTTATCCTGGTCTTGGAACCAAGATAAGTTTGGTTTATGGTACAAATGTGAAATAAAGGATTAAAGGGTCTGTCTGAAATCTCATAGTTCTTGGCCACAGAGTAAGACAAGACAGAGAGTGCCCACTGTAGTATTCATGCTGGGATGTAAGTAAAGCATGTCAGGCCTTGTCAACCCAGACAATGGTTATTGTAAAATGTGTTGTGCAGTGTTCATGGAATAGTAAGGTAGAATGGAAACATAATTCATGCAAGAGATCAAAGACATCAACATCCTGAATTATTTGCAAGAGACTGGTCCATGAAGGTGACTCTTCCTAACTTCACATGGCTTGGTCATGGCCTACCCAGGGGTAGAACCATGCGTTATACTCAAAATATTTAACAATGCTTATGGCGTGGCGTGGGCGCTGACCAATCAGAACAGATGCTGGTCCACTCTAGTGGCTGGAATGGAGCCAAGGAAGCTAATCGCTGGGTGAGGCATTACTTATTAGTTGCTAAGTACAGGGAGATGTGGAATATTCCAGAGGTGAGGCCCTGATGGCTAGGGTGACAACATCAGGAGGACTGAGCGGGCTTCCCTGGTGGCGCAGTGGTTGAGAGTCCGCCTGCCGATGCAGGGGACACGGGTTCGTGCCCCGGTCCGGGAGGATCCCACGTGCCGCAGAGCAGCTGGGCCCGTGAGCCATGGCCGCTGAGCCTGCGCGTCCGGAGCCTGTGCTCCGCAACGGGAGAGGCCACAACAGTGAGAGGCCCGCATACCACAAAAAAAAAAAAAAAAAAAAAGGAGGACTGAGCACTCAGGCTAATGGCTATTTACCAATTGGTACAGGAATATTTCAATATTTAACACCTTGTACCGGCATGCATGCTCAGCATCTGGTTATTATTGCTGGTTACAGCTCTTTCCCAAGCACAGAACCAAGACCTGCAGCAATAAAAGGGAAATATTTCTTTATCTAAGTCATGATCCCTGGCCCTGTTACGCATATCACTATCATCAAGGCCTCATCCTTATCCTGGGAAAAAAATTAGAGTCAGTGCCCAGACGAAGCAATAACTCTACTTCCAGCTCTCTGTGTCAGAGCAAAATCCCCTCTCCAAATATCTAAGATGAAGAGGATCTCTCTAGCCTCCATTTTAATCCTGATGTCTACATTCATATGTAGACATCACTCTGAAAATGTCTACAACCAAAACTATTGATTCTCTGTCCCCCTCCCTGCTGCCAAACCCATCTTCCCCTTACTTACTCTCAGCCACCTCAGTAAATGGCATTGCCACTGGCTGGGTCGGTCAAGCCAAAAGCCCAGGGATCATCTGATTCTGTCCTTGGATACCCCTGGGCCATTGATTAACACTTCCAATCAACTCTACCTTCAACATACATACGAAATCTAACCAATTCAGTCAACCTCCATCATTCCTATGCCCGGCAAGTCACCATGACAGACCACCTCAACAATTCCATAGATTCCTGATTGGTCCTCCTGCTTCTACTCTTACCAAATACAGTCTACTCTCTGTCCGGAAGTCCAAGTGTTCTTTTTAAAAAGACAATCAAATCACCTCTCTCTCTGCTAATCACTGCTCTCCCTTGGCCTCTCACAGCACTTAAGTTGAAATCCAGAATGCTGCTTCCCAACCATGCTTCCTGTCATCCTCTCTCTCACTCAACTCAATGCCTTCAGCTCTTCCTCAAACCCGCTGAGCCCATTTCCACCTCAGGCTGTCTCCCCAGCCTAGAACACTCTGTCACTCCCTGGTCCCTGTTCTCTGGGTCTTCATGCAGATTGTCCCATCTCTCAACCCAATCTCCCCTCAACAGTCACCTCCTCAGAGAAGTCTTCCTTTCAAAACTAGGCCCACTGATCCCCCAGGTCTCCACTCTCTAACCCCTTATTCTGCTTTATTTTTCTTCATGGTACTTGCCTAACTTAAAATCGTCCTACGTATCTATTTATTGTCTCACTACAGTGTAAGCACCAAGAGAGCAGAGGCTTCAAATTGTTCTCTTCTCAGTCCCAGAGGCCTGGAACAGGACCTGGTTGACGGCAAGCTTCCAGACATTTGCGGCGAAAATATCAACAATTGACTTTTATTATTTTTTTTACCCACTAAAGCACAGTTACTTTCTGAAAATCCTTCTTTGGTATGTACACGCTATCTTGACATTATACTGCCTTTGTGAGTCTTAAGAATTCAACAGTGAAAAAAATTCTCTTAGAATGCATTCTCTATGCTACTTAAGGAGGGAAGAAACAAGTCATCTCACGGTAAGCAGCTTAAGTGGTACAGGTGTTTCTCATCATAGATTCCTAGAATTTCAGAGCTGAGGTTTTAGTGATCATCCATCACCATGGTCTCATTTTACAGGAGCTCCCAAGGGTTCAGAGCTGTGCTGTCCAATATAATCCACATATTAACCGTTCAATGACCCCATATGGTAGCCACTAGCCATATGGGGTCATTGAACACAATGTGTGGATAATCTGAATTGAGATGTGCTGTAAGTGTAAAATATACACCAGGTTTCAAAGATTTAATATGAAAAAAAAGAATATATCTTATTGATACATTTTATCGGCTACATGTTGAATGACTATATTTTGGCATATTAGATTAAACGACAAAAATATATATATAATACATATATATTAGTAAAATTAATTTTGCCTGTTTCTTTTTACTTTTAAAAAAATGTGACTACTTGAAAATTGTAAATTATTGATACATGTGTGGCTCACATTTGCAATTCACATTCTATTCCATTACAGACCACTGGCGAGATTAGATGACTTGCCCAAAGCAAGTTGCACTTGCTTTGCAAAGCAAGTACATTACTGCACTGTAATGGAAGACCCAGAATCGTGTGCCAGACCTCTGCCTCCACTCGGACTTCCTTCCACTGCCTAATCCAACCATGGGTGTCCTACAGTGATTCTTCAGGTGATTCTTTAGGGTGATTCAGGAGCAGAAGAGAAGAGCCATAAGAAAAGTAAGGAGCCCCTGGAATCAAACTGCCTGGTCAATCAAATCCCAGCTTCACGTCTAGTAGTGAGTGACTTTGGGAAACTCATTTAATCATTCTTTACCCTCAGTTTCCTCATCAGTAAAATGGACAAAGTAGGGACTTCCCTGATGGCACAGCGGTTAAGAATCCGCCTGCCAATACAGGGGACATGGGTTCGAGCCCTGGTCCTGGAAGATCCCACATGCCGTGGAGCAACTAAGCCCGTGCGCCACAACTACTGAGCCTGCGCTCTAGAGCCCGCGAGCCGCAGCTACTGAGCCTGAGAGCCACAACTACTGAAGCCCGCGTGCCTAGAGCCCGTGCTCTGCAACAAGAGAAGCCACCGCAGTGAGAAGCCCGCACACAGCAATGAAGAGTAGCCCCCGCTCGCCACAACTAGAGAAAGCCCGTGCACAGCAACAAAGACCCAATGCAGCCATAAATAAATAAATAAATTTATTAAAAGAAAAAAAAAATGGACAAAGTATACTGCATGCTTCAATAACTTGTAAGGATGAAATGAATGCATAGATATAAAACCCTTATAATCATTTTTGACATATAAACAGTGTTATATAAGTTTACTGCCATTATTATTATTAAATGTTCCTATGCTTTATAGTAAATTGAAGGCTAGAAAGTTTTTGACTAATGACAAATAGTGTTAGTTCAGGAGTCATTTTAATTTATTTACTTATTTGTTTGTTTATTTATTTG
Source organism: Monodon monoceros (assembly GCF_005190385.1). Classification (NCBI taxonomy): domain Eukaryota; kingdom Metazoa; phylum Chordata; class Mammalia; order Artiodactyla; family Monodontidae; genus Monodon; species Monodon monoceros. The sequence continues at coordinate 71,096,251 of NW_021703782.1, forward strand.
TACACTACATCCCCATGACTTATTTATCTTATGCCTAGAAGCTTATACCTTTGGACCCATTTCACCCCCCCAGGAGTCATTTTTATATCAACAGATATTTCTACAATCAGAAGTTCCAGTTAGACTACCAATTCAATACATTTCTGTCCCTGACAAACCTGTTCTGATATCCTGAGATTAACGCATATGTAAAGTCTCATGTTACTTGAAAATACAAACACAGAGTAACAAAGGAATAGGAAGAATTCTATTTCTGTCACTTGTCACCCAGGCAAACAGCAACCAGCTACTATTTCCTCAGTTATGCTGGAGGCAGGCACTAAACACACACACACACACACACACACACACACACACACACAGTTTCTGCCCCAAGTGATCAAGGTAACACTCCCACTACGGCTGAAGAGGTACCACGGGAACTCAGGGCTGCTGAATCCAGCCCCTTCATTTTACTACTGAGGAGCCTCTACGCCTTTATGACTTGCCCAAGGTCACACTGCAAAATAGAAGCCATTCAGGGACCTACAGCAAAGATTTCTGGCAATTCATCCACAAGCATTTAGACAACAACCGGCTTTTTCAGGTAGTCGAAAGGTGAAAAGTATTAAAGGGAAAAGCAATTCATTAAACAGGTGATTATCAGATGAAATAAGGAACTGTCTACAATTCTGGAAAAAATACAAATCAGAAATAATATTTCTAATTATTGCTCTACCAGATGTCATAATATAAATTAAGGTATTCTTTGAGTTTTGTGAATCATAATAATTAAAAACAAAACCCTTTCTGTTTTGACCAGTATGATTCTCCTTAAAGAGCAAGGTGACTTCAAACAAATTTTAGATGCTCAAAATGAACACTTTAGACAAATGAATATACTTTTGTGGGATAATAAGTTTTGCCATTTTCTGGTTTGCACCAAGATATAATTACATTGTAGATAGAATTGGTTTAATTCTCCTAAGGGCAAATTCAAATTGCCTTGTAAATGCAAATTCTCTGGTGGTAGTTGTGGTGGTGGTGGTATGTGTGTATTTGTGTGTGTGTGTGTATGTGTACCCACAAATTGGCTTCATTGGGGCCATGCCTAATTGATAGTCACTACCTTTAGTGTCCAATCCTATTCTGATGAGCTTATGTCAAATAAACCAAAGCCTCCTCCACATTTCTTCCACCAGTCTATCCTCAAACACAGACACAAATTAACTGAGGCAAGGCAGAAAGACTTCCTCATTACCCTAAATGAACGGTAACTTGAAAATGGTCAGGGAAAGTTCCAGCAGGTCCCTCACCCATCAGCTACCTGTAGTCAGTCTGCAGTTCCACAGTGACAAATACAAAGGCAGAGAGAGGATATTAAAGGGGATGATTCAGTCAACTTTTAGACCAAGAAGAAGCATTTAAACCCAAACACTTGCTTTGAAGGCTTACAGTTGGTAGAGTTTTGGGTAGGCTTATGGTTTGTGACAAGGGCTTTATATTTAAAGAACAGGATGAGATAGGGTGAATTAACTCATTCTTAAATAGCTTAGTGTTTCCATTGAAAGGAAAGAAACGTATAAACAATATTAGACTGATAAGATATGTTCAAACACAGAATATCAAAAGCAGAATATAGACAAGCTTTAAGAAACAACCTGATAGCTCTCGTCTCTTGAATCTGAGATCTAAGTTTTTCTTCTTTAAAGTTCAGTGACAGTAGGGACTTCCCTGGTGGTCCAGTGGTAAAGAATCTGCCTTCCAATGCAGGGGATGCAGGTTCGATCCCTGGTGGGGGAACTAAGATCCCACATGCTGCGGGGCAGCTAAGCCCGCGCACCTCAACTAGAGAGCCCACATGCCGCAAACTACAGAGCCCACGCGCCCTGCAGCCTGCGCACCACAACTAGAGAAGAGAAAACCCACACGCCACAACTAGAGAGAAGTCAGCACACTGCAACGAAGAGCCCCGAGCGGAAATGAAAGATCCCACACGCTGCAACAAAGACCCAATACAGCAAAATAAATAAACTAGTTAATTTTTTAAAAAGTTCAGTGACAGTAAAGGTATCAGAAATGATGGTCACAAGACAGATAGAAGAGCTTATAAAGTGCAGAATCTCAACACAAATTAGGTAGTGAAGAAACTAGTTGCCACTGCAGGTGGCAGTGGATACAGAATGCAATCCGTTAAAATGAGTTGATAAAAGGGTTTTTTTTAATGGTAAAAATTGGAATAAAGGAATATGTGATGCTTTCAAGAAAATGTATGGCCTTGAAAAACTGTCCTGATTTTTAGGCTGAGACTGTAAATCTTCTTGGTTGGGTTGAACTTTGCAAGCCACAAAAGGTGAAGGAATAAGAAACAAATCAAGGGCCTCCCTGGTGGCACAGTGGTTAAGAATCTGCCTGCCAATGCAGGGGACACAGGTTCGGGCCCTGGTCCGGGAGGTTTCCACGTGAGGCAGAGCGGCTAAGCCCGTGCACTGCAACCGCTGAGCTACTGAGCCTGTGCTCTAGAGCCCGCATGCCACAACTACTGAAGCCCGCGTGCCTGGAGCCTGTGCTCCCCAACAAGGGAGGCCACTGCAATGAGAGGCCTGTGCACCACAACAAAGGGTAGCCCCTGCTCACCGCAACCGGAGAAAAGCCCACGAACAGCAGCGAAGACCCAAGGTGGCCAAAAATAAAATAAATTAAATATATCAAAAAAGAGAAGAAAAAAAGAAACGAATCAAATATACAGTAATAATACTCAAGTTAAATTTAAGAACAGGTATAGTAGTCATGAGCAGCACTGAATTTTTTTGATGCTGTCATTTAAAGCATTTAATCTGATACAAAATAATCTGAATATTAGAGTTGTGATTAATTTACAGGCGTTAATAGTAGAGATGATTATTTGATTTGATTACACTTAGGAATAGTATTTTATTACATTTAGAAACAGTATTTGACTGTTTAAAAGAGTAAGATTAATTTAATCTATAACTTTAGGTTTATGAGATCACTGGAGTCACTTAAATGCTTAGCTTTTTCTTGCCAGCTTTGTCAGTGCGTTGATATATTTGAGGACACTCAGGTTTTTTAAATGTGTTAATAGGTTTTTAAGTGTTTAAGGGAAATTTAATTATTTACTTCACCGAATTAATAAGTAGAGTTAACTTAGTAGTAAATTAAAAACTAATCAAAGAATTAAGTGAAAGGCATAGTTATTTTTATTAAAAAATTATGAGGTTTTTAAAAATTAAAATGGACATTAAAGGCTTAGGAAAACTAGGCTTTTATATTTCTCACCCTTGACCAACTCAATATCAAGTAAAACAAGCAGCTTCAAATGTTTATTTGCTCACCAAAAAAAAGCCCCTATCAAATATCTGAAAAGTCAACTGCAGAAAATACAAGTATGTCATATATCACTAGGATGTCCAGAGAATGAGAGACCCAGATATGGTATTGACTTCCAGCCAAGATCCTCATCATGTTGGATATTAGACACCCCTCCCCCAAACATATTACATTCTGACTTTTCTGCCTTAGAATTGCATATGATTGGGAAAGAACCCCCAGATATATCGGGAGTTTAAAAGCTGAGTGCAAAACAGAATGTATGGGGCTTCCCTGATGGCGCAGTGGTTGAGAATCTGTCTGCTAATGCAGGGGACACGGGTTCGAGCCCTGGTCTGGGAGGATCCCACATGCCACGGAGCAACTAGGCGCGTAAGCCACAACTACTGAGCCTGCGCGTCTGGAGCCTGTGCTCCACAACAAGAGAGGCCGCGATAGTGAGAGGCCCGCGCACCGCAATGAAGACTGGCCCGCGCTTGCCACAACTAGAGAAAGCCCTGGCACAGAAACAAAGACCCAACACAGCAAAAATAAATAAATTAATTAATAAACTCCTACCCCCAACATCTTCTTTAAAAAAACAAAAAAACCCAGAATGTATAATATTTTATTAGCTAGGATACCAGTTTAGCTGCTATTGAAAAAGGGTCCCATCATTCCTAGCTCGGGGCTAGTATGGCACCTTCATAGTATCAGGGATACAGGCCTTTTCTACCTTGTTGCTTTTTCATCCTCAACACCCAACTTCCATCTCATGGGGAAAAGATGGTTGCTCTAACTGCTACCACCAAATCAGCATTCTTCTCTAGAAGGGAAGGAGGCCCCTTTCCTTTTAAGGTCACAACTCAGAAATCACCTATATGACTACAGTTTACATCCCATGGGCTATAAACTTAGTCAAATGACCACACCTAGCAGCAGGCAAACTGAGAAATACAGTCTTTACCTCCGAGTCATGTGTCAAGATATTACCTTACTACTGAAGGAGGAAAGAAGATATGCAGGAGACTGCTAGCAGTCTTTGCTACAAATATGCCACTCTTTAAGTTAAAAAATTTTTTTAAATATTCAGAGTATTCACTTTTGTGCATAAGAAAATATGAAAACTTAGGAAACAAATAAGACGCATGCAATAAATCCTTGGTTCCAGAACATCGGCCCACAATCCAATGTCAGTATGTAACGAAGTTTTCATTAGTCCAAAAGTGAAAGTTTAATATGAATAGTGAGTCATAAATGTATATTTATCCAATTTAAAGTATCGTCTATTAAGAATAAGCCCTTTCCACTATTTGAAGTTAAAATATCCTTTCATTTATGCAATTATATTGATCCTAAATGGCAATACATTTTTTCATTCAGCAGATGTTTCTGGAAGAACCAGGCACTATACAAGATCTTGAGGACTCACTGGTTCTAATAATCCCTGCACTCAGCAGATACAGAGTCTAGCGGGGAAGATGAAGAGAACCATATTAGAAACAGAGTTTCAAACCATGACGACTACCATTTTAAAAAAGAAATATAGAATGAGCTACGGGAGAATACTCTGGGGGGACTTATTCTGGATCAGGGAGTCAGTGAAGGCTTCCAGGAGGAGGGGATATTTAAGATGCCTTCTGAAAATGAGTAGCAGTTAGCTAGAAGACTAGTAAGGACTCATGTTGAAGGCAGACGATTGGCATGTGCAGACATCTAAAAAGGAAGCACTTGGCCCACTAAAGGTCCTAAAAGGAGGCTCTACAGCCAGAAGTGAGTGATCCCAGGGAATAATGGCAGAGGGGTGGCAGGGGATGGGTAGAAGGTCTCACGGGCCTTGCACAGATTTTAGATTTGCATCCAAAGGCAATGGGAAGACATAGAAAGGTTTTGAGCGGGAAAACAAGAATCCAATTTACATTTTTAAAAGGTCACTCTGGCTGCAGCATGGAGAATGGACTCAGGGCTAGGGAGCAGTAGAGGATGAAGTAATCCAGACAAGAGTTGGGGCAAATACAATGGCAAGAAGTGGGCACAGTGGAGGTTTGGCCTCTTGAAGTAGATTTGGGTGAGATGTTGGTTCTGGGAGACAGAAACAGGACCATGATTCAGAACCAGGGCTCTGGAGTCAGACTCTCTGGGTTCGAACCCTGGTTCTACCCTGGCTGGTGAACCTTGCTTTGGAGCCTCAGTTTCCTCATTTGTAGAATGGGGAGGACAATAGTCACTGTACCTCCAAGCACAGAGAAAAACAAATGAGATCATTCATTTCAAGTGCCCAGAATGATGATGGGATGTACACATGTTAATGTTTTATTATTATTATTCCATTTCTAGTGTTAGGTGTAGTAGAAGAAAGATCAAGAAAGACTCCCTGGATTCTGGTTTGAGCACACGGGTGGTCAGGGGTACCATTTGTTGAGATAAGAAAGATAGGTGGAAATGCATGAATCAGGGAGAGGTAAAGTGAAGACCCTTCAGGTTGGTTCAATGTGTTCCATTTTGGACATGTTAAGAAAGGAGTTGTTAAATGTGTCTAATATCACCTTTTAAATTGCTTTTTAGAGGAATACACTAAAATATTTTTAACATTCTCACTTGGTAAATTTTTCAAATGGATAGTCCCATTTTGTTTACTTTCCCAAATTTTTAAAAACAAACTCAAAATTACAAAATCTGAAGACCACTGTTACAAAGATTTATATCAACAAACGCAACATATTTATATGTGAAGCACATAATGTCTTGCCACTTCAAATATCCCCACTTAGTGCAATATCAGATGCTTACTTCCGCCAGCTGCACAGAAAGATGTCATTTTCCTACGAAATTTGGTCAGGTTATGGTGTGGCTCTTAACACATCAGACTAGGTCTTAAGCTTCAGAGGATTTAAGTCATTGTAATGAATGATTCTTTCAGAGCTTCCAAATTTCATACTCATAAAATTAAGTGTGAGATGGGTCTCCAAAATCATGAAGTCTAACTCTTAAATACAGACAGAACTACTAGATGTTTACAAAAATTACATAAAGACCGAGATGAACTGTGATTTTTTTTCAAATTATCTCAGAATAAAGCAATAGCGAAGAACAATTAGCAAATGTCTCAACTATAGTTCTGTTTACATATCAAAATCTTATCAAGTACCATTACTAGGAAAGAAGTACAAAGAATATATTTTGCCAAATATCATTTCACTTCTAGGATCCGAGCTCAATTTTCTTATCCTGACACCACTAATCCAGGTATAAGCACATTCAAAATGAGTAATTAGCCCAGATCTTATACACGTAAAAAACAAACCAATTCTGGAATTTTCTAATTTTCCTTTCTTCAAGGCCCAAACCAGGTTTGTCTTCCTTCCATGAATGTTCCTACAGTGCCCCAAACAACAGAGACGTCCAGCTCCTGTAAGAAATTCACACTACTCATCTGGTATTTCATGGAAACCACTATAGAGACAGAGAAACACATATTTATTCAACCAGTGTTTAAGCTAGGCTCTGTGCTCAACACTGTGGGTTCAGTGGTGAACAAAGCCGCCATAGAGTTCAAGGTCTCATGTGGAACTCTTCCTAGACTCAACCAATTGCCTGAATGTGGCCCATCCACAATTATTCAGACACTGGAGCAAACAGTAGCATATATCGGTGCTCTCACAACATTTCGTTGCTCTAATTTTCTTCTTAAACTTCTTTATATATAGAAGGCCCACTGATCTAGGAAGCAACTCTTTTTAGAGTTTCATAGCGTAAGATTACTTGAACTCAGTGGGCTGATGGCAATATGACAGAGGCTTCTTTTCCAATCTAATTTCAGCACTTAATCAGTTTTACGAAATTGAATTCTTTGTCAATAATTGGGGCAGTTTCGCTTCGTTTTAAATGTGTACTATTAGAGGGAAAAAAAGAGAAAAACATAACCTTATATCCTTGATTTCAAGATTTATTGCCACACAAATTAACATTCTCAAGGTCAAGATGCCTTTGCATTGATGTGTCTATTTCCTACAGCACAGTAAATGAAAATCTGTTTTCAAATCAATGGCATATCTTAGAATGGATGTTGCCTTAGAAATGAAATTCAATATGAAGACTCGGTGACTTAATGAAAGAATGGGCTGGGAACTAAGAGACTGGACCCCTCACTATGGCTTGCTGTCAGTTAGCTACTGACTACAAGCCCTGTGACATCTGCTGAGTCTCTCCAGTCCTCTGGACCTTTGCCACCCCACCCATAAAAGTTTGCACTTGTGTTTCTCAAACTCTGTGGTAAGGGACCAGTTTTTAAATTTTTCCCATTCAGTTGCAGACTGTTACATCAATGAAATACAATAAAAATACCCTCTGATGCCACAGCAATGTTAAATTGCTATAAAAGTTTCTAGATGCTTATTCTTGATTTCTGTACTTGTCTTACATGCACACTGGCCCGGGACCCACAACTACTTTTTGAGTGGCATTGACTTGGAGAAAGAGGATTTAGACCACTAGGTACATTAGATGATGATTCTGCAAATGATTTATCACCTTCATTTATCTCATTTTGTTTAGTAATACAATTAGCTTATATTTCCCAATTACATAGTAGCTGAGCAACAGAAAAGCATCCTGGGGATGAGTTACTCAAAATGAAGGTGTTATTCATGGCAGGTTCAAGACAGCAGTGGCATAGTTAATCCATCTGTGGGTCACTGACAACTGACTGACCATACAAAAGATGCCTTTCAGACAAAATAATAAAAGGTAAATGTTCTCTTTTCCTCTCATTCATTAAAAAAGTACAAAACATGAGAATGTATCAGTTACTTAGGAAAGAAAACAAAACTTGAGAACCAGGAATATTACCCTTTGGATGGAAATACCAGCCAATGTTCCACAGAGGGTGAACTTTCAAAGAGCAGACTGATATGTGGTGGCTCACGCTAAAATGTTTCCTCCGCACCACTTAGTCCATACTGGAAAGGTAACTACTTAATGGTTATTGGCCATAAAACCATTGCAATTTATAGGAGCACAACTTTTGGAGTTGTACATCAAAGGGCAAGGGTCCACGCAAATGCACACTGTTGCTTTTGTAAGGACTCTTGGCAAGGTAAGACGTACATACACGCGTGCCTGCTCTTCCTCTTTGCCCAGCAACCCGGCAGCTGAGGACAAAGGCTGAACAGTCGCTACAGATTACCCAGCTCACACTCTGAAGACCCTTCATCAAGTTGGTGAGGGAGAGATTGCTTCAACTTCAAGAAATAGAGCATCCACTAGGCAGGTTGATCCCAGGGGCCTCCTAGATATCCGCTGAAAGAGAAGGATATCTGCCTTAGAGCCTAGGGCAGCAAGCAGAGGCTGGCCAGTCCTGAGCTGCAGGCTAATGCTATAAAACAGGTTCTCCAACTTATGTATATCAGGGTCACCTGGAGGCCTTATTAACATACAGCCTGCGGGCCCCACTCCAGAATTTGGCTCAGAAGGACATGATGGGGACTGAGACTTTGTATTTCCAACAAGTTCCCAGTGCTGACACTGCTGGTCCTGGGAACACACTTTGAGAACCACTGGTATAAACCATCTGATGATAGAATGGAAAAGACCTCAGAGGTCACTTGATCCAAGCCTTTCATTTTACAGGTGAGGATCCTAGGGTTCAAAAGGGAATGTCTTGCTCATGGTCATATACCCACTACTCAGGGGCTACCTCCACCAAAACAAAAACAAAACAAAACAAAACACTCAGGTCTCCAGAGCCTTAACGTGCTGTCAAGATTCTAAGTTATGGGGCTTCCCTGGTGGCGCAGTGGTTAGGAATCAGCCTGCCAATGCGGGGGACACGGGTTCGAGCCCTGGTCCGGGAAGATCCCCCATGCCGCGGAGCAACTAGGCCCGTGCACCACAACTACTGAGCCCGTGAGCCACAACTGCTGAGGCCCGCACGCCTAGAGCCCATGCTCTGCAAAGGGAGAGGCCGCAGCGGTAGAGAGCCCATGCACCGCAGCGAGGAGTGGTCCCCGCTCACCACAACTAGAGAAAGCTCGCGGGCAGCAACAAGGACCCAAAGCAGACAAAAATAAATAAATTAAAAAAAAAAAAAAAAGATTCTAAGTTATGACCACACATCCGGTGCCTGCTCTCTGAGAAGGGGCACCAGCGGGGACTTCATGTTGTTGACTGTCCTATCTCCATACCTTTCTGGGAACTGCATGCTACTTCTATCAGTGACCTTGTAACCGAGCCCAGACAGGGGGTTAGCAGCACAATGGGAACGATTTCTTGCCTAGATTTTACACTCACAAAGGCTGGCTCCAGAGAGCATGCTCTCACCACTATACCTTCCTTCCTCTCCCCCCAGCTCTCTGGCAGATGGACACAATCAGATGGCCTGAGGTTTTGAAAAGTGAGAGTAGCAGGAGACAGTCATTTGCGGCTCTCACGTGGAGGTAAGCATCCAGGGCAGCCTCAGCGACTCTCGGCTTGGGGTGACGAGTCTCTGGCTGTGTGCTTGGCAGTCTGGTCTGACCCCAACGTCAAGACTACCTTGGATCCTGCCCTTTGGCTTAGCCTGCTCTCCAATCCCTATCAATTCTATGAGCTTCCTGCTTCCCCGCCAACAAATTATTCTTCGGCTTAAATGGTCTGCAACCAAGAGCCCTGCCCAATGTGATAAGCCATTAATTTACCCAGCAGCCAACTGCTGCAATGAAAGCGGGGCTCTGCAGAGGGTCCTGCCGTGCTTTCCACTTTCAGAGCCCTGGGATTTCGGCTGGTACGCTTCTGATTCCTTGGGCAGTGTTTGCAACAGTGGCTGCTGCCCTTGCAGGGAGCCGGGCCCCAGGCCACCTGTATTCAGATGAAGCCACGTCTGTGCTGTGTGTCTCCCAGACAAAAGTGATTGATCCAGGAGCGCACCCTCACCCACACGGGGCCACAGGCTCTCTGACAGGGACAAGAAAGGCCCAGGGGGCTCTAGAGCTCCAAAGGGGACGGAGCCAAGTCATGTTGGTGGCCATGGAGAAGGGCCCCAGGAACACCCTGGCACTTGCTTTCCCGCTTTTTACTATTTGATCCTTTTCATTTCATGAGATGCCCTGGTAAGAATCCTTCCAATAAAGTCCCTCTTTTGCCTGAATTTCAATCTCTGCCTTTAGTAACACAATAGCTTGGCTACACTGACTTGCTGACACCCCTCTCTGTCTGCCTTCTCAATCCAGCCATCTCCCTCCCTGCAACGCCACACATGGGGCTTCTTACAAGGACACTTTTCTCTTGTGATTCACGTATCACAGAAAAAAAGAAAATAAAAAGGTGATACAGACTAGAAGCCATCTTTTTTTTTTTTTATCTTTTACAAAAAAAAAAACCTTTGAGGGCTAAGCCTTTTTTCTTTTTACATTGTTTTTCGTCAAACTTCACTGGTAGATTTTTCCATTCTAAATCTGCTCACAGCAGCACAGCCTCAAAATTTTCATCCTCTGACTCAGTGCTTTAGAGGTGTGGTTCTTCAGGTGCTTAGATACTATACCGGTGATTTGATTTGAATTAGGGGACTTGATATCTTTGTTTCAAGTGGCTTAAACATCTTAGAAGAAAGGGTGCAGTTCTCTACTAAAAGTGATCAAGGCCCTGCAGTGAAATGTCTTATTCCTGGACTGGGCAGAGTGGTACGAGGTGAGCCTGGGGCATGTAGTTATGCCAGAAGAAAGTGCTCCAAAAGCGATGGGGGCGGGAGACAGGAACCACTGCGCAAATCCGGTGCCATGCCTGAAACTCTGGATTGAACAAAGCCAAGAGGAAGGAACATGTGCATATTCACCATTTTGCTCCCTCTCCTCACAAAGCAAGAAAATTCTGTCAGTCTCTACTGAGAAACCCACACTGTCTACGCCATTCCCTCTAATAGACTTCCAGCCCAGGAACATGACAGTGAGTTCTAAAATGGAATTTTGTTATAACCAATGCAATAAAACTTTGGGGGACTCAGATTTTTCAACTTTTTAGTGTAAGGAGAGTCAGCTTTTAAAGTCAGCTTGAGGTTCAGAAAACAGTAAGGCAAACTCAAGGTGAAACATTTTTGTTAAAGCACGACCAGGGCAACTTACACAAACTGCTAGAGACCTACAACTGGTCAACTAAAATGGAAATGACACCTCACTGGTGGCTAAAAATGCTCAAAAACAGTGTGATGCTAGCTGACACTTACCACTGCCAGACAGAGCCGAGAGAAGTTAGTCCACAATTAAGAAAGGGTAGAGGCAGGGTTTGAACCCAGGCAGTCAGGCCTAAGAACCTACATTTTTAATCCCTATACCAGCATAAGTTAAATACCAATTCCCCAGTACACATTCCTTCCAGACAGTTCCAAGATGAGGTCTGCATCCAAAGTTAAGCCATCAGATTTGCTGGCGACCCTCAACCCAATTAAAAAGCAACACTTTCCCAAGCCTCATTCCACACCAAGAACCAATAAAAGATCACATTTCTCCCCATTTAATTGCTATTGTCCAGACACTTTCTTCCTATACTGAGTGGTGCTCTTCAGGGCTCTTACCAGAACTCTTTTGTCCTACTTTTATCTGAAGAACTGATAAGGAATTTCTTTCTACTAAATTCAGCCGTCTCCTTTATTTCCCCCATCTCCTTCCACTGAGAGAGCACCACGCTGACATCTTGCGAATACCAGCCCCAAACAGACAGCAATTTTTATCTTTCCCTGCGGACACTGACCCATGCTTTTATTAAGCACGAACGGGATACTGCCCCACTGAATGCACTTTGGAAACATCCTCAAATCATTTAGTTGCAACAGCATGCTTCCTTGTCAAAGAGTTGATGGCCTTTCAGGTCATTCCATGCTCCACACAGGATCCTCAATTCCCATTTGCAAAACAGAGTTTTCACCTGAGGTATCCAGGCAGCAGATCAGCTAATGCACCCATTATAGAGGCTCAGGTGTTTTATTTTTTTTTAATTAAATTGCATGACTTTAGACAAAACAGCATTCCCTGATTCCTTTATCTTGGGCATCACCTCCTCCTCCTCTATCTTAAGAAATGCAAGTATGACCTGCTCCCTTACAGAGTAACCAGAGGTTTCAAAGTCCATCCTTGGGATTGTAGACAATTCCATGTGGTATGGAAACTTTCTAACAGTTTCTGAGTGACTAGCACTGAGACTGTGTGCTAGTCACAGCTGGGCACGATGAAAAGGGGGATCCTGGAAGGTCAGGCAGTGCTGAGAGGGGCAAGGGCCTGGCGGGTACAAAGAAGGATTCTAATCACCTGGATTAAGTATGACTTCCAGGGAAAACATACCTACAAACATTCCTACCCTAGTTTGAGCGTGAGTAAATCCAAGCATTTTACTCGGAACAGGCTTATCACCTGAATGGTGATAAGAATCACCAGAATGGCTCAGCTTACTGTTTAATTTTCATTTGTCAAGCTCCTGGTATATTCCAGACACTGAACTTCACACACTGACACAGATCAGAGTATTTCACAATGATACAAGGTTCAGCCTGTCCTTGAAAATAAAAAGTATGCAGCTAAAGCCAGGCCCGCCCCTAACCTCTGGGGGGCCCTGGGCAAGAGGACGATGAGGGCCCACATAATTACTTGAAACTGCTATCCTCTAGCAGACTGTCACAGAATCCTCCTTCCTTGACACATGCAGCTTTATAACAACCTGGAAGGCCAGGTACAATTAGAATTCTCAGACCCCTCAGAGTTCTGGGCCAGGTGTGAGAGGGCAGCCCCAGCCAATGGAGAGAATCCCTTCCCTTCCCCACCCAGGCTCCATCTCTCCTCCAGGAAGGCCTCTTGGGCACACCTGTAGGCCCTCAGCCCACATTTCCAGGCTCTTCCACAACCCCAGTACAGCTGCCTCATTAGGCACTCCTCAGGGAGGGGGTCTGCTCCCCCTACTTGCACAGAGCAGGCTTGGGGTCTTTGAATTCCCTATTTCAATGAGGGTCTGGGGTGCGGTGGTCAGTGTGGACTCTGGGTGGGCAGTCCGGTCCACCTGCAGACACTAGCCCAGTGAGGAAGGGCACAGCCTGGGGAAGGGCAGACCCTGCCCCCCTAAACCCAGGGAATAATTACACAGGGGTTCCCTTGCCCAGGTCTGAAGGCAAAACTGACAAAAAGCCTTCTCTATTTTCTTCTAGCTAAATGGACTTTTCTTTCCTTGAAGCTTTTTGGGAGGGTGACTCCTTAAAGATGAATAAAGTGGTATAAGAGAGGATTCCTGTCTGCAAGAGACGAAAGAAAAAGTTGAAATATTTGCAGCTCTCTAGAAAGATATGATAGCTGCTATCCTGGTCTGAAAGAAGGAAAAGGTAAATATTCCTCAAACAGCAAATAGACTGAACAGGGTTCTATAACGTCAGAAGAGAAGGGACCCTGCCCTATGGCATATCTGGGGCAAACCTTAACATTCTCTTTCCGGTTTTGAAAGTGGGCGTCCCACCTAGGCCTGTGCGGAGGCCAAAATAACCCGACGAAGAACTAGCCAGCGCGGCTGGGGCAGCGGAGTCCCAACCCTAGGAACGAGCATACGAGCACACGCTGAGCGGATCTGAGCTAGGCAGGTGTGGGCCTTCGGCAAACAGGCCTCCCCAAAGGGACCCCCGGGAGGCAGGCGGGACAGTGCTTAAAGCTTGGGCTTCACCCCGACGACCGTGCCGGTATCTGCTGTGCCTTCCTTTCCTCAGTCAGGAAAAGTTCGCCAACTTTCCGTCCTCCGTTTTTAACTCTCAAACGGAGAAATCACCTGCTCGCATCACTGCGCGGTGATGCCGAGAACTTAGCGCAGTTCCACACTTCGTAAGCTCTCGGTCCCGCGTGCTTGTTTAGACCTGAGAGCGCAGGGGGCAGAGCTAGCGCTGGACCCAAGATATGGATCAAGCAGCTCCCCACCACCGACCCCCAACATCCAAGATACGGTTCTGCAGAGGATGTACGGCGCTGGGGACCGAGGGGTGGGGTGGATGAGGCTTTAGGGAGAGAGGCAAAGCACAACGGGGAAAGCAAACAGGGGTCGAATGTTACACCTCAACCCTGTTTGGGGGTAAGAAAGGGGGTGCCTTCGAATGCCGCCCAGCTGGAGGTGCAAAGGACGGGGCCCAACTTGCTGCCACCCGCGAGCCCCTGGGGAGGGGACGAAGCTGCGCTGCACCCCGCTCGGCTCCAGGTCCTCCAGGCAGGTCGCACGCGAGGGAAGCGGCCCGGAGGGAAACACTCGGCGCCCACGGGTCTGGGAGACGCAGCCACTCACCCAGCAGCAGCAGCTTGAGCTCGCGGCGCGCGTCCTTCTTGTCCCGGCGAAGCTGCCGCTCGATCTCGGCGCTGATGCGCTGCGACTCCTTCTCCTCCGCGGACAGGCAGCAGCAGCCGGCCATGGTGCGCGCAGCCCCCGACGGGCTACGCCGTTTCCAGGGCCCGGACGCTCCGCCGGCCGCTCTCCCAGCCGGTCCCCGACAGCACCCGAGGTCGGTGGGAAAAGACTGGGGGGCCGACTCGAGTTTCGGAGTATAAGGCCGGGACCGCTAGGGCTCAATCCCTCCTCGAAGGGTCGGCTCCGGGGCGGGAGCGAATTTGGAGCTCTGGGAAAGCTCAAGTGCACCGCAGCTCTGGGCTCACCCAGCCCCAAGCTCGCTCAGGGGAGGAGGGCGAGCCGGGGGAGAGAGCGTTGCCGGCCCCCGGAAGAACAGCGCGCCCCGTGACACAGGAGCGTGACAGGGAGCGCAGACCGCTCGTGAAAAGTTGGGGCGTCGCTGCCGGGGGCGGTGGGGAGCGGGAACTCCCGGCCTGGGGGTGTCCCAGGCAGGTGGCAGGCAAGGCGTGGGATGGAGGCAGAGGTCCTTGGCTGGCCCTTTCCTACAAAGTTCTGAAAACCTCAGCAGTGATCGCCGCCTAAGACCGAATGGAAAAGTTCCTGGAGGCCCCCGTGGTTCTAAGTGGTAGAAGGAGGCGGAGCTTCTCGAACCCGCAGCCCTGGCGTCTGCCCAACCTGGCCTTCGGGGCACGCCAAGCCGAGAGCGCCTGGGGGCGAAAGAGGTGAGCAGGGAGCTGGGGCGCGGAGCCCAGGCGTCTCGAGTTTCGGGGAGCGGCCCCCACACCTTTCTCCCTGGCCGTGGCGTCCCGACGCGGGGAAGACGGTGGGCCGAGGGGCCGCCAGGCCCAGCTCCCTGTCCGGAGCCAGGTTCCGACAGGTGAGTGAGGTTCGCAACTCGCAGCCTCAACTCCTCCCAGCTGCGAGAGGAGCTCAGCCCAGCGTCCGCAGCGCGACGCAGCCCGCGGGCGGCGAGGTTGAACTCTGCCGACCTGAAATTGAGCCTCTCGCGCCAGCCTCAGCACGACGCACACCGCGGTTTCCTAGACGGGCTCCTTCCGCTTCCCGGACGCCCCAGCCCAGCGCCGGCTCGACCAAAGCCCTTGGTCAGCTCGGCAGTCTGCCTGCAAGGTGGGGCTGGGCCTGAGCCGGCTGGCGCTGCTCTCAGAAGCAGCTGCCCCTGGGTTCAGTTAAATAAGAGAAGTGAGAGAGCGGAGGGTAAATATCCTGCCGGCCCCTTCGTAACCCGCCGGACGAGGAGGGTTGAGGACGTGAGGAATGGAAAACGGCTGGCTACTTTGCATTTTACGATGGGAAAGACTCCTGCTTTGTAAAGAGGGCTGACCCGTTTCCAGCAGCCCCTGGCATGGTCCCTGCCCCAGCCCTGAAGCCTGATAGCCGCCTCGCAAAGCTGTGTCCGCACAGCCACATTGGCCTGGCTCCTGGAACGTGGGGATCACGTTTGAGCTGCATTCATAAAAACTTAAAAATTAAAAAGCACCTCTTTGTACTCAAATGGCACAATAGAATGCGTATTAACATCTGATTTTGTTTTCTGTGTACATTTTGAGGCAGAGGGCAAAGAGTTTCGCGGGAAAAGCAGAAAAGTGAAGGTGGAGGGAGGGGATCCCGTCGTCCACAGCAGTGAATGTTTTTTTTTTCCTTCTCGTCAAGTCAGCATGTACCATGTAAACACTTTATGGCGTTAGGCAATTAGCTAATGCTTCCTCTATTAATAGAAGCCTAAGTGCCTTTCTTAGGAGTAGCATTTATTTCAATTCAAACTGAGGAGCATATTGAGTGGAGAGAGTGGTATATGTCATTATATAAAGAACTTGGCATTAGGATGCTATCTGGCTGCAAGGTCTTATTATTTATTTTACAGTTTAGGGAATGTAGAGGAATCAGGCATTAAAAACGCATGTGCTTACATTCTTAAATGCATAATTATTTTAGTTGCCTTGCAGGCATAAATTGACAGTAACAGCGACCCCTACAGGAAAGCTTCTGGACATGATCTTAGCCGTTTAGTCACACATCTCTCTTAGCTCTTACATTCATTTACAATTTGAGAATAAGACCTCTTAGCTTCTCAAATTAATAATTGCGTCATAATTATTAGTAGTTTTTAAATGATTAAAATTAGGGCAAATTTGAACTCCCAAGTTAACTGGAATAACTCTCCTGTTAGGTCTAAAGTTGCTAAGATTGCAAGAAAGATATGAAGCGTATTGTTTATAGCAAATCTGCAAAACTTTCCTGGGCTGGTGAACTTGGCAGTGTGTATCAGAAGCCTTAAACATGTCCATCCCCTTTGACCAAACTAGTAATTCTCCCATTAAGAAATAATCAGAGAGGCCAAAGTTTTTATTTCTAATAGCAACAACTCAAAACAATCTAAATGCCCAACAAAGGTGAATAGTTCCAATAAATTATGGTATTATGCATACAATGAGATATTATATAGTCATTAAATATGTGAATATGTAACAAACATGTGAATAACAAAGATTTGGGGGGAACCTCAAAATATATGGAGTGTAAAAGTCAAGATACAAAAATATAAACAGTATGATACAAGTTTTATTATGGGAACACACATAATGCATTTTTAAGGGACTAAAAGAACATATACCAACAAGGTAAGTTGCTCTGAGTCATAGCTTTTTGCTTGATTTTAATTCTCTGATATAAAATTATTGGGGGCAGCTTGCATAAAGTAATCTAGGCCCTAATTTCCTCAGCTGTAAAATCAAAGAGGAAGAACCAGAATAAACTCACAGGGATCTCCCAACTCTAACATCAATTATTTCTTTGCTGATTTTCACACTTATAAGACAGTATAAAAATAATCATAAACCAAAAGTTGTTATTGACAAGTGGTAGCTACAGAGGATTGTAAAACTAGGATATCGCAAGTCAATTATTTTTATACTTCTATTTTTTAAATTCACATCTCTATTTTCCCTATCTTTAGGATCTGGGGAAGGGATGGGAATAATTTTAAGTTACTGATTCATTTGCAACATTGTTACCGAAATTTGGCTTCTTGTACATTGGTGGCTGATTAAATCTCAGAGACACAGTTCTGGGCGAAGCAGAAAGAAATAGCTTTATTGCTTTGCCAGGCAAAGGGGGCCACAGCGGGGTAGTGCTTCAAGGCTCTGTGTCCCATCCTGCAGCGGGTAGTGAGGAGTCTTACACTATTCAAGTAACAGGGCGTGATCAGCTCGTGGACATTCTTCTGATTGGCTGGTGGTGAGGTAATTGGGGTCAGCATTATCAACCTTCTGGTTCCAGCTGGTCTGGGGGTCCATGTGCTTGTGGGCCGCATACAGTTAACTTCTTCCACCTGGTGGGGCTTTCGGTATCTGCCAGACAGCTCAAAGAACATGGCTCAATATTATCTATAGTCCTTGAGGAAGCACTAAAGGACCTTGACTTTGTTTAATGGCTAAAATATTATTATTTGGTCTTGCTTGACTGTTTTCCTTTCTTTCTGCATTTTCTCGCTCCTCTGATTAAATGTATTCTTTGAGAAGTTTTTCTACAGACAAAAGGCAGGCAGAGGACATGAGTGGGTGTCTATTCTGGAAAGGCCTCACAGGGTCCTGCTCTGTTACCACATCTTTCCAGGAAGGGGTAGTTTTGAAAAGAAGTCTCAGTAAAAAAGAATATTTGTTTTCTTGGGTTATTCCCGAAGTGCTGCAATTCCATTTCATTCCTCTTGAAGATCAGAGCACAGGCTGAACCTGACTTTTCAGATACCTGCAAAGTGCTGGGCTGCAAAGGTGAACTAATTGTCTGAATGTCCATTGAGTCCATGCCAAGCCCATTACCACGCTCTGGGAATTCAGATACTGAGACATTCCAGATTTTAGGTAGGCTATAGTCTAGTAGAAAGAAGTAAGACTATGACCCTGAAATCTGAAGTCAGCCCTCCTTGCTTCCTCCCAGAGAGCAGACAGTGGAGCACAGAATCACCTGGGTGGTTCCCCACAGCCTTTAGATGGGCACAGGGGCCCTTCAGCTGAGCCTCATCTCCCATCATTCTCCTGGAACCTCAGACAAATGTAACTCCATGTTCTCCACACCTCTATGTCTTACTTCATGCGTTCCCTCTTCCAGGAATGCTCTCTCTCACCCCAGACAAAATTAGGTACTTTCTTTCCCAAACGCATCTCTTCTGAGACACCATCTCCACCCCTTGTCAGTCAGACCCATCTTTCTCTGCTGCCTGAGCACCTCCTATGTTCCTCTCTTCAACATCTCACTCTATTATACCTGTTTGTTTCTTCTCCTAATCCATTAGTTACTCACAAGTAGAGAGTTTTTTCTTGTTCATCCTGGTATTTCTAAATTAATAACATTTCGTTGACTGAATAACATTGAAACCAAAACGAATTAACCTGAGATAAGAGAAAGAAGAAATTAGAAGAGAGAACGGAAAGTTCTTATGGTGGAAGACAGTAAAAACAACAACAACAGCGACAGCAAGCAAGTCCACAGCCAATCAATGTATGACTTAGGAAGGACTCTGTCCCCAATTTGCCCCCTTAGAGGGAAAGAGTGCCCTGTTTCTAAGGAAATTCCAAGGAAGTGTGCACGTAGAGGGCTGGAAAAGTGCTATTCTCTTTGATAAATGTGGCATCTTAGAATTTTAACAAGTAACATAGAATAAAAACATGACCTTAAAGAAGTATACAAGGCTAAAATAGCACTAATAATAATACACCTATGCTGCTTTTCAAATTGCACATGTGACCCATTCTTAGGTTGTGACCAGCATTTTGTTTAAGAAAAAGAATAGAGTATCAATAGGAAATAACAAAGTATGCAACATGTATTATTGTTTCATGAAACTTTTGTTTCAGTTGTATACATAAATATCAACTTTTAAGCAGACAAGTCATTAATGGGGGTTTGCTTCCCCATATCCCAGATGGGTTGGTCTAAATAATTCCCAATTCTCTAATTCATTTTTCTGAGACTGACATGTTCCCAATTTTTCATTCAATTTTCTGAGTCCAATGTGTTCTCTAAAATGTTTTCAGTCCTTCTTTCCCCTCACCACTCCCCTCTTCCTCCACCCAATCATTTTCCAGTTTTGATGAGCGTGGTACGTAAGAGTCGATGGAGTGGTGATGGGTATTTAGACGAATAAGTAATAATTGTAGCTGGTGGTTGGATGTACTTAACATCTATTTTTCTAAGGCAGTCAACATGTTGCTCTGAAATATTTTCTGCCTGAAGACCAGAAATTGTTTATTGTATAACTTCTACCGAAAAGGCTAGAATTATCAGCAATTAAGCCCACCTTCAAACACACATGACTCTGAGTGGGCAGGAATCGCTATTGTTTGTTTCTGAATCTGACTTCCCAGGGGAGTTAGGTATCTCAAGAATTTAAGTAAAAATCTTCAAGGTGAGGAGTTTGGACTTTTTTTTCCCCTTTTTTTATTCTTTTTCTTTTCTTTTCCTTTTTGCTTAAGTCCTCCCCTCCTCCACTTACATCGCTCTCCCACTGAATGAACAAATGTTAACAACCTAGTATGTTTTCTTCTTTTTTATGCTCTTATAATCATATATAAGCTTACAAACACTCATAAATGTAAATAAACATACACAGAGGGAGTTTGTCATCATTAGTTTAAAAATGGGACTGTATTGTATTACATGAACTCTATATTTTGCTTTTCTCTTTTAACACTACCTTGTGGGAATTTCAGTAAACTCTGATTCAGTCTTTCATACATTCATACATAATATTCCACAGGGTAAAAGGACCATATTTTATTTAATTTTCCCCTTTGAAGGACATTCTCTTTTATTCCCAATTTTGGCCACTAAAAACAAAGCTGTAATAGCATCTTTGTATATAAATCCTCATGCAGTAGTGTTTTTATTTCTGTGTGATACATTCCCAGGGAAAAAACTGCTGAATCAAAGGATATATACATTTTTCGTTTTCATTATGGTGGCCAGATTCCTTTCCAAGAAGACTAAAATAATTCACATTTCTACCAAAAATAGAAATACCCATGTCCCAACTAGCAATAAATATGACCACTTACTAATTTTTGGCAGCCTGAAGGGATTCAAATAATTTTAAAGTGTGGTTTTACTTTGTGTTTCCGTGACTACTTGTGAATCTGTACATTTGTTCATAGCTTGTTAGTATTTGCATTTGTTACCCTGTGAACTGTCTATTTACATCCTTTGCTCATTTTTTTTAATTGGGTCATTTGTCTTTTTCTTAACAATCTGTAAGAGCTCTTCAATATTACATATCTACTCTTTGTCATCTGAATTACAAATTTTCAAATATGTTTTTTGTTCTTTATCATTTTTAATGGAATCTTTTGCCATAGAAAATTTTATTTTTACATATCCAAATATCTCTATTTTCTTGCATAGCTTCCAGAGCCCCAGTCTTTGTAAGAAGGTCTCTCCATTTCTATACTGTACATGCAGTATCTTAGATATTCTTGCAAGTACTTTCGTTATTTCATTTTTTACATTGAAGTAGTTAATCCATCTGGCGTTTATTTTTGTAAAATATGTAAGATAGGACACTAATTTTATTTTCTTCCAGATGGATTGCCAGTTGTGCCAACATCATTGATTGAACATTCCATCCTTTTTCCAATGAATTAAACTTCAATCTTTGTCATGTATTACACTCTCATATTGACTGAGATCCATTTCTTTAAGTCTGGACTGTTCCACTGAGCTATTTATTCCTATATCAATACCATCTCGATTTGATTACAGGGGCTCTATGAAACATTTTGGTATCTGATAGGATATATCACCCCTTCAGAGTTATCCAACTCTTCTTAGTTGTGTTCAGATATTTATTCTTCCATATGAACTATACTGATCTTCCTCTTCCTCAACTTATGGGGTTATGTCCCAGTAAACCCATCAAAAAATAAAAATATCGTACGTTGAAAATGCATTCAATACACCTGATCTACTGAACATCCTAGCTTAGCCTAGCCTACCTTACAGGTGCTCAAACAGTAACATTAGCCTACAGTTCTGCAAAATCATCTCACACAAGGCCTATTTTATAATAAAGTGTTGAATATCTCATGTAATTTATAGAATACTGTACTGAGAGTGAAAAACAGAATGCTGGTATGCATACAGAATGATTGCAGGTGTATGGGTTGTTTACCTTGGTGATTGCATGGCTGACTGGGAGCTGCGGCTCACTTCTGCTGCCCGGTATAATGAGAGAGTATGCCACCACATAGCATCACTAGCCTGGGAAAAGATTAAAATGCAACATTCAAAGCACAGCTTCTACTGAACGCATATTGCTTTCACACCATCATAAGGTCGAAAAACTGTAAGTCAAACCATGGTAAGTCGGGGACCATCTTTAATACCATTTATCAATGATTCTCTCCTGAACTTCACAGCTTAACCTTAACCCTAACTCCAACTGCTTTCTTGACATAATGGCTTACATATTAGAGGCATCTCGATGTAACAAGACAAAACAAAACTCTGATTTTGTTTTCCAAAACTTACCTTACTGCTATCTTTTCCAACTCAGACCACCAAACACCCAATGGATTGCTTCTTTGCCCCACCTCTGGCACCCAGTCTTAGCAGTTATGAACTCCTCCTTTAAACCATATATTGTTTTAGAACCACTGCATGCAGCCAACAGCTTTTGCACTGAGCCGCTCTGGAGCTGTCATGCACAATTAATCTTTGTGAATGAGGCTCCCTGTTAGATCATAAGTGCCCCCCCCAGGTATGTTCATTTTTATTTTTGCTGCTATCACTTCTGAGCAAGCCAACAGCACCTCTGACCTGGACTAAAACAAAAGCTTTGTCACTAGTCTTCTTGCTTCTAGTCTTGAACCTCTAAAATCCATTTTCCACAGGACAAGATAGCCAGAATGAGCTTTCAGAATCCCAGAGCAGATCCCCTTATTCTCTAGATTAAAATCCTCCAATGGATTTCCATCAGAGAATAAAATTAAATGCCCTTGTTCTAGACCATAGGCCCTACATGATAGGCCATTGCCTACCTCTCTAACTTCCTATCCTAACATTCTCCCTCCTATCCTAATATGTTCCCATCATGCTTGTATCTATTTTCTTTGAGCATACCTCAGGACAGCTTTATACTATCAGCTCTGCTGCCTGAATCACGCTTCCTCCAAGCCTTGAGGTGTTTGGTTTCTACTTGTCAGGTAGGTCTCAACGTAAATGTGACTTACTAAGTGCTGGCTTCCCTGACCCGTTAGCCTAAGGTAGCCACTCCTCCCTGCCAATCCACTTGATATCATCATTGTATTTTCACTGTAGCATTTGCCTCTCTCTGGTTTCTCTTGTTTCCTTCCTTCTTTATTTGTTTATCATCTTCTCCCACCAGTAAAAGAAAGTAAGCGCTATGAGAAGAAGGGTCATGACTGTCATATCCACCAGTGTATCCCTAGAGCCTACATCAGGGGAAGCTACGTCATCTTAAAATTCTACCACTGAACTCTGTTCAGAACCATTCTCAAAAGTAAAGTTGAATCTTGGAAAAATCAGCAATATGGGATTTGTGATTTAATATTTGCCGATTTTATACTACGTTATGTAATACCAAGGAAAACAAAACACTCCTGAGGACGCTTGATTTGTAGAGATAGGACCCTGCCTATGTTTGCCAGGACATGTTAATTACAAGCAACAGAGACCCAGTGTAAATAGGCTTAAGTTAATAGAATTTATTGGTGCTTAGGACTGAAAATTTCAGGGATGGTCTTGATTTTAAATTCTGCTGGATCAAGGTACTAAAGTGATGTGATAAGGAAGCCATGTAGTACTTAATAAGTATTTGTTGAATTAATGAAAGAATAACGCCAATCTCATTGGATTGTTGTGAAGATTAGAAAAAGTAATATATAAAGCTTTTGGTTCCTTGCCTGAAGCTAGTTAGCACTCATTAGTAGTAGATAGTATTATTTTTTTAAAAGTATCATTAGCATTATCATCAAAAACTTCATTTTCAGGGACTACCCTGGTGGCGCAGCTGTTAAGAATCTGCCTGCCAATGCAGGGGACACGGGTTCAAACCCTGGTTCGGGAAGATCCCACATGCCGCGGAGCAACTAAGCCCCTGCGCCACAACTACTGAGCCTGTGCTCTAGAGCCCGCAAGCCACAATTACTGAGCCCGCATGCCACAACTACTGAAGCCCACACGCCTAGAGCCCGTGCTCCGCAACAAGAGAAGCCACTGCAATGAGAAGCCCGTGCTCCACAGCGAAGAGTAGCCCCCACTCGCTGCAACTAGAGAAAGCCCGCGTGCAGCAACGAAGACCCAACACAGCCAAAAATAAATAAATATAAATAAATTTATTTTAAAAATTTCATTTTCAACACAACAGATACATTCATTTTTATTTTTTTAATTTTATTGAAGTGTAGTTGATTTACAATGTGTATTAACTTCTGCTGTACAGCAAAGTGATTCACATATATATATTATATATATATATATAGTCTTTTTCATATTCTTTTCCATTATGGTTTACTATAGGATATTGAATATAGTTCCCTGTGCTATACAGTAGGACCTTGTTGTTTATCCATCCTATATATACTAGTTTGCATCTGCTAATCCCAAACTCCCAATCCTCCCACCCTGCCGCCTTCCCCCTTGGCAACCATAAGTCTGTTCTCCATATCTGTGAGTCTGTTTTGTAGATATGTGCATTTGTGTCATACTTTATATTCCACATATAAGTGATATCATACAGTATTTGTCTTTCTCTTTCTGACTTACTTCGCTTAGAATGATAATCTGTAGGTTTGTTCATGTTGTTGCAAATGGCATTATTTCATTCTTTTTTATGGCTGAGTAGTATTCCACTGTGGGGTGTGTGTGTGTGTGTGTGTGTGTGTATGTGTGTGTGTGTGTGAGACATCTTCTTTATCCATTCATCTGTCAATGGACATTTAGGTTATTTCCATGTCTTGGCTGTTGTAAATAGTGCTCTTATGAGTATGAACATTGGGGTGCATGTATCTTTTTGAATTACAGTTTTGTCTGGATAGATGCCCAGGAGTGGGATTGCTGGATCATATGGCAACTTTATTTTTAGTTTTTTTAGGAACCTCCATACTGTTTTCCATAGTGGCTGCACCAATTTACATTCCCACCAACAGTATAGGAAGTTTCCCTTTTCTCCACACCCTCTCCAGCACTTATTTGTAGACTTTTTAATACTGGCCATTCTGAACAGTGTGAGGTGGTACCTCATTGTAGTTTTGATTTGCATTTCTCTAAATTATTAGCGATAATGAGCATCTTTTCATGTGCCTGTTGGCCACCTGTATGTCCTTTTTGGAGAAATGTCTATTTAGATCTTCTGCCCATTTTTCTATTGGGTTGTTTGTATTTTTGTTATTGAGCTGTATGAGCCGTTGTGTATTTTGGAAATTAAATTAAATCCTTGTCAGTTGCATCATTTGCAAATATTTTCTTCCATTCTTTTCATTTGCTGTGCACAAGTTTGTAAGTTTGATTAGGTCCCATCTGTTTATTTTTGCTTTTATTTTTATTGCCTTGGGGACTCACCTAAGAAAACATTGGTATGATTTATGTCAGAGAATGAAAAGATATATTCATGATTACTCTTGTACTGTGGGGAGAAGGAAAGATTGAAGTTTGCACAGTCATTTGGAATAATTCCGACTGTCTGGGAGCAATACCAGATGAGAATCATGTTGCAAGGCTTCCCAGCAGAGGTAGAGAAGTAAACAACCACCTTGCATGGCCTGTCTGACCCAGATAGGAATTTAGCCATTGAGTCCTCTTGAAAATCAATGTTGATTTAAATATTTGAACCAAATATTCAGCCTTTTAACAGTCATCATGTGTACCATTTTTCTAGATTCCACATATATGCATTAATATACAATATTTGTTTTTCTCTTTCTGGCTTACTTCGCTCTGTATGACAGACTCTAGGTCCATCTACATCTCTACAAATGACCTAATTTCGTTCCTTTTTATGGCTGAGTAATATGGTACAGATGAACTTATTTGCAAGGCAGGAATAGAGACGTAGGCGTAGAGAACAGACATGTGGGCACAGTGGGGGAAGGGGAGGGTGGGACGAATTGGGAGCTTACGATTGACATGTATACACTACCATGCGTAAAATAGATAGCTAGTAGGAACCTGCTGTATAGCACAAGGAGCTCAGCTCGGTGCTCTGTGACAACCTAGATGGGTGGGGGTGGGGGGTGGGTGGGAGGGAGGTCCAAGAGGGAGGGGATATGGAGATATATGTATACACATAGCTGATTCACTTCATTGTACAGCAGAAACTAACACAGCATTGTAAAGCAATTATACTCCAATAAAAAAACAAATAAATAAAAGTCATCATGAAGAAAGCTAACACCAGAAGATACTCAAATTCTTCTGTCCTAAATATTCAATACATTATGTATCTTCTTCATGATTTTAAAATCTACTGGTTAATGTAACTGGTTAATACAGTTAGAAATATAGAGTTGAAAAGAATATATGTTGTTGCCTCCTAGCTTCTTCAGTACCCAAGTCACTCTTTGATGCCTTCAGATACATGGAAGTCCACCCAGTCCCTTTTTAATGGCATTGTGGTAGATTAAACATGCCCAGAAATTCTAGGACACACCTTCCTTCAAGAGGTGAGGCATATGTTCCCTCCTCTTAAAGCTGGGCACGCTATGTGGTTGTTTTGACTGATGGACCAAAGTGGAAATGACACTGTGTCAGTCTCCAAGTCCAGGCTTTATGAGGCCAGCAACTTCCATTTCCTGTCTCTTGACTCACTCACTCCTGGAGCCCTGAAGTGCCTCATGAAGAATCTAGAGAGATCACCTGGAGAGACCCTGAGACCACCTGGCTGAGCTCATCCTTCTAGCCATAGTGCTAGGAATGTAAGTCTAGCACCACCAAGGTGCTAGGAATGTAAGTCTAGCCATCCAGGCCCTCCAGCCCGGCCCAGCTGGGTACCACCCAGTGGCTCCCTTGTCAATACCATGTAGAGCAGAAGAGCCACCAGGCAAACCTGCCCTAATTTCTGGCCCACAGATCTTGATATATAATAAAATGGTGGTTGTTTTAAGCAACTAAGTTTTGAGGTAGTTTACTAGGCAGCTGTGGGTAACCTGAACCCTCTGGCAATATTTCATATAGGGCCATAGTTAGTAATCTGCTAAATCAGGTTACTTCTGAACTGACCTGGGACTGAAAGAGCACACCAAAACTAGCCACAAGGAGGTCCTGAAAGCAGGTTGGACATCAAACATAGAGTGGTTTGGTGGCCAGGAAAGGCTAAACGATGACAGTCTCCGCTTTGTGGAGCAGATACCTCTTTCTTCTGAGTGAGCTGCACTGAATGTTCATCACTAACTGTGGTGTCAGTGAGGATATAAAGGACCCAGTGCACACAAGCAATCCAAAGGAACATGGTACTCGTATACCAATTTTTTGAGTACCCACTACGTATTGAGCACTGAAACAATAACAACTGTGAGAAACAAGACTTATCCTTACATATCTCATCATCTACTAGAAAAAATATTTATTCAGAATTATTTGCCCAATGATTTTGGAGGAGGGGGCAGTGGGTGGGGGGGAGGGAGAGAAGGCTGCATCATCCTGAACTACTGATGTCTGAACTCTGTCCAGATACCATTTCAACAATACAGTTAAGTCTTAGAATATTCAGCAAATTGTGGTGCCTCATATATATATGGGATTTGTGATTTGTCTGTTTTTTACTACTTCATATAATACCAAGGAAAACAAAACACCCTTGAGGATGCTTGATTTGTGGAAATGGGACCCTGCCTATATTTGCCATGACATGTTGGTTGCCAGGGAGAGCCCTGGTATGAGCTGAGACGTTTAAATGGAAGTTGTTGGTGCTTAAGACTGAGAAGTTCAGGGATGGTCTTGGTTTTAGGCTCTGCTGGATCCAGATGTTCAAATGATGTCATAAGGAAGCCATCTCTCTCCACCTTTTTGGCTGGACTTTCCTCTGAGCTCTAGTCTCAGGTAGATCTCTCCCTGCATGGTGGCAAGATGACTGCCAGAAACCCCACGCTCATCCATATCTACCAGCAACCTCAGCAGAAAGAGAACTTCCCCTTTTCAATATTCCAGCAAAAGTTCCAAGATTGAGTCTGATTAATTGCCCCTCCCTGAACTGATTCATTATGACCAGGGGAACGGAATACTCTGCTGACCAGGCCAAGATTAGATATCCACCCCTCAAGTATGAAATTAATTTTTGTATTTTATTTAACTGAACATTTTCAAAATATTATCATTTGTTCAATATTAAAATGACTAATGACTTTTTTTTTTTTTTTTTTTTGCAGTACGCGGGCCTCTCACTGTTGTGGCCTCTCCCGTTGCGGAGCACAGGCTCCGGACGCGCAGGGTCAGCGGCCATGGCTCACGGGCCCAGCCGCTCCGCGGCATGTGGGATCCTCCCGGTCCGGGGCACGAACCCGTGTCCCCTGCATCGGCAGGCGGACTCTCAACCACTGAGCCACCAGGGAAGCCCGACTTACGACTTTTTTATTCATATTAAACTGGAGTTTGCAGTGCGTATTTTACACTTATAGCCATCTCCATTTGGACTAGCCCCGTTTCAAGTGTTCGACAGCCACTAGCCGCATTGGATGGGCAACTCTAAAGATTCATTTTAGCATAAGTAGAATGAAATGGAATGGAACACAAGAGAATAGAACAGAATAGAATAGAAAAAAGGGTAAGCTGGAACATGCAGGGGAAGAAAATCTCTGTTCCTATGGCTCTGGAGCCCTGTAAGGGAACATGTGAAAGAAGTTGTGTCTTCCTGGAGAGAGGTACAGATGTAGGCAATGGAGAAGGAAGTGCCATGAGGAAGGGCTGTAGGGACTCAAGGAGAGGATGCCCAGATGAAACACAGTACTAAGAATCAGGGAGAGAAATCTGGGTATCTCAGTGGATGCCACAGAGAAGAGATGCCTTGATCCAGGACTGCATGAGAGGAGGACACCATGGTAGAAGCCAGCTCCGACAGAAGACAGCTCAGACCAGACCTCTCCCTGACCTCCACCCTCCTCCTTCCTTTGGGACTTAGGGAAGAGGAAAGACATGAGACCATGAATTGACTGAGAAAGATCTGATTTTTTTTTTTTAATCTTAAAAGAGATAAGAAAAGATAGCACTTTTTTTTTCGAAGAATAGTTGATTTACAGTGTTGTGTTAGTTTCAGATGAACTTATATACAAAACAGAAATGACCCACAGACATGGAAAACAAACTTATGGTTAACAAAGGGGAAGGGGAGGGGGAGGAAACATCTGATTTGACTGAGTTTACCCAGCATTGACTGGTTTGTGGAGGGAGTCTCAAAAAAGAAATTGTTTGGATATAAAAAATAAAATTTTATACAGTGCCTATCAGAGCTTATTGGCCTGAAAATACCATTCCCAAAACAAAGCCTCAAAAACCCTGTGTGTTCAGGAAATAGAGCCAATACTCCTTTCCCCTCCAGGGAGGGAAGTTTGGCAGTCATCCTCAACTAGCCAGAGGATTTTGCCTTCCCAGGGGATATTTGGCAATATCTGGAGACGTTTTCGGTGGTCACAGCTAGGGAGGGGAGGCCTATTTGGGGTGGAGGCCGGGGACGGTGCTGACCATCCTACAGTGCACAGGACCGCCTCCACCAGTAATGGTTATCCAGCCCCAAATGCCAGTAGTGCTAAGGCTGAGGAACCCTGGACTGAGCCAGTCTGAGATTCTTGAGACGTGTGTAGAGAGAGGAAAAGCAAGTCTGTGTTGGACTCAGCCAGTCATAAAAGGAAAGCCAGGCCCCGGGTCAGCACATAACGTAGTTTCTATGGCGCTGCGGTAACTGAGCCTTGTCTCAAAGTAGTGAGTCGCCGGATAAACAGTAGGCTGAGCCAGGCCCAGCAGCTGAGGGTCCACAGGCTTCTGTTCTCTTTCCCTCCCCCTCCCCCTCTCCTTCCCCTTCTTCTCCTTCTCCTTTGCCTCTTCCCTCTTCCCGAACACTCTCCTCAAAGGAAGTCCCGGGAATTGCTGGGGAAGATGGCGGAAGAGTAAGACGCGGAGATCACCTTCCTCCCCACAGATACACCAGAAATACATCTACACGTGGAACAACTCTTACAGAACACCTACTGAACGCTGGCAGAAGACCTCAGACCTCCCAAAAGGCAAGAACCCCCCCCCCACGTACCTGGGTAGGGCAAAAGAAAAAAGAATAAACAGAGACAAAAGGATAGGGAAGGGACCTGCACCAGTGGGAGGGACCTGTGAAGGAGGAAAGGTTCCCACACACTAGGAAGCCCCTTCGCGGGCGGAGACTGCGGGTGGCGGAGAGGAAAGGCTTTGGAGCCGCGGAGGAGAGCACAGCAACAGGGGTGCGGGGGGCAAAGCGGTGAGATTCTCGCACAGAGGATCGGGGCCGACTGGCACTCACCAGGCCGAGAGGCTTGTCTGCTCACCCGCCAGGGCCGGCGGGTCTGGGAGCTGAGGCTCGGGCTTCGGTCGGAGCGCAGGGAGAGGACTGGGGTTGGCTGCGTGAACACAGCCTGCAGGCGGTTGGTGCGCCGCGGCTAGCAGGGAGGGAGTCCGGAGAAAGGTCTGGACCTGCCGAAGAGGCAAGAGACTTTTTCTTCCCTCTTTGTTTCCTGGTGCGCGAGAAGAGGGGATTAAGAGCGCTGCTTAAAGGAGCTCCAGAGACGGGCGTGAGCCGCGGCTAAAAGCGCGAACCCCAGAGACGGGCATGAGACGCTAAGGCTGCTGCTGCCGCCACCAAGAAGCCTGTGTGCGAGCACAGGTCACTATCCACACTCCCCTTCCGGGGAGCCTGTGCAGCCCGCCACTGCCAGGGTCCCGGGATCCAGGGACAACTCCCCCAGGGAACGCACGGCGCGCCTCAGGCTGGTGCAACGTCATGCCAGCCTCTGCCGCCGCAGGCCCGCCCCGCACTCCGTGCCCCTCCCTCCCCCCACCTACCCCCGCCTGAGTGAACCACAGGCCCCGAATCAGCGGCTCCTTTAACCCTGTCCTGTCTGAGCAAAAAACAGACGCCCTCCGTCGACCTACACGCAGAGGCGGGGCCAAATCCAAAGCTGAGCCCCTGGGAGCTGTGAGAACAAAGAAGAGAAAGGGAAATCTCTCCCAGCAGCCTCAGAAGCAGCGGATTAAAGCTCCACAATCAACTTGATGTACCCTGCATCTGTGGAATACCTGAATAGACAACGAATCATCCCAAATTGAGGAGGTGGACTTTGAGAGCAAGATTTATGATTTTTTCCCCTTTTCCTCTTTTTGTGAGTGTGTATATGTATGCATCTGTGTGAGACTTTCTCTGAATAGCTTTGCTTCCACCATTTGTCCTAGGGTTCTATCCGTCCATTTTTTAAAAAAATTTTTTTCTTTTTTTCCTCTTAAAAATTATTTTTTAATTTTAATAACTTTATTATATTATTTCACTTTATCTTCTTTCTTTCTTTTTTCCTTCCCTCCTTCCTTCCTTCCTCCCTCCCTCCCTCCCTCCCTCCCTCCCTCCCTTCTTTCTTTCTTTCTTTCTTTCTTTCTACTTCTACTAATTCTTTCTTTCTACTTTATCTCCCTTTTATTCTGAGCCGAGTGGATGAAAGGCTCTTGGTGCTGCAGCCAGCAGTCAGTGCTGTGCCTCTGAGGTGGGAGAGCCAACTTCAGGACACTGGTCCACAAGAGACCTCCCAGCTCCACATAATATCAAACAGCAAAAATCTCCCAGAGATCTCCATCTCAACACCAGCACCCAGCTTCACTCAACGACCAGCAAGCTACAGTGCTGGACATCCTATGCCAAACAACTAGCAAGACAGGAACACAACCCCACCCATTAGCAGAAAGGCTGCCTAAAATCATAAAAAGTCCACAGACACCCCAAAACACACCACCAGACGTGGACCTGCCCACCAGGAAGACCAGATCCAGTCTCATCCACCAGAACACAGGCACTAGTCCCCTCCACCAGGAAGCCTACACAACCCACTGAACCAACCTTAGCCACTGGGGACAGACACCAAAAACAACGGGAACTACGAACCTGCAGCCTGCAAAGAGGAGACCCCAAACACAGTAAAATAAGCAAAATGAGAAGACAGAAAAACACACAGCAAATGAAGGAGCAAGATAAAAACCCACCAGACCTAACGAAGAGGAAATAGGCAGTCTACCTGAAAAAGAATTCAGAATAATGATAGTAAAGATGATCCAGAATCTTGGAAATAGAATAGACAAAATGCAAGAAACATTTAACAAGGACCTAGAAGAACTAAAGATGAAACAAGCAATGATGAACAACGCAATAAATGACATTTAAAATATTCTACATGAGATCAATAGCAGAATAACTGAGGCAGAAGAACGGATAAGTGACCTGGAAGATAAAATAGTGGAAATAACTACTGAAGAGCAGAATAAAGAAAAAAGAAAGAAAAGAACTGAGGACAGTCTCAGAGACCTCTGGGACAACATTAAACACACCAACATTCGAATTATAGGGGTTCCAGAGGAACAAGAGAAAAAGAAAGGGACTGAGAAAATATTTGAAGAGATTATAGTTGAAAACTTCCCTAATACGGAAAAGGAAATAGTTAATCAAGTCCAGGAAGCACAGAGAGTCCCATACAGGATAAATCCAAGGAGAAACACGCCAAGACACATATTAATCAAACTGTCGAAAATTAAATACAAAGAAAACATATTAAAAGCAGCAAGGGAAAAACAACAAATAACACACAAGGGAATCCCCATAAGGTTAACAGCTGATCTTTCAGTAGAAACTCTGCAAGCCAGAAGGGACTGGCAGGACATATTTAAAGTGATGAAGGAGAACAACCTGCAACCAAGATTACTCTACCCAGCAAGGATCTCATTCAGATTTGATGGAGAAATTAAAACCTTTACAGACAAGCAAAAGCTAAGAGAGTTCAGCACTACCAAACCAGCTTTACAACAAATGCTAAAGGAACTTCTCTAGGCAAGAAACACAAGAGAAGGAAAAGACCTACAATAACGAACCCAAAACAATTAAGAAAATGGGAATAGGAACATACATATCAATAATTACCTTAAATGTAAATGGATTAATGCTCCCACCAAAAGACACAGATTGGCTGAATGGATACAAAAACAAGACCCATATATTTGCTGTCTACAAGAGACCCACTTTAGACCTAGAGACACATACAGACTGAAAGTAAGGGGATGGAAAAAGATATTTCATGCAAATGGAAACCAAAAGAAAGCTGGAGTAGCAATTCTCATATCAGACAAAATAGACTTTAAAATAAGGACTATTAGAAGACACAAAGAAGGACACTACATAATGATCAAGGGATCGATCCAAGAAGAAGATACAACAATTGTAAATATTTATGCACCCAACATTGGAGCACCTCAATACATAAGGCAAATACTAACAGCCATAAAAGGGGAAATCGACAGTAACACATTCATAGTAGGGGACTTTAACACCCCACTTTCACCAACGGAAAGATCATCCAAAATGAAAATAAATAAGGAAACACAAGCTCTAAATGAGACATTAAACAAGATGGACTTCATTGATATTTATAGGACATTCCATCGAAAAACAACAGAATACACATTCTTCTCAAGTGCTCATGGAACATTCTCCAGGATAGATCATATCTTGGGTCACAAACCAAGCCTTGGTAAATTTAAGAAAATTGAAATTGTATCAAGTATCTTTTCCGACCACAACGCTATGAGACTAGATATCAACTACAGGAAAAGATCTGTAAAAAATACAAACACATGGAGGCTTAACAATACACTAGTTAATAACGAAGTGATCACTGAAGAAATCAAAGAGGAAATCAAAAAATACCTAGAAACAAATGACAATGGAGACACGACGACCCAAAATCTATGGGATGCAGCAAAAGCAGTTCTAAGAGGGAAGTTTATAGCAATACAATCCTACCTTAAGAAACAGGAAACATCTCAAATAAACAACCTAACCTTGCACCTAAAGCAATTAGAGAAAGAAGAACAAAAAAACCCCAAAGTTAGCAGAAGGAAAGAAATCATAAAAATCAGATCAGAAATAAATGAAAAAGAAATGAAGGAAACGATAGCAAAGATCAATAAAACTAAAAGCTGGTTCTTTGAGAAGATAAACAAAATTGATAAACCATTAGCCAGACTCATCAAGAAAAAAAGGGAGAAGACTCAAATCAATAGAATTAGAAATGAGAAAGGAGAAGTAACAACTGACACCGCAGAAATACAAAAGATCATGAGAGATCACTACAAGCAGCTCTATGCCAATAAAATGGACAACCTGGAAGAAATGGACAAATTCTTAGAAATGTACAATCTGCCAAGACTGAATCAGGAAGAAATAGAAAATATGAACAGACCAATCACAAGCACTGAAATTGAAACTGTGATTTAAAATCTTCCAACAAACAAAAGCCCAGGCCCAGATGGCTTCACAGGCGAATTCTATCAAACATTTAGAGACGAGCTAACACCTATCCTTCTCAAACTCTTCCAGAATATAGCAGAGGGAGGAACACTCCCAAACTCATTCTATGAGGCCACCATCACCCTGATACCAAAACCAGACAAGGATGTCACAAAGAAAGAAAACTACAGGCCAATATCACTGATGAACATAGATGCAAAAATCCTCAACAAAATACTAGCAAACAGAATCCAGCAGCACATTAAAAGGATCATACATCATGATCAAGTGGGGTTTATTCCAGGAATGCAAGGATTCTTCAATATACGCAAATCAATCAACATGATACACCATATTAACAAATTGAAGGAGAAAAACCATATGATCATCTCAATAGATGCAGAGAAAGCTTTTGACAAAATTCAACACCCATTTATGATAAAAACCCTGCAGAAAGTAGGCATAGAGGGAACTTTCCTCAACATAATAAAGGCCATATATGACAAACCCACAGCCAACATCGTCCTCAATGGTGAACAACTGAAAGCATTTCCACTAAGATCAGGAACAAGACAAGGTTGCCCACTCTCACCACTCTTATTCAACACAGTTTTGGAAGTTTTAGCCACAGCACTCAGAGAAGAAAAGGAAATAAAAGGAATCCAAATCGGAAAAAAAGAAGTAAAGCTGTCACTGTTTGCAGATGACAATTTACTATACATAGAGAATCCTAAAGATGCTACCAGAAAGCTACTAGAGCTAATCAATGAATTTGGTAAAGTAGCAGATACAAAATTAATGCACAGAAATCTCTGGCATTCCTATACACTAATGATGAAAAATCTGAAAGTGAAATCAAGAAAACACTCCCATTTACCATTGCAACGAAAAGAATAAAATATCTGGGAATAAACCTACCTAAGGAGACAAAACATCTGTATGCAGAAAATTATAAGACACTGATGAAAGAAATTAAAGATGATACAAATAGATGGAGAGATATACCATGTTCTTTCATTGGGAGAATCAACATTATGGAAATGACTCTACTACCCAAAGCAATCTACAGATTCAATTCAATCCCTATCAAACTACCACTGGCATTTTTTACAGAACTAGAACAAAAAATTCCACAATTTGTATGGAAACACAAAAGGCCCCGGATAGCCAAAGCAATCTTGAGAACGAAAAACAGAGCTGGAGGAATCAGGCTCCCTGACTTCAGACTATACTACACAGCTACAGTAATCAAGACAGTATGGTACTGGCACAAAAACAGAAAGATAGATCAATGGAACAGGATAGAAAGCCCAGAGAAAAACCCACGCACATATGGTCACCTTATCTTTGATAAAGGAGGCAGGCATGTACAGTGGAGAAAGGACAGCCTCTTCGATAAGTGGTGCTGGGAAAACTGGACAGGTACATGTAAAAGAATGAAATTAGAACACTCCCTAACACCATACACAAAAATAAGCTCAAAATGGATTAAAGACCTAAATGTAAGACCAGAAACTATCAAACTCTTAGAGGAAAACATAGGCAGAACACTCTATGACATAAATCACAGCACGATCCTTTTTGACCCACCTCCTAGGGAAATGGAAATAAAAACAAAAATAAACGAATGGGACCTAATGAAACTTCAAAGCTTTTGCACAACAAAGGAAACCATAATCAAGACCAAAAGACAACCCTCAGAATGGGAGAAAATATTTGCAAATGAAGCAACTGACAAAGGATTAATCTCCAAAATTTACAAGCAGCTCATGCAGCTCAATAACAAAAAAACAAACAACCCAATCCAAAAATGGGCAGAAGACCTAAATAGACATTTCTCCAAAGAAGATATGCAGTCTGCCAACAAACACATGAAAGAATGCTCAACATCATTAATCATTAGAGAAATGCAAATCAAAACTACAATGAGATATCATCTCACACCAGTCAGAATGGCCATCATCAAAAAATCTAGAAACAATAAATGCTGGAGAGGGTGTGGAGAAAAGGGAACCCTCTTGCACTGTTGGTGGGAATGTAAATAGATACAGCCACTGTGGAGAACAGTATGGAGGTTCCTTAAAAAACTACAAATAGAACTACCATATGACCCAGCAATCCCACTACTGGGCATATACCCTGAGAAAACCATAATTCAAAAAGAGTCATGTACCAAAATGTACATTGCAGCTCTATTTACAATAGCCCGGAGATGGAAACAACCTAAGTGTCAATCAACAGATGAATGGATAAAGAAGATGTGGCACATTTATACAGTGGAATATTACTCAGCCATAAAAAGAAACGAAATTGAGCTCTTTGTAATGAGGCGGATAGACCTAGAGTCTTTCATACAGAATGAAGTAAATCAGAAAGAGAAAGACAAATACCGTATGCTAACACATATATATGGAATTTAAGGGAAAAAAATGTCATGAAGAGCCTAGGGGTAAGACAGGAATAAAGACACAGACCTACTAGAGAATGGACTTGAGGATATGGGGAGGGGGAAGGGTAAGCTGTGACAAAGCAAGAGAGAGGCATGGACATATATACACTACCCAACGTAAGGTAGATAGCTAGTGGGAAGCAGCTGCATAGCACAGGAAGATCAGCTCGGTGCTTTGTGACTGCCTGGAGGGGTGGGATAGGGAGGGTGGGAGGGAGGGAGACGCAAGAAGGAAGAGATTTGGGAACATATGTATATGTATAACTGATTCACTTTGTTCTAAAGCAGAAACTAACACACCATTGTAAAGCAATTATACTCCAATAAGGATGTAAAAAAAAAAAAAAGGAAGTCCCCCCCACCTCAGGTGGGGACTGAGGCAGATAAACTGAGGTGATAAATGGCTACCAAGGCTTCTCATCCCTCCACGCTCTCAGCCCGGCCAGAGGCAGAGGCCTCGGCTGCAAGACCCCAGCTGCTGGCATTTTTTTTCCCCACTGCAGAGGGTACCCAGGAGGCAGCTGTGGAGAATGAGTCAGGCTGGACAGTTTAATTGGCTTCTTCTCTCACTCTGAGCCTCACTCACACTTTGTCCTCCTCTAGAACAGGGCCACTCCATTGTTGTTTAAGAGTCACCTGGAGAGCTCGTTCGTGCCCAGACTCCTGGGCTGGCCTTCAGAGATTCTGAATCAGTAGGTCTGGGGTCCAGGGTGTCCAACACTTCCCAGTTTGCCTGGGATTTCCCCAGGTTTAGCACCGGCAGCCCTGCATCCCAGCAAACACTGATGGCTGGTCACCCTAGGTAGGGCCCAAGATTTTGCATTTCTAAGAGTCTCCCGGGGATGCTGATGCTTCCACATTCTGCCACACTCTGCCATGCAATGCCGGCCCACCGCACGAGGCCTAGGGATTTCACTTGTACTCCCAGGTCTAGCGCAAATTAAATCGTCTTCAGAAAGGGTTCCCAGGAATCCCTGTTCTCCCCCTCCCCCAACTCAGCAGCAATCATGGTAACATCTCACTGCAATGTGATGGGATGTACTGGTTTGTTTTTTGTTTTTGTTTTTGTTTGGTTTTTTTGCGGTACGTGGGCCTCTCACCGCTGTGGCCCCTCCCGCTGCGGAGCACAGGTTCCGGACGCGCAGGCTCAGCGGCCATGGCTCACGGGCCCAGCTGCTCCGCGGCATGTGGGATCCTCCCGGTGCGGGGCACGAACCCGTGTCCCCTGCATCGGCAGGCGGACTCTCAACCACTGCGCCACCAGGGAAACGCTGTTTTTGTTTTTTTGTCTTTTTTTCTGCTGACATACTCCAAGTCTCCTTCGGGACAGGAATCACATTTTCACACCTTTCCCACTGTTATGGGAATCCATGACTCCAAACATATGGAAGATAAAAAAGAGATTTGTTGAATAAACACAGCTAACATTTATTGAGTGCTAACCAGTCACCAGGAACTGTGCTAAGCACTTTATACAGCTTAACTCGTGTCATCCTCACTATGGCCCTGTGTGGCAGGTGCTGTTATTTCCCCCATTTTACAGATGAGGAAGCTAAGGTACGGAAGAGGTACATGACATAGTCACAGAACTGGAAGGTGATAGAACTAGGATTCTAACTCCAATCTGATATCAGAGCCCACAGTCTTACCCGCTACACTATGCTACCTACAACAAAGAAGTGAAAACAGAAGTGGATCTGATGCAGGAATCATTACTATTTATTTATTTAGAATATATCTCACTTTTTCATTGGAGTCCATGTGCCTGAACTGTGTTTGTGTGTTCAAAATAGATTCACATTGTCTTTCTGGGAATAATGCTGGGCTGTTTAATTTTAACTTTGAATCTGCACTGAACACTGATTCACCATTGTTTATAGCAATTTTTCGGTCCAAGAGAAAGTAGATGTTCTGAGCGAAAGACATGTTTGTCAGCCCTTTGAGAGATACTGTCCAGCATTCTATGGAAATCCAGTCTCATCCCTGGGGATTACAAGGGAGTACTAAGGCTTCTGGTTCCATTGATGAGCACATGACCCAGACCTGGCCTATCAGAGCA
Organism: Monodon monoceros; assembly: GCF_005190385.1. Taxonomy (NCBI): domain Eukaryota; kingdom Metazoa; phylum Chordata; class Mammalia; order Artiodactyla; family Monodontidae; genus Monodon; species Monodon monoceros. Next base: position 71,134,915 of record NW_021703782.1, read on the forward strand.
CTCCATCTCTTTAATCACAGAGATTGGTTTAGAAGTGTGCACATGACCCAAGCCTGGCCAGTGAGAACATTCCATCCTTTAAACACAGAGATCGCTTCAGGGGATGCTAAACCAAACCCTTCCTGAAATTTCCCTGAGCCATCTGAAAGTCTAAGTTCCCATTTGTCTAGAATAACAAGTTTGAAAATAGGAAATAACCTAGGGCCACTGGTGGCCATTTTTGCAGATATGGAACATCTCTACCTGAGTATGACACCAACATAGACAGAATGTGAGCCAAGAGATGGAGAGAAACATAATCTTCCTCCCATGATTTGAACCCCTGAATCCAGATATCCAGTTACTGGGTCAATAAATTTCCTTGATGGTTTAAGCCAGGTAGATTGGATTTCTATCTCTTGCAACCCAAAGAATCATGGCTAATGTATCTGACCCATGAAAAAGTAAAAAGTGGGTATTAGTGGGTAGGAAAAATTGAATACCTTGAATTCTATTAATAATTATTTTATAGCACCCTAATATTTCAATGCTTACTTTATTACCTTCTGTAAGAAAGACTAATGGTAGATGGCCATCAAATTCTGCCTACTTTGTCACAAGAATAAGCTGAACATAGACCAGGAAGTAATCAATATAAGTGAGCAAATAGGTCTTTTTAGAGTTGGCATGGGGATTGTGTTTTGGTTTGACTTTCTACCAACTTTCCTTTCTTGATTACTACTACTTAAGAATCTGTGGTCAGATAGGTTTTTTAAAAATTCATGTGTCAGTTAATTTTTAGGTGTGGCAAATTTACAGAATTTTCTGAATATGTAGAAGAATTAAACATCACCTGAACCAGTTCTTATAACAAGCTGTCTCTCTTTAATATGGTGTGAGTTGATTTTTTTTTATTTCAATTAAGGTTTTATTAAAGTTGTTTCTGAAGATTATATTTCATCCTTAGTCTTCCTTATCTGATTTTGCTTCAGTGTTTAAGAACCTTTCTTCACTTATTAAATCCTTTGCCATGAAAGAGCACCACATAACTTATATCAGTATCAAACTGAATAATTCCTTTATGGAAGTGAGGAAAATCCACAAAAGATTCATAAAATCCAAGTACTAAAGCACCAGGATCCCTCTTCAAATGAGCCAAAGCTTCCTTACACGTATCATTGGCAAGCCAATGATGTCTTTTTACTTTACCATCAAGATGAAAACAATTAAGAACACTGAAACCATTTTCTTATTTCTCCAGTCTAAAAATGTAGATTTCCTCGTTATGGTTAAAACAGACACACACGAAAAACAGAAGCTGAAAGGAAAATAAGTTCACTGTGATTGATTAGCTTACAATTTTTTTTTATAGTCAAGCACCGCTTAACCAGTCTTTCCCTTCCCCTAGACTTTAGGCAACTATAAAAACATACGAAAAACAATGTGTATAATAAAAGGCGATAAAAATAAATATTTGAGGGCCTGCTATAATAGGTAACTTGCACATTTCATTTAATCCTCACAATATTTTGAAATTATAACCATTCTACAAACATGGAAGCAGGCTCAGAAGAGTGAAGTGACTAGGCTGGGAATTATGTTCAAGGTGATGCCTACTAAGCGTGTGGTCTATTATGCTGCGCTGGCTCCTGAAAGCCCTTCAACTTTTTGAGATTCTCACTGTTATAGCGCCGTCTTCTATATTTATACTTTTAAGTCTGCAAAACTACTGAATAATAGAAGAATCTAAAATTATTCTCAGTCTACTTGTTAAAACAGGAGGTTGCAAGGAATATTTAAAAACTCTTCAAGTAATCAGAACATTCCACACCTAAAATTATGGTTATTCTAATTTACTGGTAATGATAGCTAGTGATCCAAGAATACACAGGAAATCATAATTGGCTCATTTTCTTTTCGTCACTATTTGTCAATCTCAAAGGAATGAAGGCCAAAAAAGACAAATTCTTTTTTTTTATATAAATGATACTTAGAGACTGAGTATTTATTTTTTTATTTATTAGAAGATGTTGGGGGTAGGAGTTTATTAATTAATTTATTTATTTTTGCTGTGTTGGGTCTTCGTTTCTGTGCGAGGGCTTTCTCTAGTTGTGGCAAGCGGGGGCCACTCTTCATTGCGGTGCGCGGGCCTCTCACTATCGTGGCCTCTCCCGTTGCGGAGCACAGGCTCCAGACGCGCAGGCTCAGTAGCTGTGGCTCATGGGCCTAGTTGCTCCGCGGCATGTGGGATCCTCCCAGACCAGGGCTCGAACCCGTGTCCCGTGCATTAGCAGGCAGATTCTCAACCGCAGTGCCACCAGGAAGCCCCAAGACAAATTCTTATTGTGAAATCCGACTGCTCATTATATTTACAGTGTGAACTTAGTGGAATGTCAAAAGAGGTTCTGGTTTTAAAATCTCACCATCAGTCTTTTGCTTGCATCTTAGAAGCATGTTATTTGTTTTTTTTAAGTGTCTAAATCTGGTGGAGGTGGTAGGACCCATTGGGGGATGGCTTTGCTGCTACATGTTTGTGTAGTATGCTAGAACTATCTATGACATCTAAGAGGATAACTTTCACCATCCCACAGAATGGGGTCATAGAGTTCTGGTAGAAATGGATTTATTTTATGGGTAAGTAACTTAAACCTAAACCTGGGCAATCTGGACACCTAACAACATTTAATTGTCTGCTGGGGAAATATTTGCATGTTTTTTATAGAACTGTTGAATCTTAAATGACTGAAGTTAATAGACAGTTGTTTCTTACTTAAGTTCTCACTGAAATTGAGTTTACTAGTTTTAGAGTTTTTTTTTTTTCTTTGAGTCCAGTCCTAAAAAGACTGTTTTCATACTTCAGAAGAAGCTGAAAGGGTGAGATTAGATCATCATTAAGGCTGCTTCTAACATTAAAATATCCATATGACCTCCTTTCTAATGTCCAATTGATTGATATATAATTCATTCACTAACTCATTTATTGAATAAATTTTTTACAGAACACTATCTATAAGCAATACTGAAATAAAAAATTTACACATAGGCTCATTAACTCTAGGAGGTCAATACATAAAAGGGGAGCTAGATCTTTACACACGTGACATAAGACAGACACAAAAACTGGGAAATAAAGCTTGTCAATGTAAGAGAGGTAGTGAATTGTGAGTACCCCACCCCACCCCAAAAACACCCCGAAACCCAGCATAACTAATGAGGAATCATGGGAACCTAACGTTTTTTTGTCCTGACCACCTCCCCACATAATCTAATAAAGAATCATAAGGTTAATCTGACAAAGTGGCAGAGGATTTAAGGGCTGGTGGAAAGAGAAGTTGTGGGTAAATTACCTATATAGACCAATTTAGGTCATTAGCTGTTGGTGCTGCCTCAATTTCCCTGAAATGATTATGTACCTAGGAAGGCTGAAAATAATTTGAAGATAATTCGACAAAGAAAGCACAGGGTTTCTTGGCCATACTTTCTTGAAAGGGACCTGATATCTTGATTTCTTGCTAGTCCCTGCCTTCCACGCCTTGCCTTGTAAATGGGATTTGAAAAGGGAAAATGAGTGTGAATATGAAGTCTATCTGGCAGGAACTACAAGGACAAAAGAAAAATAAAATAAAAATGGGAAGTCTGAAAATCTATGTGCATAAAAATCAACCCAAATGATTTAAATGCATACAACTATAAAGCTTTATCATTTAAGTACCCAAATGTTAAACCAATCCCTGCCATCTCCTTTTCCCACAAATCCAAGATTCTATACAATTCCTATTATAGGGATCATTAGCAATGAACATTTAGTTAAAAATAAACATATACTCATTTCCACCTTTAAGAAAGATTTTGGACTGAAAGTCATCAGAGTACCAATTTAAAAATAATTTTCTTAAACGTATTTTGATAAGGCCACAGGAACACTTGTCACATTGTTCAAATGCCCAATGGCAAGACTTCTGATGAGACCAAACAGGTCACACGGAATCAACAGAGTATCTTAGAAATAAAGCCAATATGACTAAATCCAAGACAGATCACATGAAGTACCTCAAGTACAATACGAACCTAGTTTAATATATAAAGGAATCACAGGTGACTGCACTCTGGGAGAACATTCAGTTCCTCTGGGCCCATTCATAGTCTTCTCTGAGACCCTACCACCACTTCCACCTGGGCGAGTCTAATGACGCAGCCATGAAGCTTGTAGCCATCCTGCCTTACTGATGCCACAGTGCCAGGCTGTACCCCAACACCAGGTGGCACATGACAGATGAGTTCATGCTCATGAGGGTCATATTTGTCACCAATGGGTGTCAGCTTCTCCAGGCCATGTTTGGCAAACACACTTTTCAGCTTTGTTTCTAAAAATGACAAGCCTCGGAAGATCTTCTCCAGAGTGAGCTTCTGGTCCCCAGGCTCTGTTTTTTCAGAAATACACTCTGTAGTCTTCTCCAAAATGTCTGCCACCTCCACCAAATCCTTACAGAAACTCTGAATTCCAAATATCTTGGCATCTTCTACACATCTCTGGGTTCGCCTTCTTATATTTTCACCATCAGTTACAGCTCTCTGGTATCTCGCTGTGAAACCCTGTACTTCCTTCTCCAGTCTAACAGCTTTTAGCTTTCAGGCTTGTTCTGCAAGAGAGGGCCCAAGTTCATCAGGAGGGTCCTCAGAATTGCAGTCTCCACCCGCGGTCCTCTGGGTGACAGTGCTGAAAGGATGCAGCCATCCCCTGCCATCTGACGCGGCACTCGAGGCCAGGAGAGGCTGTACCCACCACCGGACAGCCCACAGGGACCTGGTGGCCGTGTTCCCCAACTCGGCTGACCTGTCAGTTGATTATTAAAAGCCAACTTGTCAGAAAAATCTGTACTTGTATCAAGATTACATCCTTGAACCCGAAGAAATACAAACAATAAGTATATTGCTAATAAGACCAGTCATCCTAGCACTGGCACTGTAGAATCTAGAGAGCAGAGGAATCCTGGTAAATGACTACATAAACTAAAAGACTTCTCTTCAGCCCGCGTGTTGTTTGTTTCTGTTTGGATGATTTATTTAAGATTGACATGGTTTCCCTCTGGCCATCGTCTTTATTTTCTTCGGCTCTTTAATCATTATGTGTGCCGTGCACCGCCTAGGACCCTGACGTCATTAAGTGCCTTATAAGCAACTAGTTCCGAATGAGCTGCTTACCAGTGCAAACATGTCTGACAGGTTTAGTGACCACCCAACTCGCATATAAGGGGCTGAACCAGCCAGCCACAGGCTCTTCTCCACTGGTACACGCACAACCAAGTCCAGGGTTATTTCGGAATTGAAATCCTGACTTGGGCTGCAAGGCTATCTTCCAAACTCCCCTGACAAATGCCGTCAGTCAATTCATGCCTTCTTCCCTTCTTGCACAGATGTTTATTGGGGTCTACAGCTGGGATCATAGAAATGAGTAAGACTCATTCTCTTTCTCGAGGAACTTCTAGCCTGCAGGGAGACAGGTCTATTGCTATATTTACGACATACCCTAAAAGTACTTAGATGTGGACCACAGGCTTCAGGATCACAAAAGAGGGGAGCTCTTTAGGATAGAGAATATTTTCTCTGTTACAAATATTTTCTTAATGTTTACCTCCCTTTCTTGGACATAGTCCTAACTCAGGATACTTCTAAATAAAACTAAAAATTATTTTCTACTAATAAGGACTTACTGTGTAGCACAGGGAACTCTACTGAATACTCTGTAATGGCCTATATGGGAAAAGAATCTTAAAAAAGAGTGGATATATATATATGTACAACTGATCCACTTTGCTGTACACCTGAAACTAACACAACATTGTAAATCAACTATACTCCAAAAAATTTTTTTTCAATTAATTTATAGCTCTATGTGCTATATAACTTTAATATGACTAAAATTTTCCCTACTTTCCATTTGGAAATTGTTGTAATGTAGAAAAAATTTGAAAGAGTTCTATAATGAACCCCTGTAAATGCTTCACCGAGATTCACCCATTGTGAACATTTCCCCCATGTTTGTTTTATCTTCTCTCAGTCTCTCAAAATATATATTTGCTAAACTACTTGAAAATAAGTTGCAGTTATCATGGCACTTCTTCCCTAAATAATTCAACCAGTGTTGCCTGAGAATTAGGACATTTTCCTACAAAAACCCTATATGATTATCACACCTAAGAAATTTAACAATGCCATAATATAATTTAATGTACAATACACATTCAATTTTACCCAGTTGCCTCAAAAATATATTTTATAGCTTTAAATATATATATATATTTTATAGCTTTTAAAAAATATCTAAGATATAATCAAGGCTTATGCACTGCCGTTGGTTTTTATCTTCTTAGTCTCTAATCTAGAGCCATCCTCCTGCCTTTTGTTGTTTTTCACGCTATTGAATTTTTGACAAGTTCAGGTCACTTGTAGAATATCCCACAGCTTCAATTTATCTGAGGTTCTTCATTATCTGATTCTAGTTTAAAAATGTTGGCAAGAACACTACAGGTCATTTGCGTAGTTCTTATTTCATTATATTAGCAGGTATGCAGTGGGAATACGATTTAAATTTTAAACTCATACATTTAAAACAAACCAAAAACAGGAAAACAGTTGACTTCTTTTCTGATTGATGAGAAGATCCTGTGATTTAAGGCCTTACAATTAAAAGTGTGGTCAGCAGGCTTTCTTAGAAATTAGAAGCCCCAGGCCCCTCCCCAGATCTATTGAATCAAAATTTGCATTTTAACAAGATCCCCAGGTGATTCATATGCAAGTTAAAGTTTGAGAAGGACCAATTTAAGATATTAACTAGAGGGCGGGCATCTGGCATACTGGCTTTATCCAAAGCAAAGGTTTATTTGTTGCAGACACTCTTAGGACATAATATCCATTTCTTCTTTTTCCTGACTAACAGGAAAAAATTGTACCTAGCTAAAAAGCTACATTTTCGATCTCTCTTGAAGTTAGAAGTTGCCATGTGACACAGTTCTGGCCAATGAGAGGGAAATGAAATTCCCGGGGGGAAGGTTTTAGAAAACAGCTTGGATTCACCTGGCACGCACATTTCGTCCTTCCCCTTCTTTCTTCCCGGTTCGGGGATAGGAAAGTAGAGGTGGAGATGCTATTGGTGACCCTGAAACTTCAAACCGCAGGCCAAGGATGACTGCGTGGCAAGAGCCTTGAGGAGCCCTGGTCTGCCTACCTCCGTACCTCTTTCATTCAGGTAAAATGAAGCCTCTGGTTTAAGTCACTGTTTAATTGAATTTCCTGTTATTCATAGTCAAACTGAATCCCTAACTGATAATGCTGTTTGAAGAATTTCCTTTTTTTATAAATTTATTTATTTTTGGCCGCGTTGGGTCTTTGCTGCTGCGTGTGGGCTCTGCCTAACTGCGGCAGCGGGGGCCACTCTTCATAGCGGTTCGCGGGCTTCTCATTGCGGTGGCTTCTCTTGTTGCGGAGCACGGACTCTGGGCCCGCGGGCTTCGGTAACTGTGGCTCGCGGGCCCTAGAGCGCAGGCTCAGTAGTTGTGGCGCACGGGCTTAGTTGTTCTGTGACATGTGGGACCTTCCCGGACTAGGGCTCAAACCCGTGTCCCCTGCGTTGGCAGGCGGATTCTTAACCGCTGCGCCACCAGGGATGCCCTGAAGAATTTCTTGATGGGAGATTTTGAGGAACCGCTGGTGGGTAGAGTCGCAGAGAGGTGGATTCTTTCTCGTTTTTTTGCTTTGTTTATGGTTTTGTCCAGTAAGAGAGACTGAAATGTGCAATGTATTCCCTTCCCGTTTGTGAAGGAACAGCTAGGCCTCCTCCAGAGGACTGTCATTAGGGAGACAGATTTCTGCTGCAAGAGCATTTTCATTGAAATTTTGGTTCCACAGGTAGGCAGTAATACACACATTTTAATGCATGTGAAGACTATCTCCTACTAACAGAAAAGGTATGAACCAAGGACTTACCTTGCCCTATGTTACAAAAGTTTTTCCTCCTCATGTGACAGTAATTCTAGTCCCCTTTGGTGACTCACTCACCATCTCTGTTAATTTCCTTCGACTTTACCGTGGAAAAGGAAATGTATGCGTGTGTATGTGTGTGCATGTGTTCATTATGGCGTATGCCTTTCCAAATTGTTATGCATCTCGTTCCAAAAATAATTTGAAATAGTTTACATCTCAGCTTTCATCACCATTTAGGACTGACCTTTGCCCAGAAGAATATTTAATCTCTAGTACTTGGCTTCTTCTACGCCAGGTATAATTTATTCCTGCTTGGATGTAACGAGTTCTCAGTCGATCTTTGAAACCCCTCCCCCACCGCATAATTGCACTCAGTAGAAGAGTTAAATATTTGTTGAATGAATCTATTTGTTCAACATTTATTAAGCACTCTATTTGCAAGGACTGCATCTGGCCACAGAGGTTGGCAAACTTTTCTATAAAGGGCCAGATAGTAAATATTTTGGCTTCATGAGTCAAGAGACAAAAGTGAGCATATTACCAAGGTCATATTACCTTTATTTGACCATTTAAATTGTAACCATTTAAAAATGTAAAAACTAAAAAAAAAAAAAAAAAAAAAAAAAAAAAATGTAAAAACTACCTTTACGCCGTATACAAAACGTAACTCAAAATCAAAGACTTAAAAGTAAGAGCTAAAACTATATTTTTATGTGACTGATGCTCCACGTACTGCGCTAACAAGCCACCTTAAAAAGAAAACATAGGTGTACCACTTTATGACTGTGGATTAAGCAATGGTCTTTTAGATATAATACCAAAAAGCAAGAACAACAGAAGAAAAAAATGGATGACTTAGATTTCACCAAAATTAAAAATTTTTATGCATCAAAGGAAATTATTAAGAAAGTAAAAAGGCAGTCTATGGAGTGGAAGAAAGTATTTGCAAATCATATGTCTGATAAGTGTTTAATACCCAGAATATATAAAGAACTCCTGCAAGTCAACAGAAAAAGGCAAATAACGCAATTAGGATTTTTAAATGGGAAAAGGACTTGAGTAGACATTTCTCCAAAGAAGATATACAAAAGTTTGAAAAGATGCTCAACATCATTAGTCATTAGGAAAATGCAAATCAAAACCATAATGAGCTACCACTTCACATCTACTAAGCTAGGTATAATTTTTTAAGGGAATATAAGTGTTGGCAAGGACGTGGAGAAATTGGAACCCTCATGCCTTGCTGGTAGACTGTAAAATGGAGCAACCTCTGTGGAAGACAGATTAGCGATTCCTCAAAAAGTGAAACAAAGAATTGCCTTACGATCCAGCAATTTCAGTCCTATGACCCAAGATTCCTAACTGACATGTAAACACTTTCCAAAGCTGTTTCAGGTTCATTCATCTCCTTTGATTCTTCTAACAGCTGAGGTTTGGTGGCAGAGTGAGGGCTGGAACCAATCTCCCGCATCCCTACTAGGCACTCTTGTCGTGTTGTCCAGCCTCATGAAGGGGGCCACTCAGTACACAGTAGGCTTTGCTATGGGAACAAATGTGTCGGGCCTTGGCTAAAGTCAAGGACACTCTCAGTGCTGGAAGGAGTTTCTTCATGATACAGCCAAATGCCGAGGACCAGATCCAGAGAAAATAAATGAACAGGAAAGGCTGTTATGCATTAATGTGATCAAACAGCATGATTTATTTGCTTAATGTTTGCTGAAAAAGAATATGGCATTTAACCATTCCCTTCTACTCAGATCTTACGTGGATCCTTTTAAAGTCAACCAATGAGATAATTTAACAAAGAAGTCTTTTTATTTCTACTTGCTACTATTCAGGTAAAAATTAATCAAGAAGAAGCTGTAACACCAGTAACCAAAGACCACATACTGTACAACTTTATTTTTATGAAAGGTCCGGAATAGGCAAATCCAGGGAGTCAGAAAGTAGATTAGTGCTTGCCAGGGGCTGGAGAGAGGGAAGGTGGGGAGTGACAGCAAATAGGTACAGGTTTCTTTTGGAGGTTATGAAATGTTCTGAAATTAGATTATGGTGATGATTGCACAACGCTGTAAATACACTAAAAACCACTGAATTGTGTACTTTAAACAGTGAATTTTTTGCCTTGTAAATTATATGTCAGTGAAGCCATTACATAGGAACTATCACTGTTCTGTTTCATAACTCCACTTTCTAATGTTAATAGGAAACACAAATACTTTTATTTATTATCGACAAAGAGCCATTCATTATATTATTTATCCAAACAATACTATTAGGTAAGCACTATTATTATCCCATGGTACAGAAGAAGAAACCCAGGCTCCAAGAGATTATATCATTGGCTCAGCGTTACATAGCTACCTAGGAGGTTGTATATCTAGGAATTAAATCCAGATCTATCAGGTCCTGATCCCAAAGCTTTGGGCTTAAAATTTTGGTATATTCTTTGATTATTTGTTTTGTTGTTGTTCTGGTATATATGGTAAAGACTGTTTACTGAAAACAGGCAGACACTTCCTTGCTTCTGGAATATCCTGAAATAATGGCTTGATGAAGCAGTTATTTATCATGTCTTCTATAACTACTCTATCAAATGCTCTCTTTGTGGGTGGCAGAATGGTGGGATCACTTCCCTAGAGAGTAGGGGGATAAAACGACAGAAACTCCTCTGCACCCGCCAGCTTTTTACAACACTCAGTGCAGTTGTCTATGTGAAAGCCAGCCTGTGGACTTGTGTGTCTGCCTGAGCTCATAGCTCTGGGCACCCGGTTTGGATAAAATTATGCTCTGAAGGTCTTTTTGAGCTGGACACTTTGTCCAGGCTCTGCCTACATTGGAAACTCTCAAGATTTCCCTGTTTCAAAGATTAGCTTCTTTGGAAATCACTGGAGGGACTCCGCTACAGTGTACATTTAAATGTGCTGGTTCTTTTTGTTCTTGCAAAATACAGACTTGGATTAACAGGATGTAAGAGGTACTATTTGGCGGAATGTAAAATGTCTTAAATCTCCCCATATTTGGCAATGCAGTGTTCTCTCTCTCTTCCTCTCTCCTTTAGCAGATTTCCAGTTGCACTTCATAGATGGATGTCAGCTGGTCCTTTTTTCCTGTTATGTAAACTTGAGAATGATTATTTGGACTATGTTTCAAACCATTCTTCCTTGAACTTCAACCGCGAAACACTGTTAAAATGCACCAGAAACTCTAACTGTAATTCTTTACCAGAGTTTAGAAACACCCCTTGATACTTTTCAGTGCCAGCAATTCCCTTTCTCTGTCTATAGATCTTCAGACATTTAAAAGCTCCGTTCTTCCTCTATAGGTCTTGACTCTCTTTCGTTGCTTCGTTGTTGGCCAGTAATCCAGCTTTGCTTTCAATGAGAGAGGGAGAAAAAGAGAAAGGTGAGCTAGAAAAAAAAAGGGTGTGAACCCAGAAACTCAGGAGCTTTTTTTTAAAAAAAAAAATAAAGTTCATTCTAGTGCAAGACTGGAAAGAGGCTTAACCAGTGTCAACCAGTATCCACCAGTGAGGAGACTTCAAGTGCAAGCCACCCAGTGGCTGACTGAATACAGAATGCTCGTTCAAGCACTAGTTGCTAAGCCAAAGATTTGAGGAGTGAGGTGTGTGGGGGGGGGAGGGTGGGGGAGGTTTGGGGGCTAAGAATAGTTTGATGTATTTGTTATCACTGAATATCCCTCCCCCAACGCCATTTATTTTGCATAATGAATGTTTCCAGAGAGACAATTCACGCTTATGGTTGTATCCCGTATTCCCTAGCACGTTTCCGTGTGAGCATGATTTCTTGAAAACACTGTGGACAGATTTAGCAGGCATCACGCTCTTTTTTTTTTTTTTTTTGCGGTACGCGGGCCTCTCACTGTTGTGGCCTCTCCCGTTGCGGAGCACGGGCTGCAGACGCGCAGGCTCAGCGGCCATGGCTCACGGGCCCAGCCGCTCCGAGGCATGCGGGATCCTCCCGGACCGGGGCACGAACCCGTGTTCCCTGCATCGGCAGGCGGACTCTCAACCACTGCGCCACCAGGGAAGCCCTGGGATTATGTTTTGATGGCTGTTTTTGGTGTATACAAACAGGTATAAGAATACAGACCCTTTGCGGCTTCAGGAGGGTAAAAGTCGTTTGCAAATTGACAGTGGAGAGATTCTGAGAACAAAGTGTTTCAAACAGATTTCCCACACGATTGCTGTCCGATATGTCTTCTCTTGACACCGAGCAAACATTGTAAATTGTCAGTTGTCAATGTATTGTCAACCAAGGTTGACAATACATTCAGACAGGAATATGTTTAATATCCCTATAGAATTTTAACGAAAGTGACTTTTGGTTCTCTGCTCTTCTTACACAACTAAACAAACTTGGTATTTTAATGTTATTTCCTTTCCTACTATAGTAACCAAAGCGATTGTCAAATAAAAGAGACCAGGGGATAAATATAGAAAACTAATGGAATTACAGAGGGTGGAGCTCTTTTATTTTAGAAATGAAACTGAAGCCAAGAGAGGTAAGGCGATTTGCCTAGGGTCACAAACATTTGTCGTGTCCATGGAGGGGGCATCATATTCATTTGATTGTGTGACTGATCACTAGAGTCTCATACAGAGGCAACTTGGTCTTTGATGCCATCTGAAGTGGATTCACACTCAAACCAATGGCCACTTGTGTCCATGAAGCGCCTTGGATGATGAGGAGAGGAAAGTGTGTTATGTTCCCAGTAACAGTGGGAGAACTAAGGAAGAAGGCCAGGCAGTACCCCAGAGTGGCAAAGAGGGGATAGGGAGCAGGCCAGTAGATGCCGAGAAGGTCTCCTGGACCACAGTCCACGTACCAGCCATCACGTGGTCCCTCAAAATACGGGATGTTAGGAAAATGCTAAAAAGTCAAGGAAGGCTTTAGGTCAGTGGCTCTCAACTTTGGCTGCACTTGAGAATCACCTGAGGAGCTTTTAAAAACTGATACCCAGGCTAAACCCCAAACCAATTTCATCAGTGTTTTCAATGGTGGTCTCCATTTATATGCAAAATTGAGAACAACTACTCCAGATAAATCTAGTATAGGCCCATTAAAGGAATGATAGATGTAGCTTATCCCTAAATTCTTGAGACTGAGACTTTGCTTTTCTTTAAGTTCCTGAGTGCTGCTATCAAAAATGAGGCATTACCTCCTCTTACTCTGCTAATGCTCTTTTTTAGTAGTAATATAGTGACATACTGGACATGTGCTGAGTTTGGGTCACCTTTATTTTTTATTCCAATTAACTACTTATGTATAAGAAATCACTCCAAAACTTAGTGGCTTAAAATGGCAATGACTATTATTTCTCAGGATTCTGTGGGTTGGTTGGGTGATTTTTCTGCTGACTTTGCTTGGGTTCACTCACACAGTTGCATTCAGCTGGAGGGTTGGCTGGGCTGACAGACATGAGACAGCCTCACTCACACATCTGTGGTTGATGTTGGCTGGGGCACCTTGGTTCGTTCTCCAGGTCAGCATTCCAAGAGAATAAAGGTGGAGCTACAAGGTCTCTTAAGGGCGAGGCTTGGAAATCACATCACTTCACTTCTGCTGCATTTTACTGGTCACAGACCTCCCACTACAGGAAATGTAATTGACTCAGGGCCTCATCTCTGTGCTTTGAAATTCATTGCTGAGTTTGTGCAGAGGCCACAGGCTGGATATTAAATCAGACCTGTTCCTGGGAGATATGGGACTCCGTTTTTGGCCAACTTTGGCTAAAGGATTCCTCGATGACTTTGCTGAACCTTTTTCTTAGACACTTCTACCCAACATTTTCTCGCTCTTTCCTTCTCTCAAGATCTGACTTGCCTCAAGGTCTGATGTTCTCTCAACTTTCTCTCCCCAATTCTTTCACGCAGGTGCTTCCCCTAATAAAAATACTTGCACATTTAGTTTTGCCTTGACTTCTTCTTAGAGGACCTAGATTAGCCTAGTAACTTGAAGACCAGCCCAGATTCAAGGGGAGAGGAAATAGACTTCATCTCTTGGTGGAAGGAGCAGGAAAGTCACACTGAAGGGGAGAGTGAGAGGAATTGTTCGCACCATCTTTGAAAACAATCTCCCATGATTTCCCCACGGGGAAGGCCTCCTCCCTCATTCTCCGCACAGATGCTTTAGGTGGAATTGATTCTATTCCCAGCTTCAACGTGAGTGAGTGATGCCAGTGGGATGCTATTAGGAGGTGGGGCCTTTGGGGAGTAATTAGGTTCAGATGAAGTCATGAAGGTAGAGCCTCCATGATAGGATTAGCGCCTTTATAAGAAGAGACTAGAGCTCACTCTCTCTGACTTGTGAGAAGAGACTGGTGAGAAGCCAACCATCTGCAAACTGGGAAGCAGGCTCTCACCAGACACCAGATCTGCCAGCACCTTGATCTTGGACTTCCTAACCTCCAGAACTGTGAGAAGTAAGTGTTTGTTGTTTAAGTACCCAGTCTATGGTAATTTTGCTATTTTGCCTGAGTTGACTGAGACAGAAGGTTAAATATCTCACTAATAATTTGTACATTGATCACATGTTGAGATATTGTGGATATATTGGTTTAAAGTACATAATTATAAATTAATTTCACCTTTTTTAGTTTCTTTACTAACTAGAAAATATAAAATCATTTGCAACTTGCTTGATATTTCTGTTATGTAAGCACTGCCTTTGAATATCAAAAGTTCCCAAGAAATTAAATCAATATTTTTAGTTAAAATATTTATATTGAAATAATTGTAGATTCACATGCAGTTGTAAGAAATAAACAGATCCCTTGCATCCTTTACTCAGTTTTACCTAATGATAACTTACCACAAATTTATAGTATAATATCACCACTAGGATATTGACATTGATACAGTCAAGATACAAAAGATTTCCATTAAAACAAGGATCCCTCATGCTGCCCTTCTATGGCCACACCCACTACTGTATACCCTCACTCTCTTGGTAACCCCTGGCAATCACAACTGTGTTCTGCATTTCTGTAAATCTGTCATTTCGAGAACGTTGTATAAATGAAATTATACTGTATGTAACCTTTGGGGGTTGGTGTTTTTTCACTCAGCGTGATTCCTCAGGGATTCATCCAGTTTGTTACATGTATCAGTAGTTGGTTCCTTTTACTGCTAAGTAGTATATCATGGTATGGACATATCACAGTTTGTTTAACAATTCACCCATGAGGAAAGACATCTAGGTTGTTTCCATTTGGGGGCTGTTACAAATAAAGCTGCTATAAATATTCATGTACAGGTCTCTGTGTGAAGCTAAGTTATCTTTCTCTGGGATAAGTTCCCAGGAGTGCAATTTCTGGGTCGTATGGTAGTTGCATGTTTAATTTCTAAGAAACGACCAGACTGTCTTCCGGAGTGGCTGTACCATTTTACATTCCCATCAGCAATGTAGGAGTGACTCAGTTCCCCCACGTTTTCCCTAGTCATTGGGGTTGTCACCACTTTTTATTTTAGCCATTCTGATAGGTATAGAATGGCATCTCATTCTGGTTTTAATTTGCATATCCCTAATGGCTAATGATGTTGAGCATCTTTTCATGTGTGTGTGTTTTCCATCTATACATCTTATTTGGTGAAATATCTCTTCATTCCTTTTGTCTATTATCTAATTGGATTGTTTGCTTTATTACTGTTGTTTCAAATTCTATTCTAGATAATAGTCTGTCAGGTATATGGTTTGCAAATATTTTCTCCCAGTCTTTTCATGCTTTTAACAGGGTCTTTCTGAAAGCAAAAGTTTTTAATTTTGAGAAATCTAAATTATCTGTTTTCTTCCCTTATGGATCAAACTTTTGGTGTCAATCCTAAGAAATCTTTGCCTAACCCTAAACCCTTAAGATTTTCTCATATTTTTTTCTATAGGTTTTATAGTTTTACATTTTACACTTAAGTCTGTGATTCATTTTGAGTTAATGCTTGTGCAATGTATGAGACTTAAAGTTGGAGGTTCATTTTTTTGCCTAAGGATGTCCAATTGCTCCAGCACCATTTGTTGAAGGGGCTATATTTTCTCCACTGATTTGCTTTTGCATGTTTGTCAAAAATCTGTTGGTTATATTTCTGTGGGTCTATTTCTGGGTTCTCTATTCTGTTCCATTAGTCTATGTGTCTATCGCGTCACCAGTGCTGCATGATCTTGATTATTGTAGCTATATAAAAAGTGTGAATATTATAGACTGATTTCATTTTTCTTTTTTAATGTGTAAATATGGTGGACTAGATGGATTTATTCCCAAATATTAATCTAGTTTTGTATCCTTGGAATAAACCCTACTAGGTTATGGTGCAAATTCTTTGTATAGATTGCTGACTTCTATTTGCCAGTATTTTGTTAAGGATTTTACATCTATATTGTTATAGATTGAATGTTTGTGTCACCTCCCTACCACACACACACACACACACACACACACACACACACACACACACACAC